>NC_044332.1:9385204-9695716 GCF_007399415.2 Gopherus evgoodei | reverse complement strand
GAACATGCCATGCCAGACCCCAGCCCCAGCCCCGCCAAGCCGGTCCCCAGCCCCAGCCACATTAGCCCCAAACACCTCCCGCCCCGCCACCTCGGTTAACGGTTAATTGGCTAAACGAAGTCATTTTAATTGTTTAACTGGTTAACTTCTTTAACCAATATTTCCATCCCTAGTGAGTACGCCCATTACCAGTTCATTCAACCATCCAGTCCCTCAAGTTTTCACCTGCTGATCTATAGGAAACGAGACTACTCACTTCTCTTCTTCTGCTCTGCGTTTTTCCTCTTTGACTCGCTCTCTTTCCGCACTGACTACATCTGCTGCAACTTGCCTGAGAAGCTCCATCATTACTTCAGTCAAGAGTTCCTCTACGGTGGCATCAGAGGCACTGCATGAAAAAAGGCACCAGTTTTGTGTTTTTCTTTTCCTTTAACACCACACTCCAGCTTAGATCCATTTTTGTTTCCTAAATCTATTTAAATCAGACATATCAAACACTGATTTGATAGCAAAGACGACTACCCACTCAATAGAAAGGATGAATGGGTTGACTGCCCATCCAGGACCACTGAGGCAACTCACTGATCAAAATCTTAGCACTCAAACAGCTTGTCAGATATATTCCTGGCTACTGCGTATCAGGTCCAATTAATAACTTGCCAGCCCACAATTACAAAGATGGAAAGAAGTAAGGACTAGTGGATTTTCTGTAATAAGATGACCATTCATGGTAAGAAAATCTCTCTCTTTCACCCTTAGGGATCTCATTATAGTGGAGCTGAAGCTCTGCTTTAATTAAGGTTGAGTCACTGTTTACAAGACAACTATTCTAAGTGCTCTAAAACCCATATGCTTGTCTTGAAATATGTTGTGCCTCATTAAAATACAGGCCAGGGTTAGTGGTCCAAATTTTGGAATCATTTGAGCAAGGGATTCCTGTGATACAGCTACGACCCTAAGAGTACCCTAATGAAACCTGACATGCTACTGTCATGATACTTAGCCAACAGGCGGCATTGTAATATATCACTGGAAAACTAATAACTCACAGGTCATTAATATATTGATGTATGTGCAGTTAACCCACACAGAACTTCACAGATGTGCTGGATATGTGACTACAATGTGTTTAAACCAGGCACGTCAGAAGGAACTGAGAGAGACGTTTTCTCCAGACAAAGGAAAGAGGCCACCATCTCAAACGAGGTATGCCTGCAGAAAGAGATCATATGCAAAAACTCCCCAGCAAGGGAGGAACCAGCCTGGAGCCTACACCACACAGCAAGGCATCTACACAGCAGGGAAAAGGAACTTTACCTGGGGAGACCTTTCAGAAGAATACATTTCAGAGGTTTACTGGTCTATAGAAAGAGGGGACGAGAACCCCTAAGTTATCTTTCACCTCAGGAGACAAAGGAACCGAGCACTTTGAGCTCTGTGAAGGGTACTGGCTAAAAAACTGATCAGTCATGTTGGAAGAAAGGAGTGGCAAGAGAAAACTTCTTTGAACAAAGGACTCTAATTTGTAAAGTTATAGAGAAGTCTTAGAAGTGTATTCTTACTTCTGTTTATTTGTAACCATTTCTATCTTAATTCCTTCTACCTGATATAATTGAAACTGTCCTGTCATTAATAAACGTTCTTTACTTTTACTATAAACCAACTCAGTGCTTTGACAGAACCAGCATGTTTGCTCACTCCAGTTAAGGTAATAGGCTGCTTGGCACAGTCTCTGTAAAGGAGCAGCAAACTTGATAAGGTTTTGTGGATGCTACAATAAGAGGGACTGAGCACTACAGGGAGACGTCTCTGAGGAACTTGAGAATTGGGCTTCACTGATGGCTATCTGCTTAGGCGTGGTCTGGATTGGCAGAGTGCTGAAGAGTTGGCTGGCAAGCAAAGAGGCTGGTGTGTCAGGGAGCTGACACATCACTCAGCAGAAGCAAAGCTCTCACTTACTGAGGCTGAGAGGGGTGATCCAGTGGCTCACAGTTCTGAGAACCCCAGCAGATTGTCACAACAGTCTCTCTAAAAAGGTATATGTTTACAAAATCACCTGCTTCTGCTAACTTTTTTGCCCATACCTGGTGATCAAACTGTCACTCTGACCCTCTCGAAGCTGAGCTCACCCACTCAGAGTTGATATCAGCTAGTGCATAGTTCACTATTCCAACATGGACTGACCCAACAGACAAACCAAAAAGTGAAATGTGCCTGTGTAGCAAGACTAGCGCTCTGTTTGCAGGCCGGCTGGTGACCCAGTCAGTGAGTGGCTAAAGCTGACATGCTCTGGCCACTGAACCTGAGCTCTGGCACAGCTACTGAGGGGACAGCCCTCCCCTGGCTAACGACACTGAGTAGCATCAGAGATCATTCAAACACTGTTTTTGAAAACCTAGTTTGATGAACAGAACTTTGATGAAGACCTGGATTTCCAAAAAGTGTAGTTCTTCTGTGATTCCTCAACAAATAAGGACTCAAAGGGACCTTTGCTCGCTGGGAAGCACTGACAGAACAGAACTGTAAAGGGAGGGAGGGAAGCTGGGCATCTTCCCTGCCAACAACATATGGGCGGGAGGGGTAGTGGGCACCACAGTTCCCCTTCAGCCAGACTGCGGCCACAGGGGTGAGAGCTAGTGCCTGCTAAGTTTCTGATTTGCCTTGGGGTTGCAGCTTGGACCCCTCCAAATGTCTTTCCCTACTTCCCATGGTTCTTAGCCACTGTGGGGCAGCAGAAAGGAGGGTGAGAAGAGAAAGAAGGGAAGGAGTGCTGAAGAATTCCCCAAGGTCCACAGCATTCGCTATCAGATCAAAGCAGAACCAGCACACTGAGCTACTTCTGTGGCAACAGAAAGAGCAGACTAGAGCTGAAACACAGTAGCCTGGACTATGTAGGAAAGTTATTTGGCAACCGAGAATTTTGCTCAATGTGATGCCTCTGTTGCCCTGGATGGATGGAGTTGACCGAATAGTCCTTTCCTGACTAGTGGACTGACTGCATACGGTTTTCACTCAGCCTAATCACTTGGATCTTAGAACTATCACAGCCTACAGCTTGGAAGGACTATCAAGGTGCTTTTTTATTTTTAAATATATACACAAGATACATTTCAGGAGAGAAAGCGTCATTTTAAGCATAGGGAGAGAACCAATATTGGCCCTATCAATCCTGACATTATCATCACTTTAAATAAAAATAAAATGAAAATATCCTGCCACTTGGGACACCTCCCCCTCCCCAATATAAATGACAGTTTGTCATCTTCAGCTAGTTGCTAGTAAAGCAAAGTGACACCTAGATGGTGGCAGGCCCCTAAAATGTCAATAATAGTAACAACAATTGTCTTTACCACATAGCTGCAGTCACGTAAGCTGCTCCTGTCTTGCCGATTTCTCTGCACTCTCCTTTGAGAACTTCATGCACCAGGCCTTCCAACACTTCTGCAATGTCCTACAAAGATACTGAGACTTGAGTGTTTGATATTTATACAGCACTGCACATAGGCATCATTTGGGGGAAGGACTCTTTAGAACTGGTGAATGTATGTGGCTGGCAGTCAGAAAACCGATCTTTTTACTTGTAAACAGAGCAAACAATCTGGAAGTCGAAACAGTATGGAACCCCATTATGCCATTTTTTCCCATCACTATCAAAATAACAGAAGTGTAAAACATTAACCCCACTAAAAAAGAAAAGCAACTCCTGAATTAAACCTGCAAAAAAAGAGTACAACACATATGTAATTGATTTTTTCTTAATATCTCAAATGTAGTATTTTCATGTATGACACATTTTTCTCCAAGGGGTACAGTTTCGATGGTTAATATTAATAAAACAAATCTAATTTAATTAAATAGCTACTTTCATTTCAATGGACTCGCCTTACCCTTCACTGAAATCCAGCCACATCTGAGGTGGAACACGACAGCAATAGCACTATATCATGCAGCTTTACACAACAGTTTAGGATACTCATTGACGAATCCCACTAAATCCAATTAAAACTACAGGAGGAAGTGAGGGCACATAGCACAGAATCACCCAAACTGGTATGTGTCCATGACTCAAAGTCAACACCCCTATTCTTGCGCAAAAGACCTCTGGCTTAGGTCTCATCTAGAAGATGACACACCACTATTCTGGGGACTGGTTTAGTATGTGATTCACTAAAAAAAAGTGCCAACTGCTGAATCACGATCAGTAGCTTTTGCACCATTGTAAGTTTTCATTAGAGGTCTCCCATCTAAACACTGACCATATACAATCTTGCTTAGCCTGAGAGATTTGACAAGGTCATAGTAGTAGGTAACATTTTCAGCATGGCTCATCAGACATTTGGCTCCCATTAATAACTGGAACCAAGTTTCCCCAAATTCCACAATGAAACTGTACCCAAGTTTCCCTTTGTTTCTGAAAGTCTGGGATAACAATTATCTAGAGCAGTTGACTTTCTCTGGTCTCTATGATCTTAATACAAAGATTCAGAAACGGAAGAAATTGTCCAACTCCAGTATTGACAATTATGTAACAAAAGGGCAACTGAAATAATATTCGACATGCATTTCTCCAGAGCTTGTGGTTTTTTAGGAGCAAGGTCTCTTACCATGTCTGTGAACATAGGCTGAGGTTTTGAAGGTGGAAGCTCAGGCTGCACAATCGGCTGAAAGGGGGACTGTGCTGCAAGAGGCAATGGCGCTGGAGGACGAGGTAACAGTGAAGACAAAGGCTGAGCTGGAGGCTGGACTTGTATCACTGTCCCTTCGGACTCCACACCTTTCTCTTCTATCCTTCCTTCTGCAGGAAAACATCCAGCCATTAACAAAAAACAAAACTGCAGTCATCTGCATAACTTAACTGACCAAAGTAATTCTCTTCAAAAGTTGGCCTGTTGGATAAATCGCATTGTCATAAACATAAGCTCTCATGAAGGCGAAGTGCACTGTAATTAACTGTAGACATTCTCGTTTGCCTCAGATTACACACTGTATTCATTGAGAATTTATTTATGATGCAAAGACTATTTTAAGGACTAAGAAGGAATGAGCTTGGCACTTACACGTGCACACTTCCTTCTCTTACACACACTAAACACACAGCCTGTTTTAGGTGGTTATGGTTAACCAATATGATATTTTTGTATTTTGTCTGTCTGATACTGCAAAAGTGTAAACTCTATTTGCAACTTGTCTGCAAGGAGTTCATTACACTCTTGAACCAATTCTCAGTTTATTAATCATTCACAAGCATTTTGCTGCATGTGTTCAGGATTCAAGGTTCGACTTTTGTTGGTTAGTTTCTGACTGGAAACGAGGTGCGGTTTCTACTCCCTGACTGGCTGAGTGAAACTTTTTAGAATCAGGTTTCACTATGAACACTCATGGTGGGAAGCTCGAAATTTGATTTCCATTAATACATTTGTTGTTTTGAGGACACTCTTGCCACAAAGCTTGTTTGCTCGAATACATGGGGAAAGCAGCCACTGAAGCAAGTTGTGGTTTCTATTTCATTGACCATCCATGCAAAATTCACACAGCTTTAACCCAAGTAAATTGGGAAAAACCAACAAAATAAAATGTGACAAGACCTGAGATCTCTGAGCAGCAGTTCAGATGTTGGCTAGGTCCACCTGCTCTTACCTGTCACATTCACACTGGCTTTCTGGATGCTGCTGGCTGGTTCCCCAGCAGTGCTCCCTCCTGTGTACTTGTTCTGCCCATTGAAGCTACATACGGGTACGTGGCGAGGTACTGGAGGTAATGCTCTTCCATTTACAATTTCTCCAATGGATGCAGTTAGCTTCTGCTTAACAAACAATGACTTTCTTGGTTTGGGCAATCCTTCAGACTCCAGGAAAGCTAAGCGATTCAGCTCCACATAACTAGTGGAAACAAAACAAACAAGCAGACAATCAACGTTGTAACAGCTGGAGCCTTTACAAATCCTGGGGAACACAGGGAATGAGGTAAAATATTCAGATTTATTATTGTACTTTTCTTCACCCACCTGATTTTATAATAGTTAAAAAAAATACAGTTAACTTCACTGAAGATTACTTCTGCTTTGTTTCACTAAAAAAGCTTAAAATATGACAGTGGATGATAAACATAAAACAAGTGCTTTTAATGAAAGCCTTCCACACTCTCAGTACTCCTGGGGGATCCTGTGCCACTGAGCGTGTGCAGAATTCATGTCCCCCGCAGATTTCTTTGCTTCCCTGCAGAAAAATAACTTTCTGACAGGGAAGCAAAGAGCAGTCACATACTACTCCCTAGCAGCGCAGGTACATTGTTTCAGGCACCCGGAGCAGCCAATGGAGAGGTAAATTACTGTGGGGCTGAAGACACCCCAGCCAGTGGTGGCTCCTACCCTGAGGCAGGATCAGATGCTAGTCCTGTCTGGGCTGGAGGCAGGAGAGCATGGGACTTCCTCCTCCCCTGCAAGGAGTGACTGGGGCTGTGTCAGACCCACCCCAGAAACCTCCCCCAGCTGCAGGAAACTCAACATCCTCCCCTGCTTCCTGCCTCCATTGGTCTTCAGCTGTCAGGGAGAGGGGTCACTGTACGGGGAACTGCTCCCCCATCCACTCAACCTCCATGCATCCAGACCTCCCATATCCAGACACCCCTGCCAAGCCTCACCTGGTACATCCAGAACCCCACTAACCATCCAAACCCGGACCCTACCGCACTGAACTTCAACCCCTGCAGCTGGAGCCACCCTGCACCTTGCCTCTGGACCCCCACCCCTGCACTCCCATTGAGCTCCCTGCACTCAAATCCCCACCCTGATGCCCCACCCTCTGCACCACCATGAGCCCCCACATCACACTCCCATGACATTGACTCCCAACTAGCTGCACCCAGACCCCCAACCCCCACTCCATCAGCACCCAGCACCCCCCCCACTGAGACTCCCCCACACCCAGACCCCTCTGCTGAGCCCCAACCACCTTCACCTGGGAGCCCCTACATAGTCTCATTGCCTTTGCACCTGGAACCCCCCCCAAACGAGCCTCTGTGCATCCAGATCCACCCACACCTAGCCCCCACATTGAGCTGCCTGCACCCAGTTTGTCCCACACAGAATCTTCTCACCCCACACCTGGATCCTGCTCACTGAGCCCCTCCACACTTGGATCCTGCCTGGTTGCACCTGCCTGCCCCACACCTAGTGTGCCTGGTGCAGAGGGGCAGGGCCCTAGGGTGTCTGAGGGGCAGGCCTAGGCCTTGTGCTGTGTCAGGGTTGGGTGCAGCCTCACCGCTAAGTCCGTGTCCCAGGGGTGGAAGGGCTACAGGGTGAGCTCCCACCTTTGTGCAGCCAGTGGCCTGTGCTCCCAACTGCCATGCTGGAGCCTCTGCATTTATTTATTGACAAATAAAACTTGCAGAATTTTAAAATATTGTGCACAGAAGTTTTAATATTTTGGCATATAATTTTTAATATTTTGGCGCAGAATGCCCTCAGGAGTAGGTCTCAGAATATACAAGCACTTTCTGCAGGTATTAGATATTGACTGCAACTTCATTTCTCCCAATGGACGAGTCCTAGCCTCAGAAAAAACTAAAAAAGAAAAGGCAACTTTTCCACGGGGCTGTGTACTTCCTATACTTTGCCCTAACACAGTGCTTTTCATTACACCACATGCCACGCAGCATGCCCTCCCCTACCGCAGCCCAAAGAAATGAAAAAAGCATATACAGTACCATGTACCCTATCCAAGCCTAGCTCAGTGAAACCAGGGCTCAGATGAGGCAGGGTGACCCCAGGCTGGCCACTCAGAACCATCTTCCCTCCCTCCCCCACCCTTTTTTTTTTTTTTTTTTTTTTTTTTTTGGAGATTGCCATCTTACCTGGCTTACTTTCAAAAACAAAACCCTAGTTCTCATGGTCGTGTCTATACTACACAAGTTGCACTAGTGTAACTAAATCAATTTTAAATTGATCTACTTAAACTGGTGCAAACCTGAAATGCAGATGTGTTTAAAGCTTAATTCAGTCATTTACTGAAGCAAACGAAACCACACTAAAACACTAATTTAGATCCTTCCATTTTTGCTACACAACCTCCAGATTAAAGGCAGAACTCTCTCCCACCTTGCCCAACTTGCAGTAGATCAGCCACTAGAATTACTCAACAGCAGCGAAAGGTGCTCACTCCCAAAGGCTGAGCTGGCTGTCTTCGCAGCACTTGTAGCACAGGGTGCTACAAAAGATGACCTTCAAATACATATATTTATAAAAACAAATGTACTCTAGGATTATGTAGTTAATGCCCCAATGTCCCTATAGGAAGGGTGGGATTTCCCAAAGTGCTCAGCATTGGCTTAACCCAGTGGTTCTCAAACGGAGGATCAGGACCCCTCAAGAGGTGGCAAGGCTATTACATGGGGGGGTCACGAGCGGTCAGCTTCCACCCCAATCCCCGCTTTGCCTCCAGCATTTATAATTGTGTTAAATATATTAAAAAGTGTTTTTAATTTATAAGGGAGGGGTAGCACTCAGAGGCTTGTTACGTGAAAGGGGTCACCAGTACAGAAATTTTTAGAACCACTGGCTTAACTCATTTTTCATTTATGTCAATGATAAAACAGCCCCTGACTTCAATGGCGGCAGCAGGGCCAACATTAAACACTCTGGAAAGTCCCACCTTACATCCTAGCCTGTGTTCTGAAGGTTTCTAATGATATAAATAGTGTGTTTGGGTTACCAGGAACACTAAGCACAGAATTTAACAGTGACTGGATAGTTACTTCATTTAGAGCTGCAAGTCCCCTTTAATTCATAAAGCTGAGGTTTGGAGACAATCTTCTACGTATTTTACTAACCACCACTGGCAGTAATGTGACAAAGCAGTCTGCCTTGGTTAGCTCCAGCACCACTGGAAGGGACAGATTTCACGGCCAGAAGGGTCTATATTGTGTTCAGCTTGTCTGAGCTCTTGTATAACAAAGGCTACAAAACTTCCCACAAAATAATTCCTTTGGAAATAGAACAGATCTTCAAAAAAAATTAAAAAACCCAGTCTTGATTTAACTCCTGTCTCTTTCCTGTTGCCAAGCTGCAGCTCTCTTCTTGGATCAAGGATGTGTTTGTACAGCAGCGAGCACAACAGGACCCTGAACGAGGTTTATGGGCACTAACAAAAATACAAACTCTCCTTGCTCTTACCCATCGGACACACTCAAGCCATAATAACTTATAAAATCAGTGGCTTCTTCGCAGTCTCTGAACAGTAGCATGCGAACCAAGTTATCCAGAGGAAAGACAGTGGATCTCTGAGTGTTCACAGTGTAGGCAATATTGAGAGACTTGAGAGCATCTCTGCGTATCTGGGGGGAAAAAAAGCCAAATAGCTGTTAAACTTCTGGAAGACCTCAAACTATGTATTAGACAGCGCTGCTCTTCACACCTAGACAATTAAGAGGGCACTGTCAATAGGACAATCAGTTTTGAAACATTATCCATTACCACCACCTTCAAGTATTCAAGTAGAAAGAAGTGTTTATATTTCATTTTCTTTTCACTTTTTGCACTGTTTGCTTTTTAGCTTTTACTCGTTGTGGACAGTGAACCACGTCTGGCCCCTTACAAGTGTTTTGTTTCTCATGCACTAGCACAAGTGCCTCAGGGTTTCCAACACTGGAGCACACACATTTCCCAAAACAAGTCAAGGACCGTCTCTTTGTTCTCTGATTGTATTGCACCTAGCACAATGGGGCCTGGGCCATGACCTGGACTTCTAGGCACTATGACAGTACAAATAATAAGAATAAATGAGACTCCAAAATAATAAAAAAAAACACCCTGAAAATGTTCCATATTTTGTGGGATGTAAGAATATCAAATTTTAAATGGTTATGCACTCACTCTGAAAGCAAATCCTGTCTTTTAATGCTTTTTCTATTTTGCATCGTGGTGGAAAGGCATTTTGGTTGTTTCCTTTCTAAATCTGAGGTTTTTCTTAAAGAATACAGCAGGCAGAACTATTAGGGTTTAATAGATATGCGTTGGGCTTTGTGATCTTTGAATCAACTCCGGCCCACACTGTATTATTAGATACGGGTACAGAAGACACAAACTCCTTTTTCTTACCTGGTTGAAGTAACAGTGTAAGAGACAGGCATTCAGATAGGAAGCTGCTCGCACCAACTTGAAAAACCTTACAAAATTATTGCTGTTTAATGCAGCAAAGGCTTGAACTGCAAATCTGACCTCAGCTGAGTTTCGGACAGCAGGTTGAAACTGCTGCACTTCTCTGTTGAGACAAGAAAGATGGGAGTTTTTTCACCTACACTTTGACCTTAGCTGAACAGCGATCTCTGTGAACGTATTTTTTAAAATGGCCACTTTTAAAACACTCACACAATTAAAGATGCCTTGATAACATAACTCTAAGGCATGTAAATTAAATTAGTAGCAATATCCTTTCATCATTTGTGCTCTTACGTAATAGTTCAATTAGGATTAACATAACGGTATTGTTGTTGTGGCTGGGAAGCGAATTCATTTTAAAATGCATGTATTTGGTCACTCTCTGAAAAAAGTCGCCCAAGACTAAAGTTTCGTGCTTTTCTCAGCCAGAAAAGTGAGTTTTGAGTTCCTTGCACATGGTGGGGAAAAAAAAGGTAGTACTGAAGCACTTAAAGAAATTTAATATTTTTCTAACGCATTTAAAATAGGGCTGTTTATTTCAGTAATTAGATATTCAAACAGACGTTTATTCAAATGTTTATATGCAAAGGTTAGGGATTTTCTGGGCAAGGAAGAAGATTTTAGTAAATTCCATTCACCCAGTTTGGGACTGGTAAAAAACCAAGGTTTTCTTTTTGCTAAAATAAGTTAACGCTTTACAACAAACTGCAGGAAAAATGGCTGAAGTTTGACATTTGTCCCACAAATGGTCCTTAATGAAAGAAAGTGGAAGTCTGAGAGGGTTGGGGTGAAAATGAATATGTTTTAGGCAACTGAAAAATAAGTTCTGAGCACCTTCACTGAGAATCTGCAGAGTACAGAAGCCCTGCCCCTTTTATGACATCACTGCAGATTTCCCCAGTCCACCCTGCATTGCTGTTGTCAGGACACACAAGGCTTGCATTAGACACACAGAGGAAAATCTATCTCCACACTTTACGCACAACCAGTGCCTTAACATCAGCAAAAACGCAGATCACACACCTTGCAGAGAGAGCAGTTGTTAGGGTTTCTCTGTAATTTTTGTTCCATTCTGTGATATTCGGCAAATTCTAAGCTTACATGTAAAAAAATCTATAGTTTTCATTGGCAATGATACAGCCATCACAATATAAATCAATGTGATGCTGACCTGCTAACCCAGACATACAGAAAACTACCTCCAGTCCAACTGTTCCCAGCAAAGGTGTCAATGTGACCAGTGTTCCCTCTAATTTTTTCTATCCATGTACGAAATGAATTTTATGTGCAGCACTGAGGTAATGTGCGGATGTGCACTACCAGCAGAAACCAAAAGCCAAGATATAATATACTTCTTTTAAAAGTTACCATAGGATAATTACTCCAGACAGGACAAGTTGAGCATTTTAGAACTCACCTCTCAAAGAATTAATTTTAAGCATGAGAGAAATAAAATTATGAAATGTACAGACCAGTCAAAAAACTAAAATAACACACTTTGAAAGAATAAAATTACAGAGAATATATGTGCATTGCAGGAGTTACTTCTTGGTACTAACAATGCAAGTATGTGTTGGCAAGTGAGCGTGAAAGAGGCAGAGTGAGTGTGCGTGTGTGTGTGTTCATTCAGACTGCAGCAGCCACCAGCAACTCCCTCTAACTCTTGAGCTCTGTCCCCCCATACCCGTTCCGCAGAGATGGGGTACACGGGCGGGGGGGTTGGGGAGGAGAGACCCTGACATCAGCGCCCCCCGCCATTATCCCCCTGCACAACAAGCAGCTGGCCAGAGGCTCCAAGGCAGAGGGCAGGAGCAGCGCAGCAGGAGGGGGAAGGGGCACCTGAACACAAGTTGCTGGATGTGCGCGGCACCTGACTGACTCTTGTGCAAGTGCACACCTTAGAGTGAACCCTGAAAGTGACCCTCACCCACTACATTTGCCTCATTGAGAGGCAAAAAGAAAAACCTAATGGGAATGATTCAAATGCTAAAAAGATTAGAGCATCAACAGTTTCTTTCTTCTCCGCTCTCTCCAAAGTAAGTTACAGGAAATGAAATGCAAAACCTGAATACAGATAATGCTTTCACCTCTCTTAGCCAGATGTAACATCTCCATGATGACAATTTGTATTTTTAAAAATGTAACAGTAAAGCCTTCATCTAAGATGTTCTAAATATGAATTCTATATTATAAAAATGTTCCGGAGGCAAAAGATGAGGCAACTGTGACAAGCTGACAATTCACCTGAGAATATCCCCCTTGTTGAGATTCAGCAGCACATTGTAGCCTCTGAACTCTGCTTCACTCTCGCAGTAAATACCCTTATTAGCCAGGTCCTGGTACATCTCCTTCAGGCTCTGCAAACATTTAGTCATGTTCTCATTGTTGATCTTGGCATCAAAGGAGGACATGGGCTCCTCACACAAGTGGTGGGCACAATGAATATGAAAACGAGTGCACTTCTCAATCAAGGATACTGTTAGAGGGTCACAAAGATGTTGCTGGGTTATATCCTGGCCAAAAAGAAGAGCAAAACATTTGTAAATTTAGCAATAGTTACAAACGAGCCAAATAGATACGTCATTTTGAATTCCAGCTGGAATTCATATTTTATATTTTTCACACAAGCATTCTAGAGAAAACTCTTTAATTTTGAAAAGATGAGTCTCTTTTCCATTTTTTGTTTAATTTTTAAACTCCCACAGATGTATTTTGGATTCTAGCTGTCAAGTGGGTCCAAGTGCCAACGCTTACCTTTCTTATTCCACGTGTCCTATTCCATACAAAGTCATACCACTCTCGGTAATTCCCTTCCCCTTGGTCCATGATTTGGGTAACTAAATAGTCCATGGTCATGCACAACACCTCTGACGGTCTCAGTTCATGGGGCAAAGGCTCCTCCTGGTCTGCCGAAGACCTGCTGTATTCCTTTATTGCCGCTGCATGGTTTACCTGAGAGAGCAGGAAGAAAGCAATCAAAGAAACACAGAGTGTATATTAAAATCCTGAGTATTAAGTTGACTCTGTTATCATAACCATTGCCAAATATCTATTTTCAGAACAGAGTATGCTACTGAAAAAGAGTTTGACACTGTCCACGCTAAAGGCCAAACCACTATCAACCCTTGCTGTAGAGAACAGTATCTTTTACATAAGAATGGACATATTGGGTCAGAACAATGGTCCATCTAACCCAGCATCCTGTCTCAGATAGTG
This sequence comes from Gopherus evgoodei, assembly GCF_007399415.2. NCBI lineage: Eukaryota > Metazoa > Chordata > Testudines > Testudinidae > Gopherus > Gopherus evgoodei. The sequence continues at coordinate 9,682,347 of NC_044332.1, read as the reverse complement.
ACCAGTGCCAGGTGCCCTAGAAGAAATTATCAGAACAGGGCAATTTAGAGTGATTCATCCCATCATCCAGTCCCAGCTTCTGGCAGTCAGAGGTTTAGGGACACACAGAGCACGGGCCTGTCCCCTTGACCATCTTGGCTTATTGCCATTGATATATCTAATCTCCATGAATGTATCTAATCCTTTTTTGAACCCAGCTGTACTTTTGTCCTTGACAACACCATCTGGCAATGAGTTCCACAGGTTGACTGTACATTGTGGGAAGTAGTCCTTCCCCTTTTGTTTGTTTTAAATCTGCTGCCTATTAATTTCATTGGGTGACCCCTAGTTCTTTGAAGGGATAAGTAAACACTTCCCCATTCACTTCCTCATACCATTCATGATTTTAAGAGACCTCTGTTATATCCCTCCCCTCCCTCCCCATCATCTCTTTTCTAAGCTGAACAGTCTAAGTCTTTTAAAACTCTCTCCCCATGGAAGTTGTTCCATACTCCTAATCATTTTTGTTGTCCTTCTCTGCACATCTTCCAATTCCAATATACACCTCTACCTCGATATAACGCTGTCCTTGGGAGCCAAAAATTCTTATCGCGTTATAGGTGAAACCGTGTTATACTGAACTTGCTTTGATCCACCGAAGCGCACAGCTCCCCCCCTCCCCCCGAGCACTGCTTTACTGTGTTATATCCGAATTCATGTTATATCGGGTGGTGTTATATCGAGGCAGTGGTGTATCTTTTTTGAGATCAAGGTAACCAGAATTGCAGAGAGTATTCCAGGTGTGGGTGTTGCATGGACTTATATAGCGGCATTCGTATATTTTCTGTTGCATTATCTATCCCTTTCCTAATGGTTCCTAACATTTGGCTTTTCTGACTACCACTAAACATTGAGTGGATGTTTTCAGAGAACTAGCCACAATGACTCCAAGATCCTTCTTGAGTGGTAACAGCTAATTTAGACCCCATCATTTTGTATGCATAGTTGGGATTATGTTTCCCAACATGCATTACATTGCATTTATCAATATTGAATTTCATCTAGCAGTTTGGGGCCCAGTCTCCCGGTTTAGTGAGATCCCTTTGTAACTCCGTACAGTCTGCTATGGCCTTAACTATCTTGGGTAATTTTGTATTATCTGCTAATTTTGCCACCTCAACGTGCATCCCTTTTCTAGATCATTTCTGAATATGTTGAACAGCACAGATCCCAATACACATTCTTGAGAGACACCATTATTTACCTCTCTCCACTGTGAAATCTGACCATTTGTTTCTACCCTTTGTTTCCTATCTTTTAGCCTGTTACTGATCCATGACAGGACTTTCCCTCTTATCCCAGGACTGCTTACAAGCCCTAGTGAGCGACCCTGTCAAAGGTTTTCTGACAGTCTAAGGACACTATACCCACTGGCTTATTGACCCCATCAAAGAATTCTAATAGATTGAGGCGGCATGATTTCCCTTTACAAAAGCCACGTTGTCTCTTCCCTCACAAATCACGTCCATCTGTGTGTCTGACAATTCTGTTCTTAATTATAGTTTCAACCAATTTGCTGGTACTGAAGTTGGGCTTGTTGGCCTGTAACCGCCAGGATCACCTCTAGAGCCTTTTTAAAACATTGGTGTTACACTGGTTACCTTCCAGTCATCTGGCATAGAGACGGATTTAAGTGATAGGTTACATACCACAATTAGTTCTGAAATTTCATACTTGGGTGAATACCCTCTGATCCTGGGGACTTCTTATTGTTTATCAATTAGTTCCAAAATCTCTTTTATTAACACCTCAGTCTGGGGCAGTTCCTCAGATCTGCCCCTAAAAAGAACGGCTTGGGTATAGGGATCTCCCCAAGGTTCTCTGCAGCGAGGACAGACGCAAAGATTTCATTTAGTTTCTTTGCAAGGTGCTCCATTAGCACCTTGATCATCCAGTAACTCAAATGACTCTTTGACAGGCTTCCCGCTTCTAATGTACTTAAAAATATTTTTCTGATAGTTTGTGTGTCCTTAGCTGGTTCTTCAAATTCTTTTTTGGCCTGCTTTATTATTATTTTATACTTGTCTTTCCAGAGTTTATGCTTCTATTTCCTTCACTAGGATTTGACTTCCAATTTTTAAAGAATACCTTTTTGCTTCTGCCTCTGTTACTCTCCTGTTTAGCCAGGGTTTCATATATTTTTTTTTTGATCCTCTTACCTTTTTTTTTTTTTCTTCATTTAGGTATACACTTACTTTGAGCCTCTATTATGGTGTTTTTAAATAGTCTCCCTGCAGTTTTCAGGTATTTCACCCGTGTCAATGTTCCTTTTCGTTGCTGTTTAACTCATTTGTGTGTAGGTTCCTCGTTTGGAAGTAAAATGCTACTATGGTAGATGTATTTCACATTCCCCCCCCAAAAAGACGTTAAATTTAATTACATTATGCTCACTATTATTGAGCTGTTCAGCTATATTCACCCCCTGGACCAGATCCTGTGCAAGGACAAAAGCAAGAATTGCCTCTCCCTTTGTGGGTTCCAGGACAAGCTGCTCCAAGAAACTGCCAGTTATGGGGTCAAAAAATGTTAGCTCTATATCCCTTCCTGAAGTGACATGTACCCAGGCAATATGAGAATAGTTGAAATCTCCCATATTATTGCATTTTCTGTGTTTGCAGCTTCTCTAATCTCCCCTAAGCATTTCAGTCACTGGGCAGGTGATCACAATCATCTAGGTCAGGAGGTTGGTAGTATATTCCTATTGCTATACTCCTATTATTGAAACACGGAATTTCTATCCACAGAGATTCTATGCACAGTTTGATTCATTTACGATATTTACTTTATCTGAATCTATGCTTTCACATGCTTTCTTTCAAGGACAATAAGGCCATTGCAGAGAAACTAAATGAATTCTTTGCATTGGTCTTCACAGCTGAGGATGTGAGGGAGATTCCTTTTTAGGTGACAGATCTGAGGAAATGTCCCAGATTGAGGTGTCATTAGAGGTGGTTTTGGAACAAATTGATAAATTAAACAGCAATTAAACACCGGGACAAGATGGTATTCACCGAAGAGTTCTGAAGAAACTCAAATGTGAAACTGCAGAACTTCTAACTGTAGTCTGTAACCTATCATTTAAATCAGCTTCTGTACCAAATGAATGGAGAACAGCTAATGTGACACCAATTTTTAAAAAGGGCTCCAGAGATGAACCCTGCAATTACAATCCTCAGAGGCCTGTAAGCCTGACTTCAGTACCGGGCAAACTGCTTGAAACTATAATAAAGAACAATATTGTCAGACATACAGATGAACATAATTCGTTGCAGAAGAGAGTCAACATAGTTTTAGTAAAGCGAAATCAAGCCTCACCAATCTACTAGAATTCTTTGAGAGGGTGAACAAGAATGTGGACCAAGGGGATCTAGTAGTTATAGTGTACTTAGATTTTCAGAAAGCCTATGTCAAAGTTCCTCACCAAAGACTCTTAAGCAAAGTAAACTGCCACAGGATATGAGGGAAGGTGCTCTCATGGATTGGTAACTGGTTGAAAGATAGGAAACAAAGGGTAGGTATAAATGGCCAGTTTTCAGAATACAGAGAGGTAAATAGTGGTGCCCCCAGGGGTCTGTTCTGGGACCAGTCCTATTCAACATATTCATAAATGATCTGGAAAGAGAGGTAAACAGTGAAGTGGCAAAATTTGCAGATCATACAAAATTACTAAAGATAGTTAAGACCCAGGCAGACTTCAAAAAGCTACAAAAGGATCTCAAAACTGGGTTACTGGGCAACAAAATGGCAGATGAACTTTAATGTTGATAAATGCAAAGTAATGCACATTGGAAAACATAATCCCAACTATACATATAAAATGGTGGGGTTTAAATTAGTTGTTACCACTCAAGACTGAGATATTTAAATTAACTTGATCTTGTAGCAGATGACAGAACAAGGAGTAATAGTTTCAAGTTGCCGTGGAGGAGGTCTAGATTGGATATTAGGAAACACTATTTCACTAGGAGAGTGGTGAAGCACTGGAATGGGTTATCTAGGGAGGCGGTGGAATCTCCTTCCTTAGAGGTTTTTAAGGCCTGGCTGGACAGAGTCCTGGCTGGGATGATTTAGCTGGGGATTGGTCCTGCTTTGAGCAGGGGGTTGGACTAGATGACCTCCTGAGGTCCCTTCCAACCCTGAGAGTCTATGATTGTGAATAGTTCTCTGAAAACATCCACTCAATGTGCAGCGGCAGTCAAAAAAGCGAACAGAATGCTGGAAATAATTAAGAAAGGGATAGATAATATGACTGAAAATACCATGTTGCCTCTATATTAATCCATGGTACTCCCACATATTTAATACTGTGTGAAGATATCTCAAAAAAGATATATTGGAATTGGAAAAATGTTCAGAAAAGAGCAACAAAAATGACTAGGGATATGGAACAGCTTCCGTATAGGGAGAGATAAATAAGACTGGGACTTTTCGGCTTGGAAAAGAGAGGGCTAAGGGAAGATATGATTCAGGTCTATAAAATCATGACTAGTATAGAGAAAATAGATAAGGAAGTGTTGTTTACTACTTCTCATAATACAAGAACTAGGGGTCACCAAATGAAATTAATAGGCAGTAGGTTTAAAACAAATAAAAGGAAATATTTCTTCACACAAGGCATAGTCAACCAATGGAACTCCTTGCCAGAAGATGTTGTGAAGGCCAAAACCATAACAGAGTTCAAAAAAGAACTAGATAAATTCACGGAGGATAGATCCATCAATGGCTATTAGCCAGGATGGGCAGGAATGGTGTCCCCTAGCCTCTGTTTGCCAGATGCTGGGAATGAGCGACAGGGGATCGATCACTTGATGATTCCCTGTTCTGTTCATTCCCTCTGGGGCACCAGGCAATGGCCACTGTCGGAAGACAGGATACTGGACTAGATGGACCTTTGCTCTGACCCAGTCGGGCCATTCTTATGGTCTTATATAGTGCAACTCCTGTACTAGCCTGACCTACTGTGTCAGTCCTATACACAGGTCTGTCTCATCTTACGCTGGGGTTACATTCCGCAGTCAGCACATAAAGCGAAAATCGCGTATAGTCAAAATTACATTGAGTGTAATGGCAGGCGGAATCGCCCAGACTACAGAAACAGTATTTAAATGGTTGTTTTTCTTTTTTTTCCTTTTTCTTTTTTTTGCTGACCGTGTGAAGCTGAAATTGCACGTGTTAAATGTGCCTAAGATGCGACAGACCTGTATTTTGTATGCTGGTATTAACATGTCCCATTGATTAGCCTCATTCCACCAAGTTTCTGTAATGCCTATTAAATCAATATCATCATTTAATGCTCGGCACTCCAGTTTGCCCATCTTAGTATTTAAACTTCTAGTGTTTATATATTATACCAGTTGTCCCCCATCTGCCATTTCTGCAGGTAGGGCCATAACTACTGACTTGATGGAATTTAATTTATTCATATAAAGGCTTTTGTATGGTTCCCACCATTATAGAATTTGAGCACTTTGCAAATGATAATGGATAATTCTCACAGCACCTCTGTGAGATTGGGCAGTGCTATTATACCTCTGTTTTAATGGTGGGGAACAGAGGCACAAAGAAACTAAGTGACTTGTCCAAGGTCATATAAGGAGTCTGTGGCAGAACCAGGAACAGAACTGTGATCTCTTGAGTCCCAGTCTACTGTATGAACCACAAACCATCTTTCCTCCCAAAATATCCAGAGTGGCTTCAGTCACAGCTATGGCACTTTTCTTTGTTGCCTGAAGAGGAGGCTGCAATGCTAACAGGGTGAGCAATAACTGTTTTGAGAAGGGAGAAATTCATCCCAAAATCAGCAGGGTGTCTTGTCAAGTACATCAGGAAAAAGTAGCATTCATCCCAGAATGAAATGGTGTATAAAAGCCCCTGGTCTCCTCAGATACACACGTGTCTTGGTCAGATTCAGTGGGATAAATGAGCTCTTACTTACACCACAGACAAGCCAAGCTGCTGTATTTGGATCACAGGAATAAAAATGGATCAGGATAGATTATAACCAAATGCACAAATACAAAATAGGAGATAACTGGCTTGGCAGCAGCACTGCTGAGAAGAATCTGGGAGTTGTGGTGGATCACAACCTCAACATGAGTCAGCAGTATGATGCTACTGCAAAAAAAAAGCAAATGCAATTTAAGGTTGCATTAACAGAGGCATAGCATGCAAGTCATGGGAGGTGCAGCGCTGGTTAGGCCTCAGCTGGCGAACTGTGTCTAATTTTGGTCAGCAATGTATAGAAAGGATGTAGAGAAGCTGGAAAGGATCCAGAGGTGAGCGACAAAGAAGATCAAAGGTATAGAACACAGGCCACATGAGCAAAGTCTGAAGGAACATGTGAAAAGATGGGAGTTGCCTTACCAAGAAGGGGGTGAGTGCTAATGAAGCCAATTCAATCAGTGTGGATGTGGCCTAATCCCAACAGTTGACAAGAAGGTGTGAGTATCAACAGAGGGAAAATTGTAGAGACCCAGCCCCTCCCAGTCTTTATTCAGGCCTAATTTGATGGTGTCCAGTTCGCAAATTAATTCCAGTTCTGCAGTTTCTCGTTAAAGTCTGTTTTTGAAGGTTTTTTTGTTGAAGAATTGCAACTTTTAGGTCTGTGATTGAGTGTCCAGGGAGACTGAAGTGCTCTCCTACTGGTTTTTGAATAATACAATTAGCACTGACCCCCTGCTTGGTAAGGCAACTCCCATCTTTTCATGCATTGTATATTTATACCTGCCTCATGTATTTTTTACTCCATGCATCTGATGAAGTGGGTTCTGGCCTACGAAAGCTTATGCCCAAATAAATGTGTTAGTCTCTAAGGTGCCACAAGGACTCCTCGTTGTTTTTGCTGATGTAGACTAACACGGCTACCACTCTGAAACCTGAAGGAACATGGTATGTTTAGTTTGGAAAAGAGGAGATTAACAAAGGACAATAGAGCAGTCTTCAAATACTTGAAAGGCTGCCATAAAAGAGATGGTGAAATCTTGTTCTCTCCTCCAAGAGGGCAGGACAAGAGGCAATAGGTTCAAACTACAGCATAGCAGATTGAGATTAAACCTCAGGGAAAAGTTTAGGAGTACTTGTGGCAACTTAGAGACTAAAATTTATTTGAGTATAAGTTTCTAACTAAGAACAAAGGACAATGGAACAGGCGCCTAGAGGTTGTGGAAGCTCCTTACCTGGAGTTTGCAAAAGGAGGCTGGATGGCCATCGTCTTGGATGGTTTAGACCCAACAAATCCTGCATCTTGGCAGGAGGTTAGACTAGATGACTCTTGCGGTCCCTTCTAACACTTTTGTGACACTATGCCCCATATTCTTCATGAAGATATATTTATGATATGAATGTGGCATAACTAAGATATATTTTATGCAAGATGGGTCATGTGAGATATCATTGGAAAGGTTATTATGTACTGACTATGATTATCCTATTTGAATGGATGTAACATTTCTGTATCTGATGTTAGGAATATTGACTATGTAACAATTATAACTGTGTTTGCACGTGCGGAATGCCCACCGGACAAAATGCAATCAGTCTGGCTGGTTAGTCAATGGGCCATTAGGGAGAACAATAGGACTTCGAAGATGCTAATCTCGAAGCTTCCTGGGATGCTGCTCTGAGGTTGCAGCGTCATGTGATCATGTCACCTGGTACTGGATTCCATCTTGGACTACTAGCATTTTTCCACGGAGGGGGGAAATCACACAGAGACAAAGGATTCCAGCCATATGTAAATCCTATTTTAGGCCAGGAATTGAGGTAACCAGGGTCGGTTCTTCACTGAATCACTGCCCAAGATGAGTGCTAGGAACAGGGGATGACTGCTGGGGAAGGGAAGAACTGGACCCAGGCTAGAAGGTGTCTGGCCTGTGAATATCTGGAATTCTAAGCTGCAAGCAAAAGAAGCTGGTCTTCAAGAATCTCTGCAACCTGCTTAAAACCACATTTCGGGAGAGAAATTACTTCTTGTAGCCAGTTTCTTTAGTGCATTAAGCTTAGTTTGTGTGTTTATTTGCTCAGTAATCTGCTTTGCTGTGTTTGTTCTCCCTTATAATCACTTCAAATCTGTTTTTGTGTAGTTAATAAACTTGTTTTTGTTTCCTATAAACCAGCCTGTGCAATTCATAACTGGGGGGCAAAAAGCTGAGCATAACTTCCTCCACACTGAGGGAGGGGGTGATTTTCACGAGCTTACGCTCAACAGATTTGGGTGCAGCACAAGACAATACAGTTTTGGGTTTAGACTCCTGGGGGTGTGTGCACTTGAGTGCTGGGCAATCCCTGAACTGAGTCTTCCCATGCAGAGCTGTTCTCAGTGTCTGTGTCCTTTTGCAGCTGGGTGTTGCCTTACCTATGTGTGTGCTAGATGAGGCTTGAGGGCCTGGCTCAGCAGGACAGGGTGAGGGAGCCCAGGCTGGAGGAACAGGCGGGCTCAGTGGGACCCCAGTACATCAGGTGGCACTCCGGGGGAGAGGGGACAACCTGTCACACCTATGAGTCTATAATAGTTACAATAACCTATCATCAGTTTAAAAGAGAGCTTTCCCCCTGTAACGGGGAGTTTTATATACCGATACTGCAGCCCTGGAGGGCGTTACTATCTGTGCTTCTATAAATAAACAATGGGATTTACTTGTAAAAAACTCAGTTCATATTTAAGTTCTGGGATCTATAGTCCTTGGTCCCTAGAAATTTTCATCAGAATTAACCAGAGATATATTGCACAGTGTACACAGCTTAACAGGCGATTCAATGACAGCAAATAAACAATCACAACAGCAGCAGCCAGTACATAGAGGCTGGTACCTTGTCAGATCCTGGGACCACTTCAAAGATACTGAGCTGGTTCCTCGTCTCCCTCATATAGCGTTCTTTTTCAGGACACATGTCTGGGCATGTTCCAACAAATGTTTTAGCTTTGCCTAGATCGGTCCTTTTTACTCGAGCTAAACCGGTGTTACACAAAAACAAGTGTTAAGCGCCCTGCTCGGTCGTTTCCAGCTGATGTACATCACCCAGGTATAATCAAATCAGACTACAGCCCTAGGTATGCCATGTTTCAGCAGGAACCCAAACATCCACTCTATTATTTACTATTAGCAGAGTGGTGACAGTGCACTGTACTGAACAAACAGAGGGTAACACGGTCACTTTCTTAAGGAGCTTACAGTCTATAAAGATCATTCAGCCACAAACAGTGGGTGACATGACAGAGGAGTCCTCTGCTTCAGTGACTTTACATTTATCATTCCAGTGGTGGGCAACCTGCGGCCTGTGGGCTGCATATGGCCCATCAGGATAATCTGATTGCAGGCGGCAAGACATTTTGCTGACAATAACCGTTCACAGGCACGCCCCCCCCGCAGCAACTGGGAGGGCCAGACTGCGACATATGGGGGGGAAAGGGGTAGAAGTACTCTGGACTAGTACTTCTCAACCTTTCCATACTGCTGTACCCGTTTCAGGAGTCTGATTTGTCTTGTGTCCTGCAAGTTACACATCACTTAAAAACTACTTGCTTACAAAAATCAGACAAGTGTCACAGCACGCTATTACTGAAAAAGTGCTTACTTTCTCATTTACCATGTAATTATAAAATAAATCAATTGGAATACAAATATTGTACTTATACTGTAGTGTAAAGTATATAGAAACAAATCTACCTAAACAGATCAGTCCCCCTGACAGGAGGAGAAAACCATGCTATTTTATAGGCTGTTCTATGCAGCACACTCATCCACCATGGTATCTGAGCATCCAGAGTCTGACCTCTTTGGTTTCATACGCAGACATTACTCTCGTTTACCTGACTCGAGAGTCCCTTTCCAGCAGAAAAAAGATTTTAAATAATGTAAGCAGATTTCATAATGCCTTATGGCCTAGTTTCTCTCCCTAGTAAATGACAGAGAGATTGTGTTGATCTCATCAGTCAAGGCTAATAAGAATTTAGCTAATACAAATGTACTAATGGGAAAAACTCTACAAAATTATAAAACAACATTCTAACATTTCAGACACGATATGTCATTTTTATCATAAACTAGTTTTATTAAATACAACAAAATAAATGAAAAATGAAGATAAAAGTTTACCATCTTGGGATCTGAGCTCAGGTATAATATTGTCATTTGAGTAGTTGACCTGGCCCCCCCAAAGATGCACCTTAATAGACGTTGAACTTCTAGATTTGTAGTGTCTTATTTTAAACTTGGATTCTCAAGAGTGAAAAGTAGGATACGCAATTTGCTATGGCAGATTAAATCATTGGTCCATCAGGTCCTACCTCTAGTAGTGGCCAATACTGGATGCCATAGAAAAAGGCTACGTTTTGACAGAGAAAGAATTCCTTCCCAGTTCCTACAATTTGATAATCCTCATCTACACATGCAAATTACAAATGTTACCTTGTCGCATGATTTTATCCCTTTGGTCCAGAAGGCGATATTTGTCTTCAGAGGTCTCTGCCACTGAACCGATCAGGTTACTGAGAGAGGAGGCTGATAGTGACAAACTCTCAGAGTTCTGCCCTTCAGTCCCAGAATCAAATGGGTCTGCCTCAAACTGCAGCGACTTTGTAAGAGCAGATTTCTTAGCTGGAGAACTAGAAATAAACAACAGATTTGATCAGTGATACACTACTGCACACTGTGAAAATAAAAGGGACTTCAAGCCAAAGAGAATATAAATTTGCTTGGATTTCTACTCTTAATGTAGATCTCACTTTGTTGTCTAAAACGATTATGGAAATATGATGCTGTCAGCAATGTTATACTTCTGTACATTACAGTTATGACTGTCAATACAGTCCTCAGTATTTAGACAACTCATTTACATAAATGCATAATTAATTTCAGTGGAAGTTATGTATCTAAATCCCCTAGACTGTTCTGAAAAAAATCTCAAATTTGGACAGCCATTGGACATAATATTTGCAGCAGGTTTATATCAGTATACAGTATGGTAGTCTGCATCTGTTCCTGCTCGTGATTAACCTTTTTGTATAATACTAAAGAACTAGAGTGTTTGGCTAGTCAAATCGCTTGACGGACTATTTAGTCTTGAATAGATGGTATCTTACATGTTGGAATGCTACCCAGAAACACAACAGGTTGTTCCATTAGGACCATACTCCATACCAACACAAATATATCAAGAGACTATGAAAGGCCCAATCCTGCAAGCATTTTATAAGAGTTGATTATCCAACAATCGATTTTTATAAAAAATTAGGACAGTATTTACAACTGAGATTTATTTGCATGGTGAGCTTCAAATTTTAAAATGTAGCTAAGCAAAATGAACTGCCACAATGATTTAATGTACAACATTTTATTTTTCTCACCCCACAAAACAAAGTGGTTGAAGGGATTTTGCTCTAATAGCTAAGGAAAATTCACCTTTGGGAAGTGAACAAGCTTGGAAAACTTCAGCAAGCTAATTGCTTGTGATCTTAACTATAGTGGTTGTTATCTAAGCCTATTATAACGAAAAGAACAGAAGAGCAGTTGCTTTATGGTCTCATAGCCAAAACACTGTGAGGCCCCATTGGGGAAAGAAGCTACAGATATATAACTTAACAGGCAAATTAAATAAGGCATCTTAAGATCCAAATCATGCATGAAATCAGAAGCGTTGCCGCATATACAGGGGAAAATTATCTGTTCAACATATGTCTCAACCTTCAAATTGTAACATGACCTATAAGCTCCTAACACACTCACATTCCAACTGGAATGAACAACAGCAAAGGTAAACAATAAATATACAATACAGTTAAAAGAACTTATCAGAAGCTGCAAACAAAACTGCCATGAATAAATGGGAACTTTAATTTTTTTTCTTGTTTATTCAATACAAAATGATTGTGGTTACTAGACATACATTCTGATAGGAAATCCTAGTCATGGAAAAAAGGCTCTATCAGCCAGACTCTTAGAGAAATGAACATACCTTTTACTAGACAGGTTGCTACTGGTGGAGGGTCTTATTAAAGATTTGCGAAGAGGGGAATGCTGATAGTTTTGCTCTTCTTTGCTTTGTCTCCCTTCATCTTCATCAACCTTCTTCTCCTTAGATGAAAATTCTCCCTTACTAAGATCTGAATAATATATCAGGTGAGGTCAGATACTTGCCAAATCATGCAACTGACATTTTAAAATGTACTTCTGGAAAAAATGTGTTCTAATTTGTTTTAATTTTATTTCCTTATGATTTTAGAAGTCACAGTCATATGAACTTACACAGTGTTTTCAAGCTATTTTGCATTAGATGATGTGTCATGCACAAATCCAATTCCACAATGTAGGACTAGGAAACTTATTGGTTCTGTTGCAGACTCACACAATGAGACACTACAACTCATACTGTTATGCAGTTCAATATAAAACGACAAAAGATTTATTTAGCAACAACTGTAGTTGTTTGGCAGATTGTCAGCAAATGTAAAGCCTGATTACCTGAATTTTGGATTTCCCAAATTTTGGATGTTTCCCAAATCAGAAATTTGTACAGATGTGAATTTTATCAGAAATTGTGATTATCAAAGTGTTTTGAATGTCTCCCAAGACTTTTAGATAATCAGGTTTACCTGTACAGACTCATTCTCAGATGCACATGTGTTCCCAGAACTTAAATCTGAACTCTTGTGGAAAGCTGGGGCCATGTGCATGCTCTTTGACAGCAGCACACATCTGGTATGTTAGCAGCTTGGTCTGCTAAAATGATCAGAAGTGAAATAATTTAAGATGAAGCCATTTTCATAATCAGGCTCCAAAGCTGACGTCATAATGAAATGAGCATGGGCAAGTAAGCACTCTCAGAGCTTCAAGAAGACAACACTGCAGTTTGCATTTGTTTTTTGTGGGGAAGTTTAGAGGTGTGGAATGAGGAGGCAATACTTTTAGTACTGGTGTTTGTCCCAGCATTACTCAAATACAGCCACCAGGGGCTTTTCTTGCAGTCTCAGCCTCCTGGGCAGTGGTTTGGAAGAGCGGGGGGCAAAGCAGTGGTCCCTCTCCAGGGGCCCCTAGCAATGGTTGGGTCCCTCCGAGCAGGAGTAGTAGGGTTGGGCTTCAGCCCTAGGGTGGTGGGCAGCAGACTCCAGCCATGGGGCTTCGGGCTCTGTCCCCAGACCCTGTCCCCTGGGTGTGGGGCTTTGGGCTCCGTTCCTTGGTTGTGTGGTGGTGAGCTCTGTCCCTGAGCTTATCCCATCATCTCCACCCCTCCTCCCCACCCCGCTTTCCCCACTGCCCCAGGCGCCCGCTGCCTCTATACCCACCTCCCCATCCAGGGCTTAATTTGTTCCCGGACTTGCTGGGGCTGAGTAAGTCTGCTGTGAAAAGTGATATTAACAAACATACAAATATCACTTTTCACAGCAGATTTACATAGAGCTAGCAAGTCTTAAAAAAACAAAAAAAAAAACCACAACAACCCAAAAGAGCAAAAGAAATAATAAGAAAAAAGACAAGAATGTTTAAAGCACCTTATTTGTGTTTCTATTCTGGTTTGGTCCAGTAGAGACTAGAGACAACTATACATTATTTACATTACTGAGTCTGCAAAAAAACAAACCCTACATAGATAAATTATAATGATTTGGACATGTATATGTGCGTATGTTTGTTTTTTTCTAAAGTTAATTAAGTATTTTAGGAAAAATTGTCGGAGTGGCCACCAGCAAGAATTGGTGGCTGCACCATGAGGCCACCAAAAAATGTGTTGTGAGAAACCCCATGCAGAGTACCATGTAGTGATACTCAGATCCTAGGCGGATGTTTACAATAAGGTTAACTAGACTAGAGTGTTTTGTTCCATGGAAACAAAGCTGACATGGGAGGTACACTTCCAAACTGGACCAACACCTGGGGGAGCTGTTCATTCCAATTCATGTCTGACAGATCTATACAAATCTATGACATATAAACACTTATTTTAACTGAATACACTAGAAGAGAAAGACATAACTAAGTGACCAAAACATGAGGAAAGGAGGACAGGAAAGAAACTGAAGAAGTCAGCACCATGGCTCCTCATGTACCCTTACATCAAACATTAAATTCAGCAAGGGAGAGTGTATCTTCCCCAGAAGTCAGCTTTCCAGATGGTTCCTAGTTTGCAAGAATACTAGAAAGAGAAAACATCATCTCTTTTATTATGCAGATAGTTCTCAAATTAAAATTTTACCCAATCAATATAAAAAGTTTATTTTGCAGCGTGAGGCTCTTGCTACTCATAAAACCATGTTAGGAACATTCACTACAGGTAGTGCCTAATTGCCTGGTTATCCATGGATGCTTTGTAAAGGCACTACAGCTTTTAGGTGAGACAGTTAAATTCAAGACCTACATTTAATCCTTAAGCGCAGGGTGGGGGGGGGGAGGTGAAGTAGGAGGACAGCAGATTAGATATCTAATAGGTAAGGCTACTTCATGGATATTTTTAGTAAAAGTCATGGACAGGTCATGGGCAGTAAACAAAAATTCACAGCCAGTGACCCGTCCATGACTTTTACTATATACCCCGGACTAAAACTTGGTGGGACAGGGAGCACGGCCCTGGGGGCGCTACAGGTGCTTGGGGTAGGGGAGGGGTACGGGTACTGCTGCAGGTGCTGGAGGGATTGGCAGGGCTGGGGCAGGTTCCCTCCCCAGCTCCTGGGAAGCGGAGATCTCCAGTTCGTAGCTCCACGTGCTGCCTCTGCTCCATCCCAAGCCCTGGTTCTGCAGCTCCCATTGGCTGGGAACTGCAGTCAATGGGAGCTGCGGGGGACAGCACCTGTGGACAGAGGCAGCACATAGAGCTAGGAACGGAGGGAGGAGAGCTCTTGTTGCTCTTTTGGAGAGACCTCCCCAAGTAAGCCCTGCCCTGCATCCCAATGCCCAGCCCTGAGCTCCCCAAAAAAACTCCTGCTGCTGCGGGGTGGGAGTCCCAATAGGGTCCCAGCAGCAACTGGTGCGACTGGTCCAGGGGCTGCTCAGGCAACTTCCGGGCCAGCCGCACGGGCCCCTGCAGAAGTCACGGAGGTCATGGAAAGTCACAGAATCCGTGACTTCCATGACCTTCATGACAAACATGGAGTCTTAAAAATAGGTGCTTGGAAGAAAACCACTCTCACTTAATGATCATTGTCTGATTAACAATTTTTGACTTTAAAAAGCTGAGGGTTAGCAGACACCACCAAGAATTGCTCTATTTTTGAATTATTACTCCAAGTACTGTGACAAAGTCCCTCTTCTACCTTGGTGGGTCCTGCGCTTATTGGCAGATTTGCTCACCTCAGTGATCTTCCCCACAGTTTGGGTCAACTCCTCCTGTGTCTGATCAGGAGTTGGGAGGTTTTGGGGGAGGGAGGGAACCCGGGCCCACCCTCTACTCCTGGTTCCAGCCCAGGGCCCTGTGGATTGCAGCTGTCTATAGTGCCTCTTGTAACAGCTGCATGACAGCTACAACTCTATAGGCTACTTCCCCATGGCCTCCTCCAAACACTTTCTTTATCCTCACCACAGCAGGGGGTCTGATAACGCTTGTACTCCTTAGTCCTCCAGCAGCACACCCTCTCACTCTCAGCTCCTTGTGCCTCTTGCTCCCAGCTCCTCACACGCACTTCCTCTCCTCTAGCTCCTCACCCCCGACTGGAGTGAGCTCCTTTTTAAATCCAGGTGCCCTGATTAGCCTGCCTTGATTGGCTGCAGGTGTTCTAATCAGTTTGTCTGCCTGAATTGGTTCTAGCAGGTTCCTGATTACTCTAATGCAGCCCCAGCTCTGGTCACTCAGGGAACAGAAAACTACTCAGCCAGTGACCAGTATATTTGCCCTCTGCAAGACTCCTGTACCCCACTGGCCTGGGGCTGTCACATATCCCTCCTCCCTGCTCAACATCAAGAGGTTGGGCAACTTGAGATGCCAGACAGTGCACACGTGACAAGCCATCGGCATTATCGTGACAGCTCCCTGCTCTGTGTTGCACACGGAACTGGAAAGGTTGAAGGGACAAGAACCACCTGGTCACCCTTGTGTTCTTCTCCTTGTTCCGCTGCATCCATTGAAGAGGGGCATGGTCGGTCACGAGGACAAATCTGCACCCAAGCAAGTAGTAGTGCAATGCTTCCATGGCCCATTTTACGGTGAGGCACTCTCTCTCCATATTTTGTTCCCTCGGAAGGTGTTTCCTACCGAGGTAGAGAATTGGGTGTTCCTCCTCCCCGACCATCTGTGATAGAACGGCCCCCAACCCTACTTCCGATGAATCTGTCTGCAAGATAAATTCCATGGTGAAATCAGGGACTATCAGTACAGGGTTACTGCAGAGGGCAGTCCGTAGGTCTGTGAAGGTTTCCTCTGCTGCGTCAGACCATCTCATCAGATCAGGTCCACGGACTTTCACTAGGTTTGTCAGGGGACTTGCCCTTGTGGCATAGTGGGGGATAAATTGTCAGTAATACCCCATTACACTTAGGAATGCCGGGACTTCTTTCTTGCGACGTGGTTGGGGCCAATTTTGTATGGCCTCCAACTTGTTCACTTGGGGTTTTACCAGACCTTTTCTCACAATGTAGCCAAGATATTTGGCCACTGTAAACCATACAGCGCATTTGGTAGGGTTTGCTGTAAGGCCAGCTCGCCTGACGGTATCAAGGACTGCCTCCACCTTCTCTAGGTGGGTTTCCCAGTCTGGGGTATGAATGACCACATCGTCCAAATAGGCAGCAGCATAACTGTTATGCGGGCATAACAGCTTGTCCATGAGTCGCTGGAAAGTAGATGGGGCCCCATGCAGTCCAAAAGGGAGGACAGTATATTGAAAAAGACTCTCTGGTGTAGAGAATGCAGTCTTTTCCTTTGCGTCTTCTGCAAAGGGAATCTGCCAGCACCCCTTTGTCAAGTCTAGGGTAGTCAAGTACCGGGCATTCCCCAGACAATCCACTAGCTCATCTATGTGAGGTATGGGGTACGTGTCGAACTGGGATACTTCGTTTAGTTGCCGGAAGTTGTTTCACAACCTTGTGGTGCCATCAGGTTTGGGCACCAGCACGATTGGGCTGGACCACTGACTGTGGGATTCTTCGCTGATCCCCAACTCCAGCATTTTTTTAACTTCTGCTTTTATTTCCTCCCTTTTGGCTGCTGGCACCCGATAGGGCCTCATTGTTATTCTGGCCCCAGGGTTCGTGACGGCGTGGTGATATGTCTCGGTTGTTCGACCTAGTTTTGTCGAGAACACATCTTGGTTCTGGAAGATCATCTCAGACACCTTATTCTTCTGGTCTGGTGTTAAATCGGGAGACACTCATCTGTTTGGAAGGCTTGTTTTCCTGGATAGTTATCCATGCCTCTTGTGCATGCCAGGGTTTCAGAAGGTTGATGCGATAAATCTGTTCTTGTTTTCGGCGTCCTGGCTGCCGCACCTTGTAGGTTACTTCCCCCTCAGGTTCAGTCACCTCACAGGGCCCCTGCCATTGGGCCAGAAGCTTGCTTTCTGTCGTGGGTACCAACACCATGACCCAATCCCCTGGTTGGAACTGTCGGACTTTTGCCTGGTGATTGTAATAGGTTATCTGGGCCTCCTGTGCCTTTTCCAAGTGTTCCTGTACAATAAAGGTGACATGGACTATCTGGTCTTGCATCTGTATTACATGTTCTATTATATTTCTCCCCTCATTGGGTTCCTCTTCCCAAATCTCTTTGGCGATATCTAGTATGCCACGGGGGTGTGGTCCGTATAATAACTTGAAAGGGGAAAATCCAGTCGAGGCCTGAGGTACCTCCCAGATAGCGAACATAAGGTAGGGCAGTAGGGTGTCCCAACCCCTCCCATCCCGACTTACCACCTTCCGTATCATAACCTTGAGGGTTTGGTTAAACCTTTCTACCAACCCATCAGTCTGCGGATGGTAGACTGACATTCTCAAGGTATGTATATGAAGCAGCGTACAAAGGTCCTTCATTAGCTTTGACATAAATGGGGTTCCTTGGTCTGTTAATATCCCCTTTGGTAGCCCCACTTGGGCAAAGATCCCCATCAGCTCTTTGGCTATCGTTTTAGAGGCCATGTTCTGCAGGGGGATGGCTTCTGGGCAGCGAGTAGCATAGTCCAAAACAACAAGTATATATTGGTGGCCTCGAGTCATCTTCTCCAGGGGTCCCACTAGGTCCATGGCTATTTGCTCAAAGAGGACCTCTATGATGGGAAGGGGTACTAAAGGTGCCCTCAGGTGGGGACGAGGACTGTGCAGCTGACACTCCAGGCAGGACACACAGTACCTCCGCACTTCTGCATATACTCCAGGCCGAAGAACCGTCGTAGGACTCATGCCAGGGTCTTCTCTACCCCCAAGTGCCCCCCAAAAAGATGATTATGAGCAAGACTTAATACAGCGTTCTGGTGTTTTTGAGGTACTAAGCTTTGCTGTACCTTCTGCCCCTGTACTGGTGCAACCCAGTATAAGAGATTCTTCTTCATTATGAAATAGGGTCCTGGTCCCTGGGTTCTCCCTTCCACGGGGACCCCATCTATTTCAGTCACCTCCTTTCTAATGTTGTCGTACCTTGATTCTTCAGCCTGGTCCCGTCCAAAATTTCCTCTTCCGGGGTTAATCTGCCCAAGATCTAGGGGCCCAGTCTCTGTTGCCTCTACTGGTTCAGAAGCATTAGGGTGGGGGTCAGACTCAGGTGCTTCTCCCTCCTGGGTTGCCTTCTTTTCAGCTGCTCGGGTCTGCCTACCTGCAAGAGCGACCCTCTGGCTCTGGGCCAGTATTTGGGTTCCCAAGACCTTGGCTGCCCTCCTTTCCCTTTTCGACTTTCTACCCTGTCTGGGAATGGAAAATAAATCTGGGGATATTTCAGAGAAGACTGGGGGTTGACAGTCTACTGTGGAGGACTCACTAACTTCAGGGTTCCCCTCTTTCTTCAATCCTCCTACTGGGAGTAAGTCTTCAAACCCTGGGAAGTCCCTCCCTCTGAGTACAGCATATGGGAGTTTAGGGACTACACCTGCTGCTACCTCAGTAGTGTTCCCCTGAATCTCTAGTTTTACTGGGATGGTGGGGTAATAACGAAGTGTCCCATGGACGTATGTTATCCCTGTATGCTTAGCCCACAGTAGCTGACTACACTTCACAAGCTTCCCCGAGACAAGTGTGATAGCACTCCCCGAATCAACCAGTGCCGTGTTCTCTACCCAGTTTAGCTTTACTGGTCTGGTGTACATATGTGGGGTTAGTGAGACCCTCACAAGGTGGATTAGGGAGCATGGGTCTGCCCAGTTCCCCAGGTTACACTGTATAGACTCCTCAGCATGGGGAACTGTGCAGCTATATGTCCCCACTCGCCTCAGGCATAACATCTGTATGGGGCCTTAGGCATTCCCCGGTCTCTTGGTTAGGGCAGTCTAACATCACGATCCTCTTCTCCCTCAGTGCTCTGACTCTTTGTGGCTTCTGGTGGTCCTTCAGCCCCTCTCTTTTTCCACCTGTGATCCCCTGGTTGCCCAGTCACCCGAGCTCTAGGGCCTGGTGCTGCTAGTTTAACCCGGGGTGCCTCTTCCTTAACTGGTCGGGTCAGCTCCCTCGCTGGCCGGGTCAGCTCCTTCGCCTCTCTACCAGTGCGACCTCATCATAGGTGGAGGATTAATTCTGGCTTACTCAAGCACGAAGATCTGGCGGTAGCCCCCTCATGTATCGGTCGATGACCAGAACCTCTAGTATCTCTTCTGGACTCCGGGATTCCGTTCGCAACCACTTTCGTGGAGATGGGTGAGGTCATACAATTGGGACCGTGAGGTTTTGTTTTCCTGGTACCTCCACTCGTGATACCATTGGGCCTGCACTGCAGTCGTTACCCCAGAACTGGCCAGGATCTCTGCTTTCAGCTGGGGGTAGTCTGCTGCAGCCTCTTCAGCCAGATCATAGTAGGCCTTCTGGGCCTTCCCACACAAGTATGGGGCAAGGATGCCAGACCACTGATCTCGAGGCCAGGCCTCCTGTAGGGCTATCCTCTCAAAGGCCAGAAGGTATGCCTCTACATCATCCCCCTGCATCATTTTCTGCAGCCAATGGCTGGCCCGTATGATCTGCATCCCATCATGGCCGCGGTTCAGCTCTGTAAGGGTCTTTACCTGGTTTACCAGTTCCCGCAACATAGCCTAGTCTTGAGAAGCCTGGTCCATCAGCAGGCGATTAGTCTCGTGTTGCAGCCGGACTGCCTCCTGTGGGGCAGCTGCCTGGACACGGGTAGCCTCCTGCTGGGCCGCAGTAGCTTGTATCAATGCCCTCACTAAGTTATCCATTGTGGTGGGGGAAAAAAAACAAAAAACCCTTTTTTTTTTTTTTTAAATCACTCTCCTTCTTCTGCTGCATTGTGCATACCAAAATCCCACTCCTAACACCAGTTGTGACAAAGTTCCTCCTCTACCTTGGTGGGTCCTGCGCTTATTGGCAGATTTGCTCACCTCAGTGATCTTCCCCACAGTTTGGGTCAACTCCTCCTGTGTCTGATCAGGAGTTGGGAGGTTTGGGGGGACCCGGGCCCACCCTCTACTCCTGGTTCCAGCCCAGGGCCCTGTGGATTGCAGCTGTCTATATTGCTTCTTGTAACAGGTGTATGACAGCTACAACTCCCTGGGCTACTTCCCCATGGCCTCCTCCAAACACCTTTTTTATCCTCACAACAGCAGCTTCCCCCTGGGGTCTGATAACGCTTGTACTCCTTAGTCCTCCAGCAGCACAGCCTCTCACTCTCAGCTCCTTGTGCCTCTTGCTCCCAGCTCCTCACACACATTTCCTCTCTTCTGGCTCCCCCCTGCCTGACTGGAGTGAGCTCCTTTTTAAACCCAGGTGCCCTGACTAGCCTGCCTTGATTGGCTGCAGGTGTTCTAATCAATTTGTCTGCCTGAATTGGTTCTAGCAGGTTCCTGATTACTCTAGTGCAGCCCCTGCTCTAGTTTTCTGTTCCCTGAGTGACCACTCAGCCAGTGACCAGTATAGTTGCCCTCTACCAGACTCCTGTACCCCACTGGCCTGGGTCTGTCACAGTACATTCATCTTATTTTCTTACAAACAGAGTGCAAAAATCAGATGCTGTACATAAGCACAGCCTTTGCATTTGGTGCCCATCACAAAGGGAGAAACAATCATAGAAACAGTGTTTTACTTCTGGAGCCAAATTCCAATCTGGTGCAAACAGGTGCCACACCACTGAAATCAACTGATTGTCACCCTCTTATATCATGCCTAGAAGAAACACAGAAAATAAAAGCTCACTTGTTTTCTTCTTATGCCAAAATGTTACTATATCTTTGTGTAACCCCTTTGCCTTCTTCCTTGCCTGAGCAGCAGAGGCCTGAAAAAAAGCATGCAATACCAGGGACAATTAGCATCGGAACACAATGTAAAGAAGCCTACACAGCATATACAAAGATATCTTTGGTTATTTCATTGGGAGTTCAACCATCTCCCTAGATGTCACTAAAAGCCCGAATGCCATTTGTGGCAAGCAGACTGCCCCAGCAGAAGATTGCCCTGGGGTGGTGGTCACACAAAGCTGAGTTCTGTAGTACACTAGTAAGTATCGTATCAGGCTGATAGCTCTCGAGACTGAAGGCCTCTTTTTAACCACAGAACAGGTACAGCATGTGCTAGCAACATAGTCTTCCCCATGCTGTCCCATCAATATACCCCAATCCTGATCTGATGGGATCATCTTTAGTGGTTAGAATACAGTTTCGTCTCCAGATGTTGATTTGTTAGACCATAAATCCGTGAACTCCACCACAGTGAATGGCTGTACACATCCCAAACATACGTCTAGATACTACACAACTATTTTTAAAATTTACATTAAATACTCACATGATCAAAAAAGTAAATAATAGCCAGTTTTTTGCTGCGCCTGGTAAGGACACGCTGGACTTTCGTCTGTCCAAAATGCTTCTTGAGCACATTTGTGTCATTAAGGTAGTCAGGGATATTTTTGCACTGGATTACTGTGAGTTCACTTGGCGATAAGCCACCAAGACTGTCCACACTCTCGCTGCTTCGATTTCGACGTGAAGGAGTCACAACAGCAGAATCTGTGGTTGAAAGTGTTAAGAGTGTGGTTTCTTATTTTGGATCTCAAGAAAGTAGACGTTAAATCAGAAGTTTGCATTAAGCAGGGGTACTGACACCTGCAGCACTTATTTACATTGTGGATTAGTTAATGAAAACACTAAAATTATTCAATGTTAAGATTGAAATTTTGAATTAGCAAAGCAAGGAAATTCAACATTCTCATGGCAACTTTAACTAGACCCCTGTAATGAAGAGTCCTTTATTACAACTGGCAAAGTGTGCAATTATATATTTTAAAAATATTGTTCAGCTATGTGGAGCCATGAGAATGGACTATGCAATACACAATCACATACAGCTAGTTATGAAGTGAGATTAAATAAATTAAGATGTAAACAGGTTCTCTTGTGCATATGTAAAGACAAAAAACTAACAAAATGAAATGTATATTTCATAAAAAAGCTACGTTAAAAGAACATTAAGACTGCAGAGTGAAGCACTCAACATCCAGGAAATGTTAGGCAGCCTTACATCCCACTGTTAGTATACATTATGATGTAGTCCTCTTTACAAAAAGCCACAATACTGAAGAAGGCAGTGGAGGAGAAGAAAGCGGAGAAGGGAAGAAGAGAGACAGAATAAGGAATGAGATGGGGAGGTTTGCAAAGGAGGAAATCAAGACATCTCTGAATTTCCAGGGAAGCTTGGGGGTGTCAGGGTAGGAGGGGATGGAAAGGTTACACAGAATTACTATATAAACATTTAGAAAGTGCCAATCATCAGGTGCCAGTGCAAAGGTTAAGATGGGGTTCTCAACCAGGGGTCCAGGGCCCCCTGGGGGGCTGCAAGCAGGTTTCAGGGGGTCCTCCAAGCATTGCTAGCATTAGACTCGCTAGGACCCAGGGCAGAAAGCTGAAGCCTTGCCGCATGAGACTGCAGCTTGGGGCCCCCTAACCCCGGCACCCAGGGCTGAAGCCGAAGTCTGAGCAACTTAGCTTCGCGGTGCCCCCTGTGGCATGGGGCCCCGGGCATTTGCCCTACTTGCTACCCCCTAATGCCAGCCCTGGCTTTTATATGCATGTCATAAACATAGCGATAAGGGTAGCATAAAATCTCTCTTTGGCAGCTGTACTGAATCACTTTACCTGTAAGGGGTTAAGTAGCTCAAATCATGTAGTCGGCACCTGACCAGAAGGACCAATGAGGAAAGAAGATACTTTCAAATTGGTCAGAGGAGAGCTGTTTGTGGCTGTCATTGTGTTGTTCCCTCTCCAGATAGAGAGAGAAGCCAAGCAGGGACAATATCTCCTGAAAATATACCTGGAATGATCCATCTCAAATTACAAAAATTGTAAGTAGGCAAGGAAATGCATTAGGTTCTCTCTTGTTTGGGCTTGTGAATTTTCCTGTGCTACAAAGGTAGTTTTATTCCTGTTTTTGTAACTGTGAAACTGAGTCCAGAGGGGAGTCCTCTATGTTTTAAATCTTTTATTACCCTGTAAAGTTACCTTCCATCCTGATTTTGCAGGTGCGATTCTTTTACTTTTTTCTTTATTATAAAGTTCTTCTTTTAAGAACCTGATTGATTTTCAGTGTCCTAAAGAACAAGGGTTTGTTTGGTCTGTGCTCACATTGCTAACCAATTGGTTGGTATATTATTCTCAAGCCTCCCCAGGAAAGGGGGTGAAGGCGTTTGGGGGGATAATTTTTTGGGAGGATAGGGACTCCAAGTGACCCTTCCCTGAATTTTTATATAAAACCATTTGGTGGTGGCAGCAATACCGTCCAAGGACAAGGAAAGGAATTTGTGCCTTGGGGAAGTTCTAACCTAACCTAGTAGAATATAAGCTATGGGGGTCTTTCATGCGGGTCCCCATATCTGTACCCCAGAGTTCAGAGGAGGGGAACCCTGACAATGCAGAAAATCAGTTGCTGTGGCACAGCTGGGCCATGGAATTTTTATAGCATGTTGCGGGGGCCTCAGAACGAAAAAGGTTGAGAACCTCTGGGTTAAGTATGTATGTATTGATGGACTTGCAAGAGTTCAGTTTTCTTTCTCCTGAATCCCCAGAATGAGGAAAAGGCATGTACAGAGCCATGATGAGGCTGGTGGAAGGTAAAGCAATAAGGTAATTAGGGATGGAAAAGGGAAGAAAGCAAGAGAGACATACCAAACAAAGAGAGAAAACTGGATGGAAGACCCATATGACTTTGCCATGGAGTGGGAACAAGAGGGAGAAGAGGAAGGTGAGATAAAAGTACACACAGGAGAATGGGAGACGAGAGAGAAATACAAGAAGGAACTCCAAAAAACAATCAACCCTGCAAAACAAAAATCAAACACCAAGTACATTATCCAGAAATTTCTGCCTGAAGAGCAGCACATTAGTTTATTATGCATCAGCTTAAAGAAACTAAGCATAGCAAAACATATGCCTGGATTGGCTTAAATACAATTGCTACCACAAAAGTTGAGAGAAGAGATATGTGCCCTATACGCTTCTCAATGCCATTTTTTAAACTGTAGCAAGCTCATGTTTTCCTTACTGACCCACAACCTCTACTAAATGTCCGTCATTTTCAACTCCTGAGAAGAGTAATTAACTTAATTAATGCCACAGAGGTGAGCCTCCACTACACCAATATTTGACTAACCAACGGAAGAAGCATCTGTCTTCATAGTGACCACCTCAGACAATTTAGAAGCAACAATGAAGTATTTGAAAGCATGTGCTGTTTAATCCTCTTTAATCACAAGAGCAACAATTGCAAAGAGCACCTCCAGGGTAGGATGTAAAATGAAATCATTAAGTCTCCAAAAACAAAAACAAAGAATCCCTTGGAAAGGGAAAACTTTAAAGAGAGCAAGCCATCCTATTAACTTCCACTACCCATGCGTTCATTTCCACTACCTGATTTACTGAATAGCGCTGATTCCTAGCACTTACCTTCCTTAGTTTTTGCTTCAGTTTTCTCTTTACAATCTCCCTCTTTTACTGGTGCTGAGAGCCGTGGTGCAGCAAACAGAGACTTGCTTGCTCCCAACATCTGTTCACTTTCGCCAGATTCTCCAGATACTCTTTCCTTTTTTGACTCTTTCTTAACACGTCCACTATCTTTATTGCTTTTTAGCACATCCTGCAGTGTTCGGCTAAACAAGCCAGCTGCTCCACGTGGCCGGCTTAATCGAACAGGCCGCTTATCTGGAGGATAGCCACTCCTAGTTACAATCTCTGACTCCTCTGCAACATCATAATCCCGCCCTCTTGGGGAACGATCTCGTTCCTCTTTTCTTTTCATTCCTTTTACAAGGCTGGCAAGTGGCTCACTCTGAGCTTTGTCATGTTCTGATTTAGTCGCTATACTGACTTCAAAGTTTCCTCCTAAATCCAAGGACCCAGATGAACTAGGAAAAGTAGTGAAGCTACTGCTGGGGCTTCCAAAGAGCGGCTTTGTTCCTTTTCTCTCATCCTCTACAGTTTTGCTTGGTACAGAAGAGGCAAAGGAAGATGGCAAATTACTGCTGCTAGCTGGTTTTGAAAAGCTGAAGTTTGTACTGGTAGTAGAGCTACTGGTCTCTTGAGAAAGGCCAAAAGGGGCCAGTACTCCAGGTCCACTACTAACTGGATGGGAAAATGTGAAAGATGTTGGGATGATCTGGCTTTGTGTTTTCTCTGGCTCAGAACCAGCACCAAAGATTGGTTTAAATATTGCATTTTCTGGTGTTTTAAAGCTGAATTCTGATCCCACAAAGCCACTACTTGAAACATCTCCAGATGTAACTCCAAAGTTAGAAGCATTCTGAAAAGTTCCAAGGTTAGTAGGTGGTTTAAAACTGAATCCTTGGTTTCCAACAACAGAGGAGCTAGTTGGTGCAGAAGATGCCACAAAAGTTGTAGGTTGTCCAAGACCATAAGACTGTGTAAACCCAGGGGGTAGCCCAAATCCCAAGGTTTGCCCTGAAGTGGGATGGTTTAATCCCGAAGGCTGAGTAAAGCTGGATGGCTGGGCAAACCCAAGATTCTGTACAGATCCTCCACTGCTCTGTCCAAACATAGGGGGCTGACCAAATCGAAATGGTGTTTGAGCCTGAAACATTCCTACAGAACTATTAGAAGGTGCTGGGAAAACAGCAGGCTGCTGTCCGCGAAAAGGACTGTTAGGGTTCATCTTCAAACGGAGGAGTTAGTGAGTATCTGCCAAAGAGAGCTCACGCCTCGAACATCTGTTAACTTTCAGTTTCCAGCCAGTCATTCTAGTAATCTGAAACACAAATGTGTAACATCATTACATTTTCTAATTGGTTTCCATTTATAATAGGGAAGTTCGGCCAAGAAAATTAATTGCTTTATCCTACATCTTTGCAACATCCTATTAACTTTTTACTATGTTTAAAAAAATAATTTATTCTTGCATCTTGTTTTCTCTTTTCTGTGGTTTCTAATCTGTGAAATAACAGTTGTTGGGTTTATGGTGGCCTGTACTATACAGATCAGAGTGGATGACCTGGTGCTCCCTTCTGGCCTTAAATACTATTGCTCTATAACTTTTTCTCTCATCCTATGATTAGTCAGTTTGCTTAACAGTCTTGTGAGGGACTTTTTGAAAGTCCTAATCTACCAGTTCTTTATCCATTATTTTGCTGATCACCTCAAACAATTTGAATATATTGGAGAGAGAGAATGTCTCTTTACAGAAGGTATACCATTTCATCCCCACTGTATCATATTCATGGGTGTATTAAAATTGTCTGTAATTGCTCTTCAGCCATTTAACCTGGCACCATAGTAAGGTTCACTAAGATTGCTTCTATTGCTTTTTTCAAATATAGGTATTACTCTCCAGTCCTGTGACACAATAGCTGAATGTGGTAATAGATTGGATAGCTTTGTTAGCAGCTCAGTCACTTTATTCTTAACTTCCTTCAGAACTCACGGATGTACCATCCAGTCCTGATGACTTGATGCTGTTTAATCAGTTTGTTTCAGCACCTTTTCTTTTGACCGCTCAGTCTCTGACTATGCTTCATTCTTTATTACCTGAAGAGAGTAGGTCAGGATAGATATCTCCCTAACATCCTCTGTGGTGAAATTATTTAGTTTCTCTGAAATGTCCTTTTCATCTTGAATTGTTCCCTTTATTCCCTGGTAGTCTAGTGCATCACTGATTTCCTTACAGGATTTCCAATTCTGATACACCTGAACAATTCTGTTTATTTTGCTCATTTTCCAATTACTTTTCTAAATACCTTAGCCTTCTTAAACCATAAGGTGGAATTTATCTACTGTACATGCGACCATTATGGTACAATTAAGGCCCTGATCCTGCACCTGCATCCTTGCAGGCACTTTTACCCACAAGGAGGTTCTGAGTGGGTAGAAAGGTCTGCCCATACAGATCCAGATGCATGATCAGGCCCTAATTTGTTAACATCAGCGCTGACACTAAGGATTTTTTTTTCCAATTTGGACTGTAAAGGCTTTGTGACTATCTGCCTTTAAAAAAAAAAATAAAAAAATCTAGTGTACGGTGTTAGCTTTAGGTACTATCTCTTCCCTGAAAATATTATGGTTAATTTTACTGCACTTACTGATACTGAACAGATTAACTACTTTTGAGTCTTTTCCTATGCACTACTTTCAAGAGACTGCTGCACGCAAAAAAGGAAGGAAGTCTGAGCAAAAAGCTATTTCCCAGAATAAGATACGGTAGCTACTCACTCCAGGGAGCAACCAGGCTACAGCTGGGCCAGAACTAATACCCTGGCTCTGAAACTCATCTTCCCATATGGGACAGGGCCAGACCTAGCAGCATGGACGCACCTGAATGTGGGGCTTAAAATCATTTTCAGTAAATTCCTGGCGTCCGGATTGAACCTACTACAGACGCCATAAATTCAAACTGCAGAGGTGCATCAGTAGTCCTTTGCCCACTCAGCCTCACCTGCACTTTCATTTCAGCGCTTCCCCCCAGCTGAATGGGAACTGCCTGTTCAGAGATGGCAGGTGTAAAGTGAACAAAGAATAGCAATAATTCACACCTAGCCAAATGAGAGTCCCCAGACCCGTACTGGGGCAGAGGCAACTCAGGGCAGGGGAATGGGGACTGTGCCTGGACACAGGGGAAAGGAGTCTGGGGGGTGGGGTCAGTGCCCAGGGACAGGGCCTGGGCAGGAGAATGGGGGGCAGGGGACGGTGCCAACAGACAAGGGCCAGGGGTCTGTGGGCAGGGCCAGGGGAAGAGGGATGGGGAGGGTCGGTGCCTGGACAAGGGAATGGAGAGGGGGTGGTCCCTGCAGACAAGGAAATGGGGGCAGTGGGCAGGAGCCAGGGATGGGGGAGGGGTGATGCCCACAGACAAGGGCTGTGGGCAGGTGGGTCAGTGCCCGGGCAGGTGGCATTGGAATGGGGGCCGAGAGCAGTGCCCACAGGTGGGGGATGGGGGAAGGGGCGCAGCCCACAGGCGGGGGAATGGGGGCAGTGCCCGGGGGAAGGGGAGCAGCCCACAGGCGGGGGATTGGGGGCCGGTGACCGGGGGAAGGGGAGCAGCCCACAGGCAGGGAGCGGAGGAATGGGGGCCAGTGCCCGGGGGAAGGGGCGCAGCCCACAAGCGGGGAGCGGGGGAATGGGGGCCGGTGCCCGGGGGAAGGGGCGCAGCCCACAGGCGGGGAGCGGGGGAATGGGGGCCGGTGCCCGGGGGGAAGGGGCGCAGCCCACAGGCGGGGAGCGGGGGAATGGGGGCCAGTGCCCGGGGGAAGGGGCGCAGCCCACAGGCGGGGAGCGGGGGATTGGGGGCCGGTGCCCGGGGGAAGGGGCGCAGCCCACAGGCGGGGAGCGGGGGAATGGGGGCAGCGCCCGGGGGAAGGGGCGCAGGCGGGGGAATGGGGGTGGTGCACGGGGGGGGCGGGGTGCAGGCGGGGAATGAGGGCAGTGCCCGGGGGGCGGGGAATGGGGGCAACACCCGGGGGAAGGGGCGCAGGCGGGGGAATGGGGGCGGTGCCCGGGGGGCGGGGGAATGGGGGCGGTGCACGGGGGGGCGGGGTGCAGGCGGGGAATGGGGGCAGTGCCCGGGGGAAGGGGCGCAGCCCACAGGCGGGGAGCGGGGGATTGCGGGCCGGTGCCCGGGGGGCGGTGCCCGGGGGGAAGGGGCGCAGGCGGGGCAATGGGGGCGGTGCCCGGGGGGAAGGGGCGCAGCCCACAGGCGGGGAGCGGGGGAATGGGGGCAGTGCCCGGGGGGCGGGGAATGGGGGCAGCGCCCGGGGGAATGGGCGCAGGCGGGGGAATGGGGGCGGTGCCCGGGGGGCGGGGGAATGGGGGCGGTGCCCGGGGGAATGGGCGCAGGCGGGGGAATGGGGGCGGTGCCCGGGGGGCGGGGGAATGGGGGCGGTGCCCGGGGGGAAGGGGTGCGGGCGGGGAATGGGGGCAGTACCTGGGGGGCGGGGAATGGGGGCCGCTGCCCGGTTGGAGGGCCCAGCCCACAGGCGCGGGGTGGGGGAAGGGGTCGGGCGCTGAGCAGAGGCACTGGGCTCGGTATCGCCGCGGGAGCCGGTCCCAGGCCCCGCCCCCATCTCACCAGGCCGGGTCACTCGCAGGCCGCCGCCATCGCAGTGCGCGGGGATAGGGAATGACCGGCAGTGTCTTCCGCGCGTGCGCACCAGCTGGGCGGGGCCAGGCCTCCCCCGTTTTCGGTCCGTGCTGCCCGCCGGAAGCCCCGCCCGGTGAGCCTGCAGCCTGGCCGGGCCCCGCGCCGCGGCGGAGGGCGTGTCGGTGGCTTGCCCGGGGTCGCGCCCCGCCCGCTGGCGCGGACAGAAGCAGGGCCCGGGGGGTTCCTATCTGGGCTCCCGTTGCCCCCGGCCCGCCCCGGTTTGTAGCCGTGCTGCCCGCTCACCTCGGCAGAAGCCGGTTCCCCTCCGCTGCTGGAAGCGTCTGTTCTCCTCCCGGAGCCAGCGGCTGCCCGCCCGGGACCCCCGCGGCAGCGGGCAGGGCTCGTTCGCTAACATCCCGAGTGCCCCTGCCGGGCCGGGGTGAATCCGAGCGGGGGAGGGAAATGGGTCGTGTCATGAACGAGTCCCCCGTAATGGACGTGCCAAGCAGGCGCCTTCCTCTTGGCGTCTCCTAACCTGAGCGTGCCCGATGTTACTACTTGGTGATATTTTAACATATTATCCTTGTGTAATTCTATATACTTGTATGCTGCCCCCTCTTCTTTGCGCCCTTTCTCAGGTAACAAACCCACTGTTTTCAGTCTCTCTTCATACAGCTTTTTCCAGGTCCTTGATCATTCTTTCTGTCCTCAGAATCCCTCTCTAGCCTCTTTCTTGAGGTGTGAAAGCTGCTGCTAGACAGCACTTATCCAGGAGGCCGCTCTTTATCCAGTGGACTTGGCTGTAACCGTGGCTGAGGACGATGTAAGCCTTCCTTATACTGTGCAGTTTCTGTACTTTAGGCCTGGCCTGGAGAGTCTCTGTTTCAGCCTCCAGGCCTATGCTCCAGCATATCTGCTGAGATTGCCAATGTGCAGTAGACAGCTATCAGCTAGCTTTAGCTTATCTAATGTATGTGGTGGAACAGACACAGGTTGGTTACTGAGTTGAAACGGTAAGGGGATTGGATGGTTCAGATGATTGGCTATATAGGCTGTTTTCTTGAGATCAAAGCAGCTGGCTTCTAAAATTACGTTTTACCCTCCACCATATCTTTGTCGACCCTTTCCCAGATCCTAAAGCAACAATAGTGTCTCATAGCTGCCCCTGGATTATGAGTTGCTACCACTGCCTAATATTCATTTTTAAAAATTAATTTACAGGGCTCTCTTGAACAGTTTCTAATGAGATGAGTTTAGTCATTCGAAATCTGCAGAAAGTCATCCCCCTCAGGCGAATCCCACTTCGCAGAAGAATAGAAATCCTTCAGAAGATTTTGGACGTGCAGCAATTTGACCTGGGTATTATCTGTGTTAATAACAGAAACATTCAACTTCTCAATAACACCTACAGGCAAAAAAATGTCCCCACGGATGTGCTTTCCTTCCCTTTTCATGAGGTAAAATTGATTTTTTTTCTTCCCCCTTCTCCTTTCCACAGCTGCTTTCTTGGTCTGCCTGACGCAACTGACTTCTTTGCAAGCCATTAGAAAAAGTACCCTCGCCCTTATTAAATAAAACCTAAAGTAATTTGATATCATATTTCATTGCAGTGGCTCTCTGTGATGATATATTAGGACATAGTGGTGCTTCAGGGGATCCCAGACATGTTGTGGAACTTGATGGTGATTTGGGACCTGTTTCAGGGCTCTCAAAGGGTATCTGCTGAAGATGTTTTCCAAGAAATCCTCATTAGATGTTTTATATGTTCTTCCTTCCATGGCTCCATAAATGCATGAAAACAGAGCCGTTGAGTCAAGTTATACATACACTGCCTGTTCCCCAGCATTTCAGAAATTCTAACTCCACAGGGCAGCTGGCAGCAGTTAAAGTGTCACTACTGAGAAGCTGAGAGTAGACAAGGGGATGGATCACTTGATGACTAGCTGTTCTGTTCATTCCCTCTGAAGCACTTGGCACTGGCCAATGTTGGCAGACAGGATGCTTGGCTAGATGGACCATTGGTCTGACCCAGTGTGGCCATTCTTATGTTCCTGGTTTTTTGCCTTTTTTTGGTCAGTGTTGTTTTAAATCTTCAAAGTAACCAGTAAAGATTTTGATTATTTACATTAGGTAACTTAATAATGTCTTTCCGTTGCTCCCTTATGGAAGGCAGACGAGTTAAAAGAAAAAAGGTACAGGCTCATGCATTCGGCTACCATCAGGTACTAGGTATAGGGAGAGAAGGCATTGGAAATATAACTTTTCCATCAAATGTACATGTTTGAACACTTTTGGATCTCATTTGATTTCTACTGACATGAGAACAGTAGAATTGCTCACCTAGGTTCATAGGAATGGCAAAAATATTTCCTAGGTAAACAATAATTAGCTAAAGAATTCCTCCGTTTTTGTCACATCCGGATCTAGTTTTAGTAGCTGTGCTATGTTGACTGCTAAAGGTGATGTTATTTATTTAGCAGAACTCTGGCCTCTAATGGGATGTCTGCAGAGCCTGGGGAAGCTAGTCTTTCAGTCAGAGTTGATGGACTTGGGTTAGCAGAGCTCATGCTAGCACTCTAAAGTTGTGGCTCAGGCAGGAGCGTGGGCTCTGATGCCTAGGGAAGTGGGACAGACTTTCGAGCCTGAGCTCCCGCCCCAGCCACAACTTCAAAGCACTGTCGACACAGTACTTCTCGGGGAATTCTGCACCTCTGCGGACACACACACAATTCCTCTGTGGCTGCACTCATGCTGGTTGTTCTGGTGCCACAGCAGCCTCTGGTGGGCAAAATGCGGGACTGCAGCACTTCTGAGGTAAAATGTATTTTCCTGCATAAAATACAAAATTCTATGCCCTGTGCTGCAGCATTCCCCCAGGAGTAGAGTTCCTCACAGCACACTGCCTGCAGCCAGGTTAAGACAGAGTGGGGTGCACAGGATTACTGGGGTTCAGAATGGCTAGTGGGGAGGACAGACTGGAGCATAGGCTCAAGAGTTAGTGTGGTGACAGAAAGGGGAACTACACAAAAATGAGGAGGTTAGTTAAACACAAATAAACAGGTACAGCACCAAAAGTAAAATCCCTGCAAACAGCATGGAAACTTTAAAGACACCATAATAGAGGCTCAACTTACTATGTTTTTTAATTTGGGGTATACATTTAAGAGAACTAAAAAAGAGCCACCGTTGCTAAACAACAAAGTAAAAGAAGTAGTGAGAGACACAAAGGCATCATTTAAAAAGTGGAAGTTAAATCCTAGGTAGGAAAATAGAAAGGAGTATAAACTCTTGCAAATGAAGCTTGGTAATAAAATTAGGAAGTCCAAAAAAAAAAAAATTTGAAGTACAGCTAGCCAAAGACTCAAAAAGTAATAGCAAATACATTTTTAAGTATATCAGAAGCAGGAGGCCTGCTAAAGAACCAGTGGGGCCACTGGATAATCAAGATACTAAGGGAGCACTCAAGGATGATAAGGCCATTGCGGAGAAACTAAATGAATTCTTTGCATCAATCTTCACAGTTGAGGATTTGAGGGAAATTTCCAAACCTGAGCCATTCTTTTTAGGTGACAGATCTGAGGAACTGTCCCAGATTGAGGTGTCAGAGGAGGTTTTGGACCAAATTGATAAACTAAACAGTAATAAGTCACCAGGGTCAGATGGTATCACCCAAGAGTTCTGAAAGAACTCAAATGTGAAATTGCAGACCTACTATCTGTGGTTTATAACCTATCGTTTAAATCAGCTTCTGTACCAAAGGACTGGAGGATAGCTAATATGATTCCAATTTTTAAAAGGGACCCAGAGGTGACCCTGGCAATTACAGGCTTGTAAGCTGACTTCAGTACTGAGCAAACTGGTTGAAACTATAGTAAAGAACAAAATTGTCAGACATGTAGATGTACATAATTAGTTGAGGAAGAGTCAACAGGGTTTTTGTAAAGGGAAATCATGCCTCACCAATCTACTGGAATTCTTTGAGGGGGTCAACAAGCATGTGGACAAGAGGGATCCAGTCGATATAGTGTATTTAGATTTTCAGAAAGCATTTGACAAGGTTTCTCACCAAAGGCTCTTAAGCAAAGTAAACTGTCATGAGATAAGAGGGAAGGTTCTCTCATGGACCGGTAACTGGTTAAAAGATAGGAAACAAAGGGTAGGTATAAATGGTCAGTTTTCAGAATGAAGAGAGGTAAATAGTGGTGTCCCGCAGGGGTCAGTACTGGGCCCAGTCCTATTCAACATATTTATCAATGATCTGTAAAAAATGAGGTGGCAAAATTTTCAGATGATACGAAACTACTCAAGATAGTTAAGTATTTAAAGCAAGTATCAGAGGGTAGCCGTGTTAGTCTGGATCTGTAAAAGCAGCAAAGGATCCTGTGGCACCTTATAGACTAACAGAGGTTTTGGAGCATGAGCTTTCGTGGGTGAATACCCACTTCCTCAGATGCATGTAATGGAAATATCCAGGGGCAGGTATATATATATGTGTGCTAGCAAGCAAGCTAGAGATAACGAGGTCAGTTCAATCAGGGAGGATGAGGCCCTGTTCTAGCAGTTGAGGTGTGAAAACCAAGAGAGGAGAAACTGGTTCTGTAATTGGCAAGCCATTCACAGTCTTTGTTCAATCCTGAGCTGATGGTGTCAAATTTGCAGATGAACTGAAGCTCAGCAGTTTCTCTTTGAAGTCTGGTCCTGAAGTTTTTTTGCTGCAGGATGGCCACCTTAAGGTCTGCTATAGTGTGGCCAGGGAGGTTGAAGTGCTCTCCTACAGGTTTTTGTATATTGCCATTCCTAATGTCTGATTTGTGTCCATTTATCCTTTTCCGTAGAGACTGTCCAGTTTGGCCGATGTACATAGCAGAGGGGCATTGCTGGCATATGATGGCGTATATTACATTGGTGGATGTGCAGGTGAATGAACCAGTGATGGTGTGGCTGATCTGGTTAGGTCCTGTGATGGTGTCGCTGGTGTAGATATGTGGGCAGAGTTGGCATCAAGGTTTGTTGCATGGATTGGTTCCTGAGCTAGAGTTATTATGGTGTGGTGTGCAGTTACTGGTGAGAATATGTTTCAGGTTGGCAGGTTGTCTGTGGGCAAGGATTGGCCTGCCACCCAAGGCCTGTGAAAGTGTGGGATCATTGTCCAGGATGGGTTGTAGATCCTTGATGATGCGTTGGAGGGGTTTTAGCTGGGGGCTGTATGTGATGGCCAGTGGAGTCCTGTTGGTTTCTCTCTTGGGTTTGTCTTGCAGTAGGAGGCTTCTGGGTACACGTCTGGCTCTGTTGATCTGTTTCCTTATTTCCTCATGCGGGTATTGTAGTTTTGAGAATGCTTGGTGGAGATTTTGTAGGTGTTGGTCTCTGTCTGAGGGGTTAGAGCAGATGCGGTTGTACCTCAGTGCTTGGCTGTAGACAATGGATCGTGTGATGTGCCCGGGATGGAAGCTGGAGGCATGAAGGTAGGCATAGCGGTCGGTGGGTTTTCGATATAGGGTGGTATTAATGTGGCCATCACTTATTTGCACCGTGGTGTCAAGAAAGTGGACCTCCTGTGTAGATTGGTCCAGGCTGAGGTTGATGGTGGGGTGGAAGCTGTTGAAATCATGGTGGAATTTTTCCAGAGTCTCCTTCCCATGGGTCCAGATGATGAAGATGTCATCAATGTAGCGTAGATAGAGAAGGGGTGTGAGTGGACGAGAGCTGAGGAAGCGTTGTTCCAGGTCGGCCATGAAGATATTGGCATATTGTGGGGCCATGCGGGTGCCCATAGCAGTGCCACTGATCTGGAGATATATATTGTCATCAAATTTGAAATAGTTGTGTGTAAGTATAAAGGCACAGAGCTCAGCAGCCAGTTGTGCTGTGGCATCATCAGGGATGGTGTTCCTGACAGCTTGTATTCCATCTGTGTGTGGGATGTTTGTGTAGAGAGCCTCTACATCCATGGTGGCTAGGATGGTGTTTTCTGGGAGGTCACCAATGCATTGTAGTTTCCTCAGGAAATCAGTGGTGTCGCGGAGATAGCTGGGAGTGCTGGTGGCATAGGGTCTGAGTAGAGAGTCCATATATCCAGACAGTCCTTCAGTGAGAGTGCCAATGCCCGAGATGATGGGGCGTCCAGGATTTCCGGGTTTGTGGATCTTGGGTAGTAGATAGAATAACCCTGGTCGGGGCTCTAGGGGTATGTTGATTTCTTCTGGTGTTAGTGTAGGGAGTGTCCTGAGTAGATGCTGTAGTTTCTTAGTGTATTCCTCAGTGGGATCTGAGGGAAGTGGCCTGTAGAATTTGGTATTGGAGAGTTGTCTGGCTGCCTCCTTTTGATAGTCAGACCTGTTCATGATGACAACGGCACCTCCTTTATCAGCCTCTTTGATGATAATGTCAGGGTGGTTTCTGAGGCTGTGGATGGCATTGCGTTCTGCACGGCTTAGGTTGTGAGGCAAGTGATGTTGTTGTTCCACGATTTCTGCCTGTGCACGCCGGCGGAAGCATTCAATGTATAGGTCCAGGCTGTCATTTCGACCCTCAGGAGGAGTCCATGTGGAGTTCTTTTTCTTGTGCTGTTGGTGGGAGGGCACCCGTGTATCAGTGCACTGTTCAGTGTTGTCCTGGAAGTATTCTTTGAGTCGGAGACGGCGAAAGTAGGCTTCCAGATCGCCACAGAACTGTATCATGTTGGTGGGGGTGGCAGGGCAGAAAGAGAGTCCCCGAGATAGGACAGACTTTTCTTCTGGGCTGAGTGTGTAGTTGGATAAATTGACGATATTGCTGGGTGGGTTAGGGGTACCACTGTTGTGGCCCCATGTGGCAGGTAGGAGTTTAGACAGCTTACAGTCCTTTTTCCTTTGAAGAGAGGTGAAGTGAGTAATGTAGATCTCCTGTCTTATTCTAGTGAAGTCCGTTTGTATAGAAGTTTGGTTATTAATGAGAGTCTCCAGGTTGGAGAGCTCTTTTTTGATGTTTTCCTGTTTGCTGTATAGGATGCTGATCAGGTGGTTCCTCAGTTTTTTTGATAGAGGTTGATGGATTTCCATTCCATACGGCTAAATGCAGTGCCTTGCATGGTGTCAAGTATCAGAGGGTAGCCGTGTTAGTCTGGATCTGTAAAAGCAGCAAAGAATCCTGTGGCACCTTATAGACTAACAGAGGTTTTGGAGCATGAGCTTTCGTGGGTGAATACCCACTTCTTCAGATGCATGTAATGGAAATATCCAGGGGCAGGCAATATACAAAAACCTGTAGGAGAGCACTTCAACCTCCCTGGCCACACTATAGCAGACCTTAAGGTGGCCATCCTGCAGCAAAAAAAACTTCAGGACCAGACTTCAAAGAGAAACTGCTGAGCTTCAGTTCATCTGCAAATTTGACACCATCAGCTCAGGATTGAACAAAGACTGTGAATGGCTTGCCAATTACAGAACCAGTTTCTCCTCTCTTGGTTTTCACACCTCAACTGCTAGAACAGGGCCTCATCCTCCCTGATTGAACTGACCTCGTTATCTCTAGCTTGCTTGCTAGCACACATATATATATACCTGCCCCTGGATATTTCCATTACATGCATCTGAAGAAGTGGGTATTCACCCACGAAAGCTCATGCTCCAAAACCTCTGTTAGTCTATAAGGTGCCACAGGATTCTTTGCAAGTATTTAAAGCAGACTGCGAAGAGTTACAAAGGATCTCACAAAACTGGGTGACTGGGCAACAAAATGCCAGATGAAATTCAGTGTTGATAAATGGAAAGTAATGCACATTGGAAAACATAATCTCAAATATACAGTAACTCCTCACTTAACGTTGTTGTTATGTTCCTGAAAAATGCGACTTTAAGCAAAACGATGTTAGGTGAATCCAGTTTCCCCATAAGAATTAATGTAAATGAGGGGGTTAGGTTCCAGGGAAACTTTTTTCCCCATTCAAAAGACTATATATGTGTATATACACACGTACACAGTATAAGTTTTAAACGAACCATTTAATATTGGTACACAGTGATGATGATTGTGAAGCTTGGTTGAGGTGGAGTCAGAGGGTGGGATATTTCCCTTACTGCTAAATGATGAACTAGCAATTGGCTGAGCCCTCAAGGGTTAACTGTCTCATTCTGCAAGGCAGCAGGAATGGAGGGAGATATGTGCATTTCCCTTAAGTACACTGCCTTGTTAATTAGATCAGCTTGCTGAGACTGCAGCTGCCGCAAGCTCCCTCCATCCTGAGGAAGATGGGGTAAGTGGGGTGCAGGAGGAGGGGGACACCCTAACATTAGCCCTCCCCACCCGATCCTCCCCCCCCAGCACAGCAAGCAGGATTCTCGGGGAGCACCTCCAAGGCAGAGGGTAGGAGCAGCACATGGCAGTGTGGGGAGGGACACAGCTGAACTGCAGACAGCTGCTGCACAGGGGACTTAGGGGAGCGGGGAGCTGATAGGGGGCTGCTGGTCCACCCTGGTTCCAAGCCCCTGCCAGCTAGCTGCCAGGGGCTGCTCTTCCTGCAAGCAGTAGACAAAGTAGGTGGCTGCCAAACAACGTTAGAGGGGAGCATTACACAACTTTAAACGAGCATGTTCCCTAATTGATCGGCAACAAAATAGCGCTAACTGAGATGACTTTAAGTGAGGAATTACTGTACATATAAAATGATGGGGTCTGAATTAGCTGTTACCACTCAAGAAAGAGTTCTTGGGATCATTATGAATAGTCCTCTGAAAACATTCACTCAATGTACAGTGGCAGTCAAAAAAGTAAACAGAATGTTGGGTGTCATTCAGAAAGGGATAGATAATAAGATAGAAAACATTGTCTCTATATAAATCTATGGTACGCCCACGTCTGGAATACTGCGTGCAGATGTGGTTGCCCCATCTCAGGAAAAGTATATTGACATTGGAAAAGGTTCAGAAAAAGGCAACAAAAATTATTAGAGGTATGGAGTGGCTGCTGTATGAGGAGAGATTAATAACACTGGGACTTTTCAGCTTGGAAAAGAGATGACTAAGGGGATATGATAGAGGTCTATACAATCATGACTGGTGTAAAGAACATAAATAAGGAAGTGTTATTTACTCCTCTTAAGACGAAAGCTAGGGGGCACCAAATGAAATTAATAGGCAGCAGATTTAAAACAAACAAAAGGAAGTATTTTTCCACACAACACACAGTCAACTTGTGGAACTCCTTGTCAGAAGATGTGATGGCCAAGACCATAACAGGGTTTACAAAAGAGCTAGCTAAGTTCATGAAGGATAGGTCCATCAATGGCTTTAGCCAGAATGGGCAGGGATGGTGTCCCTAGCGTCTGTTTGCCAGATGCTGGGAATGGAAGACAGGAGATGGATCACTTGATGATTTACCTGTTCTGTTCATTCCCTCTGGGGCACCTGGCACTGGCCATTATTGGAAGACAGGATACTGGGCTAGATGGACCTTTGGTCTGACCTAGTATGGCCGTTCTTATGTTTGACAAATTAAATCTGCAGAATTTTCAACTATTTTGTGCAGAATTTTAAAATTTTTTGGTGCAGGATTCCCCCAGGAGTAACACAGCTATTTTTAGAATGCTAGTGCAAGTCCCACTAGTCCAAGTCTGTCACCTGGGCTAGGAGGCTTGCTGCCATGGGATGTATCGGCCTAACCTAAGCAAGTCAAGGACGTGTAAATTTTACACTAGGTGCTGGACCTATACATGTTGCCTGACACTGCACATAGCAGATGTTTCACAGCTTGGTGATTAATCCTTTGGATCATACAGTCAAATCCAAGTCCCTTTCTGTCCATTTCTGGTTACTGTCCTAATGGAAGTTAAAGGGCCCCTAGCTAATTTCCTCCATCAGTAAAAAGCCTTTAGTGTCTAAGGTTCCATTAGCATGAACCACCATTGCTGTACCAGTGCCTAGCTCGCTACTTTGTAACAACTTTGGGAAGCCTTGAGGATGAAAAGTACTCTGTATAACCAGCAAAGAATCCTGTGGCATCTTATAGACTAACAGACGTTTTGGAGCATGAGCTTTCGTGGGTGAATACCCACTTCGTCAGATGCATGTATAACCAGATTCTCGCCTGTGTTAACTTTTGGAAGGGCTTCTGTATTTCAGAATCTGAAAGCAGGTGAGCTGCCTCAGCCTAATTTTCGAGACGAATACAATCTCGGTGATGTTTTCCTAGGAGTAGAGTATATCTATGAGCAGTGCCAAGAAAATGGAGAGGATTACTACAGCATTCTTACAGTAAGTGTTTGCTTATTAATACAGATTCCTCATCACAGACTCGATTTAGGAACCATGGTTGAAACAACGCTAATATTCACTGGTGGGGAGGGATTTTTTTTGCCAGTTTATGGACGTTGCAAAGATTCATCTACAGAAAAATGTCCTGAATCTCAAACCTATAATATAAAAGCAGGGGTGGGGAAACTTTTTTGCTTGTGGGCCACATCCGGGTGGGGAAATTGCATGCAGAGCCATGAATGTAGGGCTGGGGCAGGGGTGCATGAGTGGCTTGAGGGTGGCAGTGGCATGCAGCAGGATTTAGGCAGGCTCCCTGCTTGTCCTGGCCCTGCACTGCTTCCAGAGGCGGCTGGCACTATGTCCCTGCGTTCCTGGCCAATGGCAGCTGTGGGGGGCAGTGCCTGCAGGCAAGGGCAGTGCACAGAGCCCTCTATTTCACAGAGCTGGAAGGGACCCTGAAAGGTCATTGAGTCTAACTCCCTGCCTTCACTAGCAGGACCAAGTACTGATTTTGCCCTAGATCCCTAAGTGGCCCTTTCAAGGATTGAACTCATAACCCTGGGTTTAGCAAGCCAATGCTCAAACCACTGAGCTATCCCTCCCCCTGTGTGCTGTCCCTAGTTTTATACATCAAGGAACAAAGAATGTAGGTTACACTTATGCAGTGGAGGACTCTATCCTGGGAAGAAGTGACTCTGAAAAAAGGGGGGGGTTGGTGGATAATCATCTGAACATGAGCTCCCACTGTGACACTGGCAAAAAGGACTAATGTAATCCTTGGACACATAAATAAAAGGTATCTCAGGTAGGAGTCAAGAAGTTATTTTACCTGTCCATTTGGTACTGATGCAATCGCTGCTGGAATACTCTGTCCAGTCCTGGAGTATGTCCACACTATTCGCTGGATTAGCGGGTAGCAATTGATCTATTGGGGATCGATTTATCGCGTCTCATCTAGACATGATAAATCAATCCCTGAACTCGCTCCCGTGGACTCCGGAACTCCACCAAGGCGAGAAGCAGAAGTGGAGTCAATGGGGGAGCTGCAGCCATTGATCCCGCACTGTGAGGACGGGAAGTAAGTTGAAATAAGATACGTCAACTTCAGCTACGCTATTCCCGTAGCTGAAGTTGCATATCTTACATCTACCCTCCCCTCCCCCCCACCATAGTGTAGACCAGGCCAGGCCCTGGTATCCACAATTCAAGGAGGATATTGGTAAATTGGAGAGGATTCAGAAAAGAGCCACTAGAATAATTAAAGAATTAGAAAATATGCCTTATAGTGATAGACTCAAGGAGCTCAATCTGTTTAGCTTAACAAAGAGAAGAGAAAATGTTGTTAGTAGAGGGCTCTATAATCTAATGGATAAAAGCAGAGAAATGCCAACTGGAAAAAAGGTGCATATTTGGTTAACGGCAACTTAACAATAGATGTAGTGGATCATTTGACATTCAATCTTGATTTAGAGCTCTTTTTAAAAAGATGCTGTACCTCAACCAAAAACTTATGGACTTGCTTTGAGAATTACTGGGTGAAATTCTATAGCCTATTACACAGGAGGTCAGACTAGGTGATC
Organism: Gopherus evgoodei; assembly: GCF_007399415.2. NCBI lineage: Eukaryota > Metazoa > Chordata > Testudines > Testudinidae > Gopherus > Gopherus evgoodei. Next base: position 9,640,866 of record NC_044332.1, on the reverse strand, counting down.
TTAATGGTACCTTTTGGCAATAAAATCATGGATATGGAATTCAGGGACTTAGCACGATTCTTTTAAAGATAAGTTTGATCCACCTTTTAAACATAGAAAGAGCGTAATGGCTTTCAGTCCCTGCTGCAGGTCCCCATGTTACTCTTGCAGTCTAAGGCCTTGTCTACTCTGCCTTTTGCAGACAAAACTCTGCAGCTTTTGGAGGCAAAACAGTGAAAGTGTACACCCTGCAGTGCCACTTTTGATGACAAAACGGCCTCTTTTAGTGACAAAATGAAACCACCTCGATGAGAGAGACAAAGTTTTTTGCGGCAAACTTAAAGCAACAAAGTGTCAGTGTAGACCAGTGGTGGGCAACCTGCAGCTCATCAGGGTAATCCGCTGGGGGGCCGCGAGACAGTTTGTTTACATTGACCATCCGCAAGCACGGCTGCCTGCAACTCCCAGTGGCCGCAGTTCACCATTCCCGGCCAATGGGATCTGCGGGAAGCAGCAGCCAGCACCTGTCGTCCTCCCCCTGCCTCAGGGCTGGTTGCTTCTGGCAGCTGTCTGAACTTAGAGACGGCATGCCGACATACACACACTCCCCCAACAGACACATTCTGTCTCCCCCCCTCCCCCCACACACACACTTCAGTTGAAAAGCAGCTGGCAATCTAGTAGGATGCCCATAGAAGGATGGGATTGAGAAACCTGCATCATGTGATGCTGTACCTGCCACATGAGGCATTGCAAACCCTTCCCAAAGCACCCTGTGGCCAGCTGGACAGTGGGATTTGTACCCACAATGCACTTCTCTCTCTCTATACAAGAGCTGCTAATGTGGATGCAATCTGCCGACACAAGGAGCATAGTGTGGACATGCAATAGCGGTTTAATTAAAGTGGCATAACTTTTGCCAACAAAACTCTGTAGTGTAGACCATAAGCCTTAAACTTTCTGATCTCTTTAAAACTGTTTTTTATTTACTGTTTCATCTCTGTTTCGGGGAGAGGAAAACGGTGAGTTTTGCCCCAAGGAGGAAAGGGTGCTGAAGGCAAGAATGCTTCTTTATTTAAACCTATTCTTGTGTACCTCATGTATCTTCTGCCGGGGACATAAGTTTGATTTACTGAAGTCATAGAGCAATTCCCTCCCTTGTCCCCAAGGCTCTGAGTGCCCACAACTCTAACTGAGGTGAGTGGGAGCTGTATTATTCAGCACCGCTGAAAATGACCACAGATCCACTGATTCCGTAAGTGGGCATAGTTCCATTTGAAATCAGTGGAGTTGCTGAGACTGATAACTTGTGAAGATTAGAGTAGGAGATGGAGTTGTCTTCCCAGTGACCCATCTAGTTATTTTGATTAGCACCAGGTGTATTTTCTTGGTAAAATATCTTATCTATGGTCAAGTCCATTTGAAAATGTCCTTTTTGATTACAAGAGGTTGAAGACAAACTTGTGGCTGACTTGCCAGAGGAGGCTATTATTATAAACACTGTCCTCTGGAATTTCTGTTTTCTTTTGGTTGGTGACTTGAGATATAACTGGTTCTTGTACTTCTTGGAGTATTAACTGGTTTTCCTCTGAAAGTTTCCCAAAAGCAACAGAATATGTATAGCTGACAACATATGAGAAAGCTAGACTATATTCAGAAGATTAAAGTTAGTCATTCTTGCAGTTTTTCTGTTCTTTCCCCCTCTTCCCATCTCAGTACAAGGTATGCAAGGACCATGTGCTTAGACTATTGATCTTCATGTACTGTCTAGTAAAAGTAGTTAACTTTATTACTGTCACTTTCTTTGGGAAGAACTGTGCTAAATATTGCAAGACAGCACCTACATACTACAGTGATGTGCACGTGAATAAATGTTTAGAGATTTATAAAATACTAAAACCATTTTTGTTTCCTTGGACAGGTGACTGCAGCTCATGGACTGTGCCATTTGCTGGGATACCAGCACAACACAGAAGCGGAGTGGGAGCAGGTAAAAGGATGTCCTTGCCTAAGCTGATGGTCCATCAAATTCAAAACCTTATTGTAAATGTAGAGGCATTTTCCTGACTATTCATACATATTGTTGTTGAACCTTCTAATCCTGATGCTCTCAGAGGCACTTTGCAGCCATACATACATTCAAACTGTGAAAGTAATAGTGCAAAGTTCTAATAGTGCCTTTCATCTTAGAAGCAGCAAAGAATCCTGTGGCACCTTATAGACTAACAGACGTTTTGGAGCATGAGCTTTCGTGGGTGAATACCCACTTCCTCAGATGCATGCATCTGAGGAAGTGGGTATTCACCCACGAAAGCTCATGCTCCAAAACGTCTGTTAGTCTATAAGGTGCCACAGGATTCTTTGCTGCTTTTACAGATCCAGACTAACACGGCTACCCTCTGATACTTTCATCTTAGAGACTGCTCAAGAACTACATCTGTGTTTAAAAGGGTAGCGGGTTCAAAAACAGGCCCTAGTATGGACACTTTCAATCTTAACTGTGGAAACACAACTGTGCCTCCATGGGGCAGGAATCCACGCAGCAGCCATATAGCACTGCAAGGCTACAATACTTTAGGAGAGGAAGTGGTTTAAAAATATCTAATTGAAACTCTAGCTGGAATTTTAGGAAATAATGCTGTGCAATTATTTATAGCCTTCCATCAGAGCATCTCAGAGTGGCGAACAGAACCTAGTGTGACAAAGTCAGGCCGGATGGCTGCAAGAAGATGTGGGAAGGCAGATATGTAAACTCTAGAATGTTAAAGGCCCTCTTCCCTATCACCTGAGAAAGGGTTACCTCAGGTCAATTAGGAACACCTGAATCCAAATAAGGGCTACTCGAGACCTTTTAAAGCCCCTCTCCTGTTGAGAGATACAAACCCACCCCTCTTTATTGAGACACACATAAAAGCTGTTACTAGGCTTGTGGCAGCAGGGAAATAAGCGTCTCCAGGAAGAGGCTGTGCTCCTTCCCGTAGGGGAAACTGAAAAGCCTGAGTGCCTGCCAGGGGAAGGACTGACTCCCCAGGGCAAACCATAGAATGATACCTTACTCCAGTGAGGAGGCGGGGAAGGTATCTCCCTCTGTATTAGTGTCTAGTGAAACGATCCCTTCTGTTTGTTGGAGGAGCACCTCTTAGACTACCCTGAGACCTACCCAGAAAATAAGGCTGAAGGAACACAGAAGAGGGAAGACAAAGACTGCCCCAGTGCAGCAGACGGGTTGATTTAACCCAGGCCCATCTCACCAAAGGGAGAAATGCTGAGGCTGGTGAGACAAAGAAGGTGCCTTGCCACACGCGGTCTGGCTGTTCCCTGTTCTGACAACTGGAAAATGTATACTACCTCCCATAAGCAGCTGTGATTAACCACACTGGAATCTTGCCAGATCATCAGGATTAACACCTTTTTCTTGTGGAAAAAGTCTTAAAAGCTGTATAATAACCCATCTAATCAGGGCCTGCTTTTTACATCTTTTCTGAAAATTGGGACCTCCAACAGCCTAATGCCCTAACTCCAATTTGGAGTTTTAGTTTGATACTTGGGGGAAGAATCGCCTATTGCAGCAGAAGTTGATTTAGTTGGGAATTGGTCCTGCTTTGAGCAGGGACTTGGACTAGATGACCACCTGAGGTCCCTTCCAACCTTGATATTCTATGATTAGGTTGCCACCACTGCCTGAATTTCCTTTGCTTTCAAATACGATTACTGACCAGGCTCAACCTAGCTTAGTTTGTGAGAGCTGACAAGATCATAGGCAGAAGTTGCATGCTTGCAGGCATAGCTCCAGTTTTCTTAATGAACCATAGCTAAATGTGACTGCAATCAGTGGGAACTAAGGACAGACAGCACCTCACAAGGGTAATGTGTATCTGGAAGGACTGAGCACTAGAAGTGCTTTGGAATCCTTGAATGAAAGGGTCTGTGTAAGGGCAGTGTAAGAGCCAAGTCCTGTAAATGCTTATCCATGTGAATCTCTGTGTGCTCATGTGAGACGTCTTATTGAGTTCATAGGTAACATTCCTCTGTAAGCATGTGTTTAAAGGGAAAGGCATGATGCAGTTTCAGTGCCCATTCTTGTAAAGTGCAGTTCTGGTCAGAAATGTGACAGTAAATATGGCATAGTGGGTTCTGGATTGATTGTATCTCATTGATTCTGTATCAGATGTGTGGGTGGATGTCGGGCAAAGACATGGTTTCCTGACTGCCAGCTCTGCAGACTCAAATTGGGCTCTTTGCTTCTCATTTGGTCATCGCAGTACTTATTTTCTGCCAGTGAAATTATGTACTACGTGACATCTGTGCAGCCCAGTTGCATGAAGAGAATCCAGCTAACTTCATCTTAACTGTATTGGCTCTGCGGGTACTTTTGTCTGTAACTCACCTGTTACGACTTTGAATTCACACATGGGCAGATCTGTTGAGTAAGAAGTTGCCATTTTTACATAGTTTACTTTTTGGATTAGAACAGCACTTTAATGTCTAATGCTTACAATTATAAAGAATGTACATGAAGGGAAAATGAGCATACTTATTGAGTTTTTCCTCCCACCCTTATAGATGTATCAGAAGGAAAAACAAATTCTTGAGGAGCTAAATGGAATCACTGGTGCAAACCTCCAGCCACTGACTAAAAACCATTTCTGATCCCATCACAAGAAAAAGAGAGAAGACCCTGAAAAAAAAAATCCTTACACTACTAAGAAACCAAGTAGCATGGATACAACTAACTTATGTATTAAGTGATTTATTTAACAGATATCTAGGTTAACTTCATATAATGTCAACAGAATGCCTTACATTGTAGTGTGTAATAAAATTCAGCCAAACCGCTTCTCTCTCAAGCAGAGTGCAGTTGTATATGTAACTTGTAACCAGCAATGGACTCCAGTATCAAACAACACAAATGTATTTGAAGTATCTACTGGAGACCCACAGAAGCAGCTGAAAACTACAGTGGAATCTGTATTTCAGTTCATTAAATTGTTCAAATATAATCATGTGTCCAAGATCTGAAGTTGGCTTTGAAAAAGACTTGAGATGAGAAAGATGCTACCTAGAGAGTCTTCCTTTGAGGTTGGTGTATCCATATAAAAGTAACAGTAATTTAAATAATTATTTCATGCATGAGTTGCTGTAGAGCTCCACAAGAAATTTTCTTCTTGACCTCAGGTAAGTGTGTTAACTCATTTAGGGCCAAAATCTTTGCGTATTCAAAGTAAAAAGCATCTAGCATCTTTATCCATAAGTAGTCCCACTGACTTCACTAGGACTATTTATGGACTAATGTCCTAGTTAACATGTCTAGGGTATCGCAGTCTGGTCCTGATTTTGCAGGAAGTAGTACTGTTGCATCCACTCCTTTTGAATATTTATTTTTCACAGTTGTAAAATCTCTCGTGCTAACTTGCAGCTGGGAACGTGTGTCTGTCTGCATGTATCAAATCTTAGTTCTGGACACTTTTCCAAGCATACTCATGGACCCTCCTATGGTATCATGTGTAGCCCGTCTGGAGCCTGTTTAGAATAATAACTGTCTTACATACAATGGGAAATCTTCTAAAAATATGGTGTACGTAATACACATGCCTAGGCATGCCCTGAAGAGACTATTACGTCAGTGTCCAACCATTTTCTTGATAGTACCCTGAAGGGGGTTGTGTGTAATCTCTGCTGAAGCTAGGAACTAGCTGATTGTCATGGTTATTGTGAGATATTTGTACAGGAAAAAGTTTGAGAGATATGGAACGTATAGGATATTATGTTCCAAATCTGCTTGGAATGAAACCAGTCACCTGAGGAGGGGGAGTCTGAGAGCTGACACAATCAACATAAGAACACTTAGCAGGGGTCGGCAACCTACGGTGCCAAACATGGCACGCAAGCTGATTTTGAGTGGTACGCTGCCACGGTCCTGGCCCTCAGCTCCCCCTCCCCTCGCCCACCACTCTCCCCTGCGGCGGCAGGAGGCAGAAGCTTGGTCCTGCAGCAGCCAAGCTTCCCCCAGGGTGGTGCTTTCCTGTCCCTCCCCCTCTCCTTCCCTGTGCTGATCAGCTGATGGCCCTAGCGAGGGGGAGGGGGAAGAACAGCAGCCTGCACACAGCTCTGTAGCGGCAGAGAGAGGTTGGAACAGGGTGGAACAGAGCATCTCTCTTCCAGCCCCCTGCCATGAGCCACTGAGGGCAGGGGGCTGGGAGCATCCCTATGAGCTGAGCACCCCAGCCCTCTGCCCTGACCCCCCACACACACTCAGCCTTCTGCCCTGCACCCCCCCACACTGCCAGCCCTCTGCCCTGACCCTTGAACCCCCCCACACACACCCCAACCGTCTTCCCTGACCCCTGAACTCCCCCACACCCTACTGCCCTCTGCGCTGACCCCCTCTACACCCAGCCTTCTGCCATACACCCCCACAGCCCCCATCCCTCTGCCCTGACCCCTGAACCCCCCCACACACCCAGCCTTCTGCCCTACACCCCCCAGCCCTCTGCCCTGACCCCTGAACCCCCTCCCCTAGCCTTCTGCCCTGAACCCCCACACACACACCCAGCCCTCTGCTCTGACCCTTGAACCTCCCCCCCGTCTGGGGTCCCAGCTGCAGGCCCCTCTCAGCCCACTGCTGGCCTAGGTGAACAGAACCCCAGGCTGGCAGTGCAAGATCAGCATTTTAATTTAATTTTAAATGAAGCTTCTTAAACATTTTGAAAACCTTGTTTACTTTACATACATAATAGTTTAGTTATATATTATAGACTTATAGAAAGAGACCTTCTAAAAACGTTAAAATGTATGACTGGCATGTGAAACCTTAAATTAGAGTGAATAAATGAAGACTTGACACAGCACTTCTGAAAGGTTGCCGACCCCTGACCTAGAGGAATGTAGATGAAAAGTGGTTTGAAGGCCAAGCAAGTGGCTTCATTTCTCTAGCCCTGATCTATACTACAAACTTACGTTGGCATAACTGCATCACCACAACCCTGAGACACGCAGTTATACTGACCAAACTCCCATGGGGATGAGGGCTTCGCCCCCAACATAGTTAACCACCTCTCATGGAGGGGGCTGATGGCAGAAACACTCTGGTAGGTGTAGGTAGACGCATTACAGAGGTGCACTGAGTGTAGCCAAGCCCTTAGGTGGAGCCTTAAATTTAAAAAAAAAATCACCTCCAAGATCAACAAAATGATCAAAAATGATTAGGTCTTCTATGAGGGGTTTTACTTCATTTATTATTTTAAGAAAAACATGAAAACAATGCAATGGGCATGACATTTAAATTAACACCATAGTCTTTCTTACTGGTAGCAGGCCAAAGGAATGCAAACCTGTACACCCATTATTTTATAGTTTTAGCATTTTTTAAAAACTTGAAGAGTCATATCCCCTTTTCCAGTCAGTCTGGCACTTTGAAAGCGCCACGGGTAAGGAATTGTTCTCATTAACCTCTGAGGTCGGACAATAAACAATGGGCTTAAATTGCAGCAAAGGAAGTTTAGGTTGGACATTAGAAAAAACTTCCTGTCCGGATGGTTAGGCACTGGAATAAATTGCCTAGGGCAGTTGTGGAATCTCCATCATTTGAGGTTTTTAAGAGTAGGTTAAATAAACATCTGTTAGGGATGGTCTAGATAATTGTGATGCTGAGCCAGCAAGGTTTAAGCAACCGGCAGGCTGTGTGACCTGAAAACAACCCGTAAGAATATTTTAGAAGAGTACTGAAATGGTAAACGGTCATTCCTTATAGATAGTTAAACTAGAGTTCTTGATAGAAAATCAGAAGTAGATACTAATTGTATTTGTCTGTGTACCTATATCTTGTTAAAGTTTAACCATGTGATCTATTTAGCTTGTAAATGCTAAACTTCTGTTCCTGTCTACAATATTTCATTACTATAGTCTATTAATTCAGAGATCAAAAAGGGATATTAACAATTAGATGGAACTTGTGGTGTAATATGTGTCTTTATTTCTCTTTGAAGTTTGTAGTAAACTACCTATGAATGTTTGAATGGTGAATAGCCTTATGCTAATTAATGCAACTAGTTATTGGTGTATGTCTAGGAAACAGATGTACTTCAAAGCAACAATGTACATTATCTATTCATAGGGCCCTTCCAAATTAACAGCTGTGAAAAACATGTCACGGACCGTGAAATCTGATCTCCCCTGTGAAATCTGACTATTGTAGGGGAACCCAGATTTCAGATAGTGGCAGCTGCTGGTCGGGAGCCCATCTCTGAAGGCAGCAGCGCTGCCAGCAGCAGCAATGCAGAAAGTGAGGTGGCATGATATGTGGCGGTCATCACTTCACTGGGGGCAGGGCTGGCCTTACAGGTGGGCAAATGAGTGACCAACCAGGGCCCTGTCATCGGGGGGTGCTGTGGTTACCCCCCAACACACACACGCACACAGCCAGTTCAGGACCCCTTTAACTCTCAAGTGCCACACTCCAGCTGCTAGTCCTGGAGGAACAGGACTTCCTCTGCACGGGCTGCTCCCGAAGCCAGGTCAGACTCTTGGAACCTACCCCGGCTGCAGGAAACTACATGCTGCTGGCTGGGAGTCCAGCTTTGAAAGCTGAGCGTGGCATGGCATGGCATGGTATTGCCATCCTTACTTCTGCATTGCTGCTGGCAGTGGCGCTGCCTTCAGAGCAGCTGCCTTCTGGCTGCCCAGCTCTGAAGGCAGCAGCACAAAATAAGGGTGGCATTACTGTGACTCCTTACAATAGACTTGCAGAAACACACCCCCCACCCCCATGCTCTACCCTCTCTTGGGTTAGGAGTTCCACTGTTACAAATACTGTGAAATTTCAGATTTAAATATCTGAAAGTGAAATTTATTATTTTTAAAATCCTATGACCATGAAATTGAACAAAATGGACTGTGAATTTGGTAAGGCCCTACCTATTCTTCATCCAAGGAATGGCTGCGGTGATCATTTGCTGCCAAAAGGCTTATCATCTGAACTTCAGCTAGAAAGGATCTTTTAGGCCTGATCCTTACTATCTCAGATCTGCTAAAACTTTGTCAGGGGAAGTCTAAGTCCCAAAACTGAGGTCTCTAGGTCTATTCTGGATTATCCCTGCAATTCTTCTGGAAGAATTTGAACAAACTCTATACATGGACTGCCTATTAAGACTATAATCAGTTGAACTGATTCTAAAAGGACTTTTGTAAATCAGCAGTCTCACCTTCTCTGCTATGAAACTGACCTAAGAACTTTATTCATACCTGTATGTACAATGATCTTTTAACATAAGAACTGCCATACTGGGTCAGACCAAAGGTCAGTTAAGCCCAGCGTCTATCTTCTGACAGTGACGAATACCAGGTGCCCCAGAGGGAATGAACAAAACAGGTAATCATCAAGTGATCCATCCCTATTGCCCATTCCCAGCTTCTGGCAAACAGAGGCCAGGGACACCATCTCTGCCCATCCTAGCTAATAGCCATTGATGGACCTATCCTCCATGAATTTATCTAGTACTTTTTTGAAGGCTGTTATAGTCTTGGCCTTCACAACATCCTCTGGCAACGAGTTACACAGGTTGACTCTGCATTGTGTGAAGAAATACTTCCTTTTGTTTGTTTTAAACCTGCTGCTTATTAATTTCATTTGGTGACCCCTAGTTCTTGTGTTATGAGTAAATAACACTTTATTTACTTTCTCCACACCAGTCATGATTGTATAGACCTCTATCATATTCCCTCTTAGTCGTCTCTTTTCCAAGCTGAAAAGTCCCTATCTTATTACGCTCTCCTCATATAGCAGCTGTTCCATACCCCTAATCATTTTTTGTTGCCCTTTCCTGAACCTTTTCCAATTCCAAAATATCTTTTTTGAGATGGGTGACCACATCTGCATGCAGTATTCAAGATGGGGGCATATGATGTTGTCATACCTCTCTCCTACTCAGATCTGAACCTTAGAGTTCAGAACATGAGAAGCTAGCATGAAACCTCCAAACTTAATTACCAGCTTGGATCTGATATCGCTGCCACCAATCAGGAATTTTAGGGCCTGATACCCTCTTATCCCCCCAAACCTTCCCAGGGGACCCCAAGACCCAGATTCCTTGAGTCTCACAACAAAGGGGAATAAACCATTTCCCTTCCTCCTCTTCCCCTCCAGGTGTTCCCTCCCTGGGTTCCTGGAGAGATATATAGATTCAAGCTCCATGAATCTAAACAAAGGGATTCCACCCTCTTTACCTCCTCCCAGATTTCCCTGCCCTGGTTACTTTAGGAGATTCCCTGCTTCAAGTCCTTGAAACACAAGTACCGAGAGATCTAATCTCTCTCCCCCCTCACCCAGAGGGTATGCAAAGTCAGGTTTAGTAAATCTAACACAAAAAGATTTTCCCCCTCCCTTCGTTTCTTAGCCTTAACCAGTGAAAAACACTCAAACAGGTCTTAAAAAGAAAGCTTTATATAAAAAGAAAGAAAAAGACATAAAATTGGTCTCTGTATCAAGGTGACAATATACAGGGTCAATTGCTTAAAAGAAAAATGAATAAACAGCCTTATCCAAACAGAATACAATTTAACACATTCCAGCAACTACACACATGTAAATACAAAAAAAACAATATAAACCTATTGTCTTACTATCCTTGTACTTACAACTTGGAAACAGAAGATTAGAAAGCCTGGAGATTCCTGTGGTCACTCTCAGAGCCCTGAAAGAGAACAGACCAAGAACAAAGGACTCACACTCAAAACTTCCCTCCACCCAGATTTGAAAAAGTCTTGTTTCCTGATTGGTCCTCTGGTCAGGTGTTGTTTGTTACCCCTTTCCAGGTGAAAGAGACATTAACCCTTAGCTATCTGTTTATGACAGATGTATTTTATATAGAGGCAATATGATATTTTCTGTCTTATTATCTATCCCTTTCTTAAAACTTCCCAGCATTCTGTTAGCTTTTTTGACTGCCACTGCACATGGATTGGATGTTTTCAGAGAACTATCCACAATGACTCCAAGATCTTTCTTGAGTGGTAACAGCTAATTTAGACACCATCATTTTATATGTATAATTGGGATTATGTTTTCCAGCGTGCATTACTTTGCATTTATCAGCATTGAATTTCATCTGCCATTTTGTTGCCCAGTCACCCAGTTTTATGAGATCCCTTTGTAGCTCTTCGGAGTCTGTTTTGGACTTAACTGTCTTGAGTAGTTTTGGATCATCTGCAAATGTTGTCACCTCACTATTTACCCCTTTCTCCAGATCATTTATGAATATGTTGAATAGGACTGGGCCCAGTACAGACCCCTGGGGGACACCACTATTTATTTACCTCTCTCCATTCTGAAAACTGACCATTTAGTCCTACCCTTCATTTTCTATCTTTTAACCAGTTACCAATCCATGACAGAACCTTCCCTCTTATCTCATGACATCTTACTTTGCTTTGGTGAGGGACCATTTCAGAGGCTTTCTGAAAATCTAAGTACACTATATCCACTGGATCCCTGTTGTCCCTATGCTTGTTGATCCCCTCAAAGAATTCTAGTAGATTGGTGAGGCATGTTTTCCCTTTACAAAAACTCTGTTGACTCTTCCTCAACAAATTATGTTCATCTGTCTGTCTGAAAATTCTGTTTTTTACTATAGTTTCAATGCTTGGTGCTAGTTTGCTTGGTACTAAAGTCAGGGCTTACTGGCCTGTAACTGCTGAGATCACCCCTGGAGCCCTTTTTAAAAATTGGCGTCACATTAGCTATCCTCCAGTCCTTTGGTACAGAAGCTGATTTAACCCAGAACTCATGGGTGAATACCATCTGATCCTGGTGACTTATTACTGCTTAATTTACCAATCTGTTCCAAAACCTCCTCTAATGACAGCTCAATCTGGGACAGTTCCTCAGATCTGTCACCTAAAAAGAATGGCTCAGGTTTGGGAATCTTCCTCACATCCTCAGCCATGAAGACCGATGCAAAGAATTCATTTAGTTTTTCCTGCAATGGCCTTATTGCTCCTTTAGCATCTCGATCATCCAGTGGCCCCACTGGTTGTTTAGTAGGCTTCCTGCTTCTGATGGACTTAAAAAAAAATTATTATTATTTTTGCTATTACTTTTTGAGTCTTTGCCTAGCATTTCTTCAAAATGTTTTTTGGCCTTCCTAACTATATTTTTACACTTCATTTATCAGAGTTTATGCTCCTTTCTATTTTCCTCTTTAGGATTTAACTTCTTTTTAAATGATGCCTTTTTGCCTCTGACTGCTTTTTTATTTTGTTGTTTAGCCACTTTTTTGGTTCTCTTATAATGTTTGTTAATTTGGGGTATACATTTAAGTTGAGCCTCTATTTTGGTCTTTTAAAAGTTTCCATGCAGCTTCCAAGGATTTGGCACTGTATCTTTTAATTTCTGTTTAACTGCCTTATTTTTGTGTAATCCCTCTTTCTGAAATTAAATGCTACAGTGTTGGGCTGCTGTGGAGTTTTCTCTGCCAGAGAGATGTTAAATGTAATTATATTATAGTCACTATTACCAAGTGGTCCAGCTATATTCACCTCTTGGACCAGATCCTGTGCTCTGCTTAGGACTAAATCAAGAATTGCCTCTCCTCTGGTGGGTTCCAGGACTAGCTGCTCCAAGAAGCAGTCATTTAAGGTGTCAAGAAACTATATCTCTGCATCCCGTCCTGAGGTGACATGTACCCAGTCAAGATGGGGAAGTTGAAATCCCCCATTATCGAATTTTATATTTTTATAGCCTCTCTAATCTCCCTGAGCCTTTCACAGTCACTATCACCATCCTGGTCACAGGCTCGGTAGTATACCTCTACTGCTATATTACTGTTCGGGCATGGAATTACTATCCATAGAGATTCTATGGTACAGTTTGGTTTATTTAAGATTTTTACTTCATTTGATTCTATGCTTTCTTTCACATACAGTGCATGACCTGTTCTGTCCTTCTGACCTTTGTACCCAGGTATTACTTTGTCCCACTGATTATCCTCATTCCACCAAGTTTCTGTGATGCTGATTATATCAATATCCTCATTTAATATGAGGCACTCTAGTTCAGCAATATTATTAAAACTTCTAGCATTTGTACATAAGCACTTATATTGTCACTTTATTGTTGTCTGCCATTACATGCTATAATTGAATGGGACTCTCTCATCTGACTGTTTCTCAAATGAGGGAGGGATAGCTCAGTGGTTTGAGCATTGCCCTGCTAAACCCAGGGTTGTAAATTCAATCCTTGAGGGGGCCATTTAGGGATCCAGGGCAAAGATCTGCCTGGGCATTAGTCCTGCTTTGAGCAGGAGATTGGAATAGATCTCCTGCAGTCCCTTCCAACCCTGATATTCTATGATCATACCCATATTTTATAATCTTCCATCCTCTCCTCCTTACAGGGACACAGAGAATCTCCATTAACAGATCCTCCCCAAGGGATGTCTCTGTCCAAATCACATGCTCCTCTTCACCTATTGGCTTTCCCCCAGCCCCGAGTTTAAAAACTGCTCTACAACCTTTTTAATTTTAAATGCCAGCAATCTGGTTCCATTTTGGTTTAGGTGGAGCCCATCCTTCCTGTATAGGCTCCTCCTTTCCTAAGTTTCCCCAGTTTCTAATAAATCTAAATCCAAACCCCTCCTCCCTACACCGTCTCATCCACACAGTGAGACCCTGCAGTTCTGTCTGTCCGTCTAGCCCTGCGCGTGGACAGAGAATGCTACCATGGAGCTCCTGGACTTCAGTCTCTCACCTAGCAGCCCAAATTTGGCCTCCAGTACCTCTCTCCTGTCCTTCCCTATGTCATTGGTACCTACATGTACTATGACCACATAAGTCAATCCAGATGTCTTGAGGGATCCACAACGTTCGCACCAGGCAGGCAAGTCATCATGCAGTTCTCCTGGTCATCGCAAATCCAGCTATCTGTTTCTAATGATTGAATTCCCCACAACTATTACCAGTCTCCTCCTAATAACAGGAGTTCCCTTCCCTGGAACTCTTTCTACAGTAACTTTTTTTAAATAAAGGTTAGATTTAGTTAATAATAATTGGCTATAAGCATGTATTGGGGTTAGATCTGAAATATTTAGTGCCCTGGTGCGTAATAGGTCCAATCTCTTGGGGCTGGTAGAACTTTATATATGGTAAATAGGTTTTAAGTAACCCTCACTATATAGACTTGGTTGTCTGGATGGGGGCAAGGCTGGATTGTTTAAAGGGAACGGTATTTTGGCTTCTTGGTAACCAGTAAAGTACTGGAAAAGCTGTTTTGTTACTGCCTTGGTGAATCTAATTATGAGAATATACAATTTCTGGGGATTGTCTGCCCTATTCTTTGCAGTTTGTCCTGATTAAGCATTCTTCTTATAGCCACTCCAGCGACCCAGATCACATAATACAGAGCAGGGGACTGGAGTAGACGTCTGGAAGTCCCTTCCAGGCCTATGATGTAGGCCACAGCAAGCAAACTATGCTCCCGATTATTATTCCAGCCTTGCCTTGCTATGGGCAGCAGTAATCACTGGTTAAGGTTGCATATATGAAGGATTCCATTCTAACCCTGGGGAAGCATCCCTCCCGGGCTGATCCTTTGCGGTGTTGCCCTTTGCCTCCAGGGGAACTGTTTTAATATTAACAAGCCATAGGGTGACCAGACAGCCAGTGTGAAAAGTCAGGACAGGTGTTAGGGGGTAATAGGCGCTTACATAAGAAAAAGACCCAAGAATCAGGACTATCCCCATAAAATCAGGACATCTGGTCACCCTAACAAGCTGCCGGCAGGAGCCTGCCGGGGGTGGGAAGACGGGACGTGGTCGGAAGCACCTTTGGGTGTGCTCCCGCAGGCGGGGGCGCTCTGTCCACACAGGGCTGCGGGGTGACGCGAACAGGCGCCGCAAGCTGCAGGGCAGCGGCGGGGCCCAGGCCCTGGACTCTTGCTGCCATTACCGTGCTACGTTATGCTGCCTCCTCCCACCCGGACCCACCGCCCCAGTGCTGCTCACAAACCGAGCCAGCCCCTCGCGAGCCCGCCGGGCCCAGCCAGGCCGCCCCGTGTCTCGGACTGAACTACCCGGGGAAGGGCGGCGTGACGCGCCCTGGGCCAGGTTACCGGCCCCGGCCCCGGCCCGAGCCCGAGCCCGCCCCTCAGAGCCGGCGAGCCCGGCGCCGCATCCCGGCCCGCACGGGCGCCTCCCACTGCCCGGAGATGGCGGCTCGGGGCCCGGGCCGCCTCCTGCTCCTGCTGGGCCTGGCCGCCGCGCTCTGCCCCCCGCGGGCCGCCCAGCCGCCCCCCGGCGCCTTCCAGGCCGGGCACGGCGCCGCCTCGCTCCCCGCCGCCGCCGCCGCGGGCCGCCGCCGGTGAGGAGCGTGTGAGGCGCTGCCGGGCCGGGCGCCCCGGGGCCCTGTGCAGGCGGGACCCGCCCCGGCGAGCCGCGGGCGCCTCCGCAGAGCAGGCCGCGCACGTAGGGTTCGGGGCCCGTTCTCCTGGGCGCGGCGGGGAGAGGCCGGCAGGCTGGGGGGAAAGAGCCAGTTTCTCTGGCGAGAGCACGGCCGGCTGGAGCGAAGGGGAGAAGCGCTAGGAGCCCGGATCCAGTCATGGCTGGCGAGAGCCGACTTCTCGCAACCTCCCTGGTCACCCACCCGCCGTCCCGCACACCTGGGGAGCAGGGCAGCAAACCGGCTCCCTGGCTCTCCGCTGCGCGGAGCCTTATGGCAAAGGCCCCCGTGAATATTTTCCTTAATATTTGGGCACTTGCCTTGGTCACGACGCAGCTCTGATTCAGGTTTGTTCATGACCTCAGATTCCTTGCCCCCTTACTGAAGTGAGCTGATGAAATTTTGACTTTGTTTCGATCTGAGGCCGTGTATTGGAGCCTCTGCAGATATGGCCCAAACTCCCCTTTCTTTTGCCCTGGAGGTAAGGAGTCATAAGAGAGAAATGGGGAGCCTAGTAAAGTGAGTCCAGATTAACAACAGATAAGTTCTCCCTGTAAATGCTTGAAGCCTCCCAAAAGTGATTCTAATTTCTCACTCTCTCCAGGTATCTTTTGTATGATGTAAATCCTCCTGAAGGGTTCAATCTACGCAGAGATGTCTATATTCGTGTTGCCTCTCTTATAAAGACCTTGCTGAAAAGTGAAGCTTGGGTATTGGTCCTGCCTCCTTGGGGACGGCTTTATCACTGGCAGAGTCCTGACATTCATCAGGTCCGAATCCCTTGGTCTGAGTTCTTTGATCTTCCAAGCCTCAATCAGAACATCCCCGTTATTGAGTATGAGCAGTTTCTTGCAGGTAAAGTACATTTATTCTACTACCTGGGAGGGGTTAATAACTCTTTGACGGGTTTCCGTCACAGATATTTCTGTTTATGAATGCAGTAGAACAAGGTGTGTATGGTATTACTTTTGTGCTGCTCTGAAGAGGAGTTTTGAAGTGTTTGCTCAATGATTGAGCAAGTAGTGTAAGTTTCCTCTCCGGGGCTTATATTTGACAGTAGGAAAACTTACTTCTAACAAGTTACCAAGTGTCATTGCGAAGAAAGTTCTGTTTCTAACCCAAAGAGCACAGTTCGTGTAACTGCACTTCTATCAGTTTAGTATCCTCAAGCTAATCACCATGAAACTAATCTGAGAAATGAGAAGCAAATTTGAATTAAACAGGAGCACCTCTGTTATATAGAGTATAGGGCCAAGGAAGGCTAGAGGGAAGAAAACTGCCAATCTTGTCACCTCATTCAGAAGTGACTTTCAACAGACACAGTTTGTTCAGAACCTGATTTTCCTCTCTTTCTAAAGTGTAACTACAGAGAAGCTAATATGGCCAAAACAGGCCATTATGTGCTTGAGTCTGTTCTAATTTCCACTGGGGACCAGAACAATGGCTAGGTAGGTGATTCGGGATGAAGGGAGCATAAAGGGGTTCTGTGTGCGCCTGCCCAAGCTATTTGTAGAACATGAAAATATCTTGTGCGTTCATTCACTTTGAATGAAATTGACTCCATCTGCCTAAATCCCAGGTAATCCTGTTATGTGTGGAGGGGTTGGTGCAATTCACGCTCTCTTCCCAACTCAAGTTCAAGGTATGGCTACACTTGCAGCTGTACAGCGCTGGCAGTTAAGCCTGTCTTTGTACAGCTGAGTAGGGAAAGCCTGCAGTGTGGCCACGCCGACAGCTACCAGCACACTGTCGTGGCCACATTGGCAGCATTTGCAGTGCCATGGGGAGTGGTGCATTATGGGCAGCTATCCCAGCATTCAAGTGGCTGCAACGTGCATTTCAAAGGCTGGGGTGCAGTGTGACAGGGAGAGAGTGAGTGGATTTTTGGAGCGGACACTCTGTCAGCAGCTGCAAGTTCTGACCCCATCCCCCACCCCTCTCTTGCTCACTGAAAGCACCAGATAAGCAGCCTCCCCGAAACACCTCTCCCCCCCCCCGCACGCCGTGCTGCTTCTCTCCTCAAGCCCCCTCTCTTCAAGCAAACACTAGCTGTGGGTGTTCCAAAGGGAGCTCATTCACAGCAAACAGTAGCTGTGTTTGTTTTTCTGATAAGCCGCTTCGGATCACAACAAAACAAACAGAGGCATCACAACAAAACAAAGAGCGTAATCTTTACTTAAAAGCATTATGGGAAGCTTCCGGAGGTCAGTTACAGCATAGTAAGATTATTCCCTGTTTACACTGGCACCACAGCGCTGCAGCACCAGCTGTTCTCTTTATTCCTCTCGTCGAGGTGGAGTACATGCAGTGCTGTAGCCAGGGAGATACAGCGCTGTATGTGCCTTGCCAGTGTGGACGGGGAGTGAGTTACAGCGCTGTAAAGCCACCACCAGCGCTGTAACTCTCAAGTGTAGCCAAGGCCTCAGTGTGTTATGCTGCTGTACAAATCCTCTATTCCCCAGGGGGGGAATTTCACCCTTGAAGGTGAAGGGCCTTGGTCTTTCCAAGTGCATAGTAGAGTTTTATTTGTTTTGTTTCTATCATCGTTATTAAGGATGGCTTTCTAAGATATACTGGAATAAGCATATTTTCATTTCAGTCCAGTAGGTGTGCTTTGGTTGACACTGTGATCGGAAATGTTAAAGCTTGAGAGTTTGTGCCAGAGTGAAAAGAACGAGGAGTACTTGTGGCACCTTAGAGACTAACAGATTTATTTGGGCATAAGCTTTCATGGGCTAAAACCCACTTCATCAGATGCATGGAGTGGAAAATACAGTAGGAATTTATACACACACAGAGAACATGAAAAGATGGCGGTTGCCATACCAGCTCTAGTGAGACAAATCAATTAAGGTGAGCTATTATCAGCAAGAGAAAAAAACTTTTGTAGTGATAATCAGGATGGCCCATTTCAAACAGCTGACAAAGTCTGAGTAACAGTAGGGGGAAAAATTAGCATGGGGAAATAGTTTTTAGTTTGTGTAATGATCCATCCACTCCTAGTCTTTTTATTCAAGCCTGATTTCATGGTGTCCAGTTTGCAAATTAATTCCAGTTCTTCAGTTTCTCATTGGAGTCTGTTTTTGAATGTTTTTTGTTGAAGAATTGCGACTTTTAGATCTGTAATTGAGTGTCCAGGGAGGTTGAAGAGTTCTCTGACTGGTTTTTGAATGTTATAATTCTTGACATCTGATTTGTGTCCATTTATTCTTTTGCGTAGAGACTGTCCGGTTTGGCCAATGTACATGTCAGAGGGGCATTGCTGGCACATGATGGCATATATCACCTTGGTAGATGTGCAGGTGAACGAGCCCCTGATGGTGTGCAGATGTGATTAGGTCCTATGATGGTGTCCCTTGAATAGATACGTGGACGGAGTTGGCAGTGGGCTTTGTTGCAAGGATATGTTCCTGGGTTAGTGTTTTTGTTGTGTGGTGCGTGGTTGCTGGTGAATATTTGCTTCAGGTTGGGGGGGCAGCCTATAAGCAAGGACTGGCCTAAGGTGACCAGATGTCCCGATTTTATAGGGACAGTCCTGATTTTTGGGTCTTTTTCTTATATAGGCTCCTATTACCTCCCATCCCCATCCCAATTTTTCACATTTGCTGTCTGGTCTCCATAGACTGGCCTGTCTCCCAAGGTCTGTGAGAGTGAGGGATCGTCCTTCGGGATAGGTTGTAGATCTTGGTGACACGCTGGAGAGGTTTTAGTTGGGGGCTAAAGGTGATGGCTAGTGGCTTTCTGTTACTTTCTTTGTTGGGCCTGTCCTGTAGTAGATGACTTCTGGGTACTCTTCTGGCTCTGTCAATCTGTTTCTTCACTTCAGCAGGTGGGTATTGTAGTTTTAAGAATGCTTGATAGAGCTCTTGTAGGTATTTGTCTCTGTCTGAGGGATTGGGGCAAATGCGGTTGTATCTTAGAGTTTGGCTGTAGACAATGGATTGTATGATGTGGTCTGGATGAAAGCTGGAGGCATGTAGGTAAGTATAGAGGTCAGTAAGTTTTCGGTATAGGGTGGTGGTTATGTGACCATCACTTATTAGCACTATAGTGTCCAGGAAGTGGATTTCTTGTGTGGACTGCTCGAGGCTGAGGTTGATAGTGGGATGGAAATTGTTGAAATCATGGTGGAATTCCTCAAGAGCTTCTTTTCCATGGGTCCTGATGATGAAGACGTCATCAGTGTAGCACAAGTAGAGTAGAGGCATTAGGGGACAAGAGCTGAGGAAGCGTTGTTCTAAGTCAGCCATAAAAATGTTGGTATACCGTGGGGCCATGCAGGTACCCATAGTAGTGCCGCTGACTGAAAGGTATACATTGTCCCCAAATGTGAAATAGTTGTGGGTAAGAACAAAGATCAGCCACCAGGTGAGGTGACTGTTGTAGGGTCCGAGTGAACTTGACAGATGTAGTTAGAGGTGATGACAATGAGGCAAAAGTGTAATAACTTTATGCTATAATGAAGTTAATTGGACTCTTCCTTCATATAGGCATTACCTGAATAAAACCTCTCAGGTGGCTTTCTCCACTGTGGCATACAGTGTACAATAGCTCCTCAGTCCCACCACATAACTTGCCTTTGAATTTTTGTGCTATTTTCTAGACACGAGTGTTATTTTAATATGATTTCAGTAAAAGTCACAGTGTTCGTTGGTTTTAATTTTTGTGTTTTACCTTCGTTACTTGTGATTTTTATTTATTTATTTATTTATATTTTATTTATTTATTCTTTGGAAATGTCTTTCCCTACTGTTGCTGTCTTTATGCGGTTGAGAGGAAAAAGTTTTGAGCAAGAAGGAACATACCAAGTCCGCTCCATCAGTGTCATGACACTTGTAGGCTTTGGGTCTTGTTTTGTGCTCACTCTGCTGCCTTTTTAATAAAGCTAAATAAGGTACAGCAATAAATCATTGGAAGTAGATATGAAAATGCCCTGTTAGATCTAGTTGATGCCTTTGCAAGGACAGAGGACAGTTGTCTGTCCCCTTCTGGATTCTAAATGTCTGTATAATTAACAAACCCACCACAAGTGCTGATGAATTGCCTTTTGCCTGAGTTCAGTCTTACTGACAGTCTACCCTCCATGAAGTTATGACAATTTCAGGGGAGGTCAAACTTCAAGCCCTGGCAAAATTGAGTGTCTTATAAAAATATTTGACTTAATTACTGTAAGTACGTGATGCAATGTTAATGAACATATCTAATTCCAGGTATGAAATATGTCCTCATCCTCAGTGCACAAGCCTAAATAGTTTTAAATATTTTTTTAAAATACTGTAGTAAAAGCAATTACAGACTGACTTTATCACATTGATTTGGAAAAACAAGACCACTCTTTAACTGTAAAAGCCCAGAAGACATCTGAAAGATTAAACTTTCATTGTTTTACACTCCTAATTAAAACATACCAAATTTCCCTGATCTTTGTAGTACAACGTAATAGCCCTTAGGACTTCAAAGACATGAAAATGGCAGAGCTGGCAATTTTCTTATATTTAAAGAGTGATCAGGACACAGACTCCAGATCCTGGCATGAGACGACAAGGGCTTGTGGGGAGTGTGTGGAGAAGGAGAGAGAAAAATATTAAATATAAAAGCAAAGGGATGGAAGAGGCCAACTCTGAAAATGTTCATATTTTATAATAAAGCTGTAGGGAAAAATAAGCGTGTTTACCTGGTAGCAGCTGTACTTACTCCTAGTACAGTGCTAGAGCCCATCCAGTGCCTGTGAAAGCTAAAGGAGAGATTCTTGTGGACTTCAGGGAGAGTTGGATAAGGCCGCTTTTGAGAGAACTCCCTGAGCTTGCCTTTGGGAGCATCCCTGTTGCAAACAGCATGGCCAGCCCGCGCTCAGTTCTCACAAGCGTGCTCTGCAGACCATCTCTCAGGTGAAGGACATGCCAGTCTTCTTCTGAGAGTTCCATTGTGCTTGTTTTTGAAAAAAATTATGGATGCACAGAAGAGACTTTGGGGCCAGTAAATCCATTTTCCTTAGTGCAGTTACAACTAAGATGAATTTGGCCCTCCATAGTCAAGGTTGTATGGAGACTGTCAGTGTAAGTTATATTTTCTACCCACACCCACACTCCTGCATTTTGATGGGAAGGGGCAATTTATGTGAAAGCTTGTATGGCTAAAGTAGATTAGGAAGAAGACTTTTTACCTGAGAACTTGGAAACTGTAAGATAAAGTTTCCTTTATTAAGTGGTACTTAGTGCCATCACCTGTGTATTAAATTCTATAACAGTATCTCAGAATTTTTCAGCCACTTTCTCTCAGCAGAGGAAATATTTAAGTTTCATGTATGAATATATGTCTGTAACTGGGCTGGCGGCCCACATCTTGGGCTTGTGTCTTTTATTTTAAGAAGAGTGAAAACAAGATAGGAAAAATACAAGTGGGGAGGGAGGGATAAAGAGGAGAGAGCTCTGTCCCTGCAAGTTTCAGTCATCCCCTTTCCTGGAGGAAGCCCTCACTGAAAGCCTCAAATTCTTAAGTCATTTTTTGTCAGGAGGCACAGCTGTTGTTTCCACTTTCCAACAACTTTTAAGGGTTGCCATTGTCAGCTCCTTTCTCCAGGCGTGAAATCCTAGGCAGTCCCTACAGGCATGGTTTAGTACCCTCCACTGGTACCTTGTTACAGATTTGACACTACCCCAGCAGTGTTCCCTCTGATTTTTTACATCCATTTGCGAATGAATTTTATGTGCACCAATATGGAGGTGATGTGTGGTGGGGGTGAGACCAATGGGTTTGGAGTGTGGGAGGGAGAGGGGGGATGAGGACTCCAGTGGGGGGGGGGCTCTGGGGTGGGGCCAGGGATGAGGGGGTGCAGGAGTGGGCTCAGGGCTGGAGCAGAGGGTTGGGCTTCAGGGGGATGGGAGCTGTGGTGTGGGGCTGGGGATGAAGGATGTGATGCATAGCCAGAAAGTGTTAAGCAGCTTGCAGACCAATTGACCCGGAGTCAAGCATTAGAGAGATGTGAGAATGGTATGTATGTGGTAATTAAGGCCATTGCTTGCTAGATACGCTAGAACTTTGAAATATATAGCAAATCACCTGAGAATGATGGAAAATGGACAATTGACTTATGTTAATCTGGGTGGGTAATTACCGGCGATGCTTAGGAAATGGATCTACTTTAAAGGTCCTCATGATTGCCTGTTGTTTGCCAAATGACTCTGAGCTGTCATGTGAAGGTCGGAAAACTGTATAAAAGAACATTGGGTCCTGATCCTGTCATCTCAGATCTGCTTAAGCTTAATCAGGGGAAGTTTGAGTTGCAAGATTGAGATCCCAGTCCTAAACTGGAACACCCTGAATATGGACATTGGACTCTAACTTATGAACTAAATTCTAAAAGAACTCTTTGGAACTACAAAGCTCACTGTCTCTGCTATGAATCTGAATCTCAAGAACTGTACTCATGTCTGTATGTATACTAATCTTCTAACCATTACACTCTCTCTTTTCTTCTTTAATAAATTTTAGTTTAGTTAATAAGAATTGGCTGTATGTATGTATTTGGGTAAAATCTAGAATATTCATTAACCTGGGAGATAATGTGTCCAATCCTTTGGGATTGGTAGAACTATTTTATACGATGAATAAGATTTTCAGTAATCCTCATGATATTTGACTTGGGTGTGTGAGTGGAGGCCTGAGGCTGGGTTGCTTTAAGAGAACTGTGTTGTTGGCTTCTGGGTAACCAGTGAGGTATTATAGAAGCTGTCTTGTGCTGGCTTGGTGAATGTAAGTATACCTCTACCTCGATATATCATTGTCCTCGGGAGCCAAAAAATTTTACCGCGTTGTAGGTGAAACCACGTTATAACGAACTTGATTTGATCCACCGGAGCACACAGTCCTGCCCCTGAAGAGCTTTGCTTTACCACGTTATATCCGAATTCATGTCATATCTGGTGGCGTTGAATCAGGGTAGAAGTATATTGGAATATCCACCAGCTTTGGGGATTTCCTGCCCCATTCTTTGCAGTTCACCCTAATTGAGTGACCTCAGTTGGCTCCCCTGGGACGCTGGTCACAAGGGGCTTGGGGTGCAGGCTGCCCTGGGGCTACGGCAGGGAGACAGGATCCCAGCCCTCTCTCACTGCAGCAGCCCTGCCTCCCCAGGGGAGTGGTGCCTGTCCCCGGCCGCGGCAGCTCCAGAGATGGTGCCGGAACCAGAGGAGAGGTGCCTCTCCCTGCCTGTGCGGCTGCCCAGCTTAGAGGGAGCTTGGCACCCCAGCCTTACACCTTGGAGGTTTTTTATTTTGTTTTGTTTTTTCTTTCTCTTGTTTTGATGACTTTTCTTTTGTTGTGTCTCCTTCACTCTGATGAGGGTGGGGTTTTTTGAGGCATCGCACCTTCCTACAGAAGCCAAGTATTCTCTAGAGTTGATATTCTTCCTCTTAGCCAAGTAAAGCCCCGTCACATACAGTCTCTTCTGAAAAATAAATTCAAATATTCATAAAAAGCAGTTTTAACAGACTAATTAGTTCAGAGAAAATGCACTGAATGACAGAAAAAAGATTAATCAAGATAATGTGTAAAAGGAAAGGGAGACATACAAAGGTGATACAAGATTTATTTTTATTATTTGATAAAATGTTTGCTTTGCCCAGCATTCTGAATCTATGGTTTGGATATACCTAACAAACACAACCCAACATCTAGATGGAGGTGGGTAATGAATAATCCCAAGACTCCTCTGGTTTCTATAGATCACCTTACCATTTTTTTTTGGTAAGTTGACTATAACTGCATAGAATATGTTGGAAATTATGGCAGCTTCTTATCTAAAACAATGCTGCTATATACGTAAATCAAATACACTTACATGCTGATAGTTACTTTTCTTTGCTTCCTATTCAGAGTCAGGTGGACCCTTTATAGACCAGGTATATGTCCTACAGAGCTATGCAGAAGGATGGAAAGAAGGAACTTGGGAAGAGAAAATAGATGAGAGGCCATGCATTGATCAGCTCATGTACTCAAAAGACAAACATGAATACTACAGGTAATACTTTACAGGATATTGGACTCCTTAATTTTCCCATTTAGTTCAGTCAATGAGACATTTGCCTTCCTTCCACATGCAGTCTGGTTGGTTTGTTGAACTTGCTCATGAGGATCTAGGAGCTTGAGGCTGATTTTGCTACGTTTGTAGAGAGCAGTGAAGCTGTTGTTTTGGTTAGGGGAAGGGATGGTAGGAGTCAGCGTAAAGTAGTACAATAGTGGTAGCAGGATGAAAATTTTTATTTCCTACAGGTTTTGTAAGGACACCTAGGAAAATCGCTACAGCAGCAGTCTTATTGCTGCCATATTAGTTGATTGTGGTTTTTCTTTCCCCGGCTTTTCGATGGGAAAACACTTTGAACAGGTGAGGCTGACCCTGGAAAAGGCACTTTGGAAATATATTTTTCTAGCACAGTTCTTGATTGAAAGCAATGCATTATTGCTCTTGACACCCTCTAGAAGAATCTCAAGGGGCAAGGTCTGTGCTCAGTTGTTTAATTCTGGTTTGTTTTTTGTTTTTTTGTACAAGCATTTGCATTCTGCAAAACCAGACATTAATTCTGAGAACTAAAGATTATGGAAAGCTTGAAAAATCACCGAGTGATCTGCTCTTAAAGTTAGAAAGAAGGATTTCTCAAAACAAAAACTAGCCCTTAATCAAAGATTAATGCAAACTAACTTTGAAAACTGTTCCAAATAAAATCTTATAGGCAGTGAGATGAACGTCTGATTTTCTACACAATCACTATAAAATTTCATTTGCACTTTGAAATTAAACTACTTGGTTCTTTACTAATGGAAGAATAATGGCTTCACAGCAGCCTCTGGCTATTCAGCTATCAGAAATTGTCACAGGTGTATTCTGTCACTTATACTAGGAAAGAAAGCTGTTCATTTTCTTTGAAATGTGGTCCTCACCATAGTTATCTAGGCCTTTGTTAACTCAGAACTGGTTTACTGCGTGGTGCCCAGGATGGACCTACATCATCTAACCATTTGTAAATCCTGATAGTTCAGAAACCATTACGAGCTCCTCTGTTCTCAAGGGGATCAACAGTCCTATAGTATCTAAAAAACTAAAGGTTTATTAATATTAAAAAAGAGTTATTAAGAGGTTAAAACGAATCCTATACATTACAGTTGATTTCAGAGTTTGTAGACCAGGATAATAGCAGCGATGTTAAATCTGCTGGCTTGCAATAAGTCTCTCCGGATCATTGCAAATATTGAGTCCTCAGTCCATTGTTCAAAGCTCTTCTTTTGTTGGAAATCATGGTCTAGAGATGTGGAGCAGGAAAGAGGCAAGAAGTTGATGTCAGTCTCCAGGTTATATCCCCCAGTCTGTGTATATGGAAAGTTACTATCTCAAACATAGTCAGGAAACACACGTTCTACGTGCCTTGCTGAGTCACTGGGCCTCCATTGTCCATATGCTCTCTGAGGCGTCCTCTGCAGCGGCTCATTGGAAGAATTGATTCTCCTTAAATGACTCATTAACCATGGCTGTAAATCTGTCTTGTGGCTGTTACCCAGGAACAGAACATGTTTGAAATGCAAACACAGAGCAATGATTCATAACTTCATATACAATGATAATACATGCATATAAACAGGATAACAATACTTAGCAGACTGTAACATTTCCACTGATATCTTAAAAATCATACTTTGTACAGGATCTATTGCAATTGTATAACAGTGGTAGCAACAGTGATATAAATGGTCACCTTTCTTTTTATACAGGGTCATACAAGGGCTTTATAACTGAGTTCAGTGTAACCATGATAGTAATGCAGCTCTGATCTAGTATCTCACCTAGTATTGGGTCCCATTATATTTCTAGCACTTTTTATAAATTGATGCAAGCATTGTGAGAGGCCAGTCAGTTTTTAAAGACTAGGAATATATTTTATATTAGTGGTATTTTAGTTTTGAACCATGCTAACTGGTTCCACAGGGTATTATCTGCTGGCTATTTGGACACCAAATGAGAAGTTACCTTTGCTTATGATTAGGGCTGTCAAGTGATTAAAATTATTAATTGCAATAAAAAAATTAAGTTTGATTTAATCGCACTGTTATTAAACAATAATAGAATATCATTTATTTAAATATTTTTAGATGTCTACATTTTCAAATATATTGATTTCAATTACAATACAGAATACAAAGTGTACAGTGCTCACTTTATATTTATTTATGATTACAAATATTTGCACTAAAAAAAAGAAATAGCATTTTTCAATTAATCTAATACAAGTACTGTAGTGCAATCTCTTTATCGTGAAATTGAATTTACAAATGAAGAATTATATACATAAAATAACTATATTCAAAAACAAAACAATGTAAAACTTTAGAGCCTACATGTCCACTCATTCCTACTTCAGCTAATCACTCAGACAAATAAGTTTGGTTACAATTTGCAGGAGATAATGCTTGCCAGCTTCTTGTTTACAGTTTGTCACCTGAAAGTGAAATCAGGCGTTTGCATGGCACTGTTGTAGCCAGTGTCACAAGATATTTATGTGCCAGATGCGCTGAAGATGCATGTGTCCCTTCAGGCCTCAACCACCATTCCAGAGGACATGCGTCCATGCTGATAACTGATTCTGCTCAATAACGATCCAAAGCAGAGCAAACTGACGCATGTCTTTTTTATCATCTGAGTCAGATGCCACCTGTAGAAGGTTGATTTTATTTTTTGGTGGTTCAGGTTCTGTAGTTTCCACATCGGAGTGTCTCTTTTAAGACTTTTGAAAGCATGCTCCACACCTCATCTCTCTCAGATTTTGGACAGCACTTCAGATTCTTAAACTTTGAGTTGAATGCTGTAGCTATTTTTAGAAATCTCATGTTGATAATTTCTTTGCGTTTTGTCAGATCTCCTGTGAAGTGTTCTTAAAATGAACATGTGCTGGGTCATCATCCAAGACTGCTGCAACATGAAATATATGGCAGAATGCGGGTAAAACAGAACAAGAGACATGCCTGTTCTCTCATTCTTTCTTTCAGGTGATGTAAATAAGAAGCAGGCAGCAGTATCTCCCGCAAATGTAAACAAACTTGTTTATCTTAGCGATTGATTGAACAAGAAGTAGGATTGAGTGGACTTCTAGGCTCTAAAATTTTACATTGTTTTATTTTTTAGTGCAGTTATGTAACAAAAAATTTACATTCGTAAGTTGCACTTTCACTATAAAGAGATTGCATTACAGTACTTGTATGAGGTGAATTATAATAAAAATATAAAGTGAGCACTGTACACTTTGTATTTTGTGTTGTAATAGAAATAAATATATTTGAAAATTTAGAAAAACATACACAAATTTTATAAATTTTAATTGGTATTCTATTATTTAACAGTGAGATTAATCATGATTAATTTTTTTGAGTTAATTGAGTTCATTGTTAATGAGTTAATTGCGATGCTCTATCACTATTTGTCATATTTTCAGTAGGACCTATTTATTCCTCTGGATTATATCAAGTACACCTCTACCCGGATATAACGTGACCCGATATAACACGAATTCTGATATAACGCAGTAAAGCAGTGCTCTCGGGGGGGCAGGGCTGCTCACTCCGGCAGATTAAAGCAAGTTCGATATAACACGGTTTCACCTATAACACGGTTTTTTGGCTTCCGAG
This sequence comes from Gopherus evgoodei, assembly GCF_007399415.2. Taxonomy (NCBI): domain Eukaryota; kingdom Metazoa; phylum Chordata; order Testudines; family Testudinidae; genus Gopherus; species Gopherus evgoodei. Next base: position 9,612,792 of record NC_044332.1, on the reverse strand, counting down.
GACAGCGTTGTATTGAGGTAGAGGTGTATATATTGTGACCTCTGCATATGACAAACAGTACTTTTGATTACAAACTCCAAGCAAGATGGGATCTCTATGTTTCTGTCAAATTCTGTAAAAAGTTCTAGCTGTGCAATTCCTGGATTGTTTTCTTGACATACATTTCAGATATCATTGATTAAGGATCTGTTTTTATCATTAAACCTGATTTCTACTTATAACAAGTAAATTCCTGGAGGGTTCTCATAGTCCTGAAGCATCACTATGACAGCACTTATCGTCAGCCTGGATGCTCCTGGATAAGTTAAGATTCAGGAGTTGAGAGAGAACACCTTATTCCCTCTGGGATTCTAGTTACTAGGAAAGGTAGCTGTTTAGTTACTAATAAAGGGGCTTAACCTAGATAGCCTTTTATCTGTGTCAGGAGGAAAGCCTCTCCATTTTCCCCAGAAAACACAAGAAGTCTGCTAGGACAGATCTGAAATCAGGCCCTTTACTGTACGCTCGTTTTCTTGTGTATACTCTGCCTGTTATGTGAGTAGAGGGTATCCAGCCCTGCGGCCTAGAGATGAGCATCTGAGTCTATTTTCGTTTGGTTCTGTGTGGTATATAATAATCTGCAGGTGTCTCTTTCAATGACAGCAGAACTGCCTTTAGTGCAGGGGTTGGCAACCTATGGCACGCGTGCCAAAGATGGCACGTGAGCCGATTTTTAATGGCATGTGGAGCCTGCCGGGACTCCAGCGTGCCATTAAAACTCCTGCTGACGCAGCAAGCTGCGGGGTCTGCGCTTGCTGGCTGAAGCGCCGGCCAAACCCAGCAAGCCGCCGGCCCCTGGAGCCCTGCCACCTCATGCGCAGCACTCTGAGGGGCGGGGCGGAACTGCGTGCATAGCGGCAGGGCTCCAGGTGAGCGGAGAGCCTCATGGTAAGGGGTCCGGGGGTGGGGTTAGATAAGGATTGGGGGCAGTCAGGGGACAGGGAGCAGGGTGGGTTGGATCGGGGGTGGGATCCCAGGGGGGTGGTTGGGGTGGGGGTCTCTGGAGGAGGCAGTTAGGGAGCAGGGGGGTGGATGGGGCATGGGAGTCTCGGGGTCTGTTAGGGGGTGAGGGGTGGATAGGGGTCAGGGTAGTCAGGGGACAGGGAGCAAGGAGGATCCTGGGGGGCAGTTAGGGTGGGGGTGTCTCTGGAGGGGGTGATCAGGGGACAAGGAGCTGTGGGGGGTTGGATGAGTCGGGAGCTCTGAGGGGGGGCTGTCAGGGGGTAGGAGTGTGGAGAGGGGTTGGGGCAGGCAGAGAGCAGGGGGGGTTGTATGGGTCCAGAGTTCTGGGGGTCCTGTCAGGGGGCGGGGAGTGGTTAGATAGGCATGGGAGTCCAGGGGATCTGTCTCGGTGTGGAGGTGTGGATAAGGGTTGGGGCAGTCAGGGGACAGGTAGGGGGTAGAGTCCTAGGGGGGCAGTCAGGGAACAAGGGGCAGGGAGGCTTAGATAGGGGGTGGGGTTCCAGGAGGGGATAGTTGGGGTTTTGGGTTCTGTGAGGGGAGCAGTCACCCAGCCCTCTGCCCTGAGCCCTGCAGCCCCACACACCTCCCAGGCCCCTGCCCTGAGCCCTGTACCACCCAGCCCTCTGACTCCTTCACCCCCTCCCATGACCCCATCCCTGACTCTGGCAGTCCCACATGTACCCAGCCCCCCTACCCTGACACCTGCACCCCCCTCACATGCCCCCAGCCCTCTGCCCTGACTCTTGCACCCCCCACATCCCATGCACTCTGCACATCCCCACCCCCACCCTGAGCACCAAACGGGAGCTCGTGCACCCTCACTCACATTCCCATCTGCACCCTTCACACCAAATGGGAGCTGACCAGGTAAGTGCCCCCACACCCAAACCTCCTGCCCTAACCCTGAGCCCGCTCCCCCATTCTAGCTCCTGGCCAGACCTTTCACCCCCAGCCCTGTGCTCGGTCCACTCCCACCCTCAGCTCACTGCAGAGAGAGGAAAAGAATAGGCCAGAACCAGGGAGAAGATAGGTACCCACTGTATGTGGGCAGGGCCGGGACCCCAGACCGGCAGCGGTGAGCTGGTCTGGCAGCCGGGATGCCAGCTGGCAGGAGCTGGCGGATGGAACCCCTGAGCAGCAGTGGGCTCAGCCGCTGCCGATCTGGGGTTCTGGCTGCCAGACCCTTCCCAGCTGGGGTCCCAGCCACAGGCCCCACTCAGCCCACTGCCGGCCTACGTGAACAGAACCCCAGACCAGCAGCGGGTCGGCGGCATAAGATCAACATTTTAATTTAATTTAAATGAAGCTTCTTAAATATTTTGAAAACCTTGTTTATTTTACAATACAACACTAATTTAGTTATATTATATATAGACTTGTAGAGAGAGACCTTCTAAAAAACATTAAAATGTATTACCGGCACACAAAACCTTAAACTAGAATGAATAAATGAAGAAGACTCGGGACACCACTTCTGAAAGGTTGCTGACCCCTGCTCTAGTGCTTTGTGTGTGTTGGGGGCGGGACTTAGGACTGCGACCTGAACTGGTGCTTCCCCAACTCCTTGTTACAAACCTAGATTGAAACTTGAAAAAAATAAATTATGGAAACTTCCGCGTGTTAGCTACCACTCTCTTACCTTGGTGGCTTTTAGAGATGCCAAGTCACTGGTCATTGGGAAGAGCTCCTCTCAGTACTGCCCATCAGCCAACTTGCAGACAAAAGGCCTTGTGCTAGTCATTGAGCCATCCTCTGCCACTGCCATAGTCACAAAAGAGCCACTGCATATGATTATTGTTTAGAAATCTGTCTAGACTGTGAACAGAGTAACATGACGGAATGCAACTGAGTTAAGTCCAAAGCAGAATGTGAAGAGTTACAAAGTCATCTCATGGGCAGATGAAATTAAATGCTGATAGATGCAAAGCAATACACATTGGAATACATAATCCCAACTCTGCCTACAAAATGATGGGGTTTAAATTACCTGTTACCACTCAAGAAAGAGATCTTCCATATTTGAAGAGAAGGTTAAAGGACTGGAGACCCAAGTATCAATCCTGCGTTGCATCAGAGAAAATGAAGATTTTCTGGATAGAAGTCAGCGTTTGGTACTGCAGGCACAGCATGCTGAAGAATCAGAGAGGGCAGTGCAGAATGGGGAAGAAAATTGGCAGCATGTGATCTCCAGACAAAGAAAGGTCAGAACCCATGTACCCCCAATGCAGATTGAGGTAAGTAACCATTTTCAGGCTCTCTGCACAGGTACTATGTCGAAGAATGGTTTGGAAGAGTCATCTGAGGGAAGGGATCAGAAAGAGACCCCATTGGCAGGAATGCATGGGATGCATTTTCCTAGGGATGGGGGTTCCACGACCACCAGTCCTAAGAGGAGGAGATGGGTGGTGGTGGTTGGGGACTCACTCCTAAGGGAGATGGAGTCATCCATCTGTCATCCATACCAGGAAACTCGAGAAGTGTGCTGCTTGCCTAGTGCTAGAATTCAGGATGTGACGGAGTGTCTGCCAAGACTGATCAAGTCCCCAGACCACTATCCCTTCCTACCTCTCCACCTGGGCACCAGTGATACTGCCCAGAATGACCTTGAGTGGATCACTGCAGACTACGTGGCTCTGGGAAGAAGGATAAAGGAGTTTGAGGCGCAAGTTGTGTTCTCATCCATCCACCCTGTTGAAGGAAAAGGCCCAGGTAGAGCCCATCGAATTGTGGAGGTAAATGTGTGTTTGTGTGTTGGAGAGAGCGCTTTGGATTTTTGACCATGGGATGTTGTTCCAGGAAGAAGGATTGTTAGGAAGAGATGGAATCCACCCAATGAAGAGAGGGAAGAGCATCTTCGCAGGCAGACTTGCTAACCTAGTGAGGAGGGATTTAAACTAGGTTCGCTGGGAGATGGTGACCTAAGCCTGGATGTAAGTGGGAAGTGGGATCACCCTGACATCTGCTGGAAGAGTAATACACAGACAATCCAGGAAGTTTTTGTAGAGTGTTGAGGACAACTTCCTGATGCAAGTGCTGGAGGAACCAACTAGGGGCCATGCTCCTCTTGACCTGCTACTCACAAACAGGGAAGAATTCGTAGGGGAAGCAAAAGTGGATGGGAACCTGGGAGGCAGTGACCATGAGATGGTCGAGTTCAGGATCCTGACAAAAAGAAGGAGAGCAGCAGATTACGGACTCTGGACTTCAGAAAAGCAGACTTTGACTCAGAATTCAAGCAGAACTGATGGGCATGATCCCCTAGGAGGCCAGTATGAAGAGGAAAGGCATCCAGGAGAGCTGGCTGTATTTTAAAGAAGTCTTACTGAGGTTGCAGGAACAAACCATCCTGATGTGCAGAAAAAATAGCAAATATGGCAGCGACCAGTTTGGCTTAACAGAATCTTCAGTTGTTGTGGGAACTATAGCCACCCCAACATTTGCTCCCCCTGTAGCAGCTGCCACTTTCCAGCAGCCCACCTCTGAAGGCAGAGCGAAGAGAGTAGCAGCAGCTGCTGGCTGGGCTTCCAGCTCTGAAGGTAGCAGCGCTAGCAACAGTACAGGAGTAAGGCCAGGCAGGGGCCCGTGGTGCCCAAGTACAGTGCCTAGCCTGCGTCTCTGCCTGCCAGGGCATGCTGCCCATGGCACAGGGAGGGTCTGGGGCTCACCACAGCTGGCTGAACTGACCTGCTCCGACCTGGGCTCCTGGGCCTCACCTCTGTGATTACTGCTTCCCCTCTCAGTGACTGTTACTGGCTGCGAGCAATCGAAGGGTAGCAGGGAGGTCAGGAGGTGAGAGCAGGAGCGTGGCCGGAACTTACCTGAGGAAGCGCAGGGGGTGGGGCCACAAAGAGGGGCAGGGCCTCGTGTGCACCTCCCCGATTTTCTGTCTAGCCCACCTCAGCCCCTAGACTGGGAAGAGGCTGGCACTGCCTCTGTTAGGAACAATTAGGAAAGGCATAGATTATAAGACAGAAAATTTCATAATGCTGCTATATAAACCCATGGTACTCCCATATCTTGAATACTGTATGCAGTTTGGTCACCCCATCTCTAGGAATATATATTAACTACAGAGAAGGGTAATAAAAATGATTAAAGGTATGAACAGCATATGAAGAGAGAGTAAAAAGGCTGGGACTATTCTGCTTGGAAAAGAGACAGCTAAAGGGAGGCTATGATAGTGGTCCATAAAATCGTGACTGGTATGGAAAAGGTGAATAAAGAAGTGATATTTATCACTTCACATAACACAAGAACCAGGATGAAATTAATAGGCAGCAGATTTAAAACAAAATGAAGTACTTCACACAACACACAGGCAACCTGTGGAACTTGTTGCCAGAGGATGTTGTGAAGGGCAAAACTATAACTGGGTTCAAAAAAGAATTAGATCAGTTCATGGGGGATAGGTCCAACAATGGCTATTAGCCAAAATGGTCAGCGCTACATTCCCCTGAACATATGACTGCCAGATGCTGGGCCTGAACAACAGGGAATGGATCACCTGATAGTTTCCCTGGTCTGTTCATTCCCTTTGAAGCATCTGACATTGGCTACTGATGGAAGAGATGGACCACTTGGCTGTTTTTATATTCTAATAAATTAGAGATGCATTTGTTGGCGAAATTACCAACTTACTTTCATTTAAAACCTGGTAACTTTAGCTCTACAAATAGTTACTTTTGATCAGGAAAAAAGTTGTTCCTTTTTTTTTAAACCCCAATAACAACAAAATGTACTCTGAAGATCATAAAATATCAGGGTTGGAAGGGACCTCAGGAGGTATCTAGTCTAACCCCTTCCTCAGGGCAGGACCAATCCCCAGACAGATTTTTGCCCCCGATCCCTAAATGGCCCCCTCAGGGATTGAGCTCACAGCCCTGGGTTTAGCAGGCCAATGCTCAAACCTCTGAGCTATCACTCTCAAGAGAACTAAATCAATCATTATTGCATATAATGATATTGTAAAGATATTTTCTTTTTTTAAGGAGTACATGTACATTTTGGTTGAGAACAAAGACTATTTTTTCCTCTAGAATGTGCTGCTAATTAATCTTACTGTACAAAGCAAATTCATCTTAAACCAGTGATGTATTAATTGGAGACTTTTTTACTATCTTACAGGGGATGGTTCTGGGGTTACGAGGAAACACGAGGCCTAAATGTTTCTTGTCTGTCTGTCCAAGGATCAGCCTCTATCATAGCTCCTGTTCTTTTGAAAAACACTTCAGCACGGTGAGTTGCCTCTATGTTATTTTTGTGTGTGTTCGCAGCTAGGAGAAAGGTGTCAACAGCTTCTGGCATGTTACACTATGATGGTATCTCCTCCCTGGAGAAGTATAGTTCATTAGAAGTGTTATAAAATGTCTGGCATCAGACAGGAGGATGAGGTAAACCAGTCTTTCTTCGGACAACTAACAGACGTTTCCATATCACAGGCCCTGGTTCTAATGGCGGACTTCAATCACCTGACATCTGCTGGGAGAGCAATACAGCAGTGCACAGACAATCCAGGAAGTTTTTTGATTGTGTTGGGGACAACTGCCTGGTGCAAGTGCTGGAGGAACCAACTAAGGGCCGTGCTCCTCTTGACCTGCTGCTCACAAACAGGGAAGAATCAGTAGAGGAAGTAGACATAGGTGGCAACCTGGGCAGCAGTGACCATGAGATGGTTGAGTTCAGGATCCTGACACAAGGAAGAAAGGGGAGCAGCAGAATACGGACCCTGGACTTCAGAAAAGCAGACTTTGACTCCCTCAGGGAACTGATGGGCAGGATCACCTGAGAGGCTAATATGAGGGGGAAAGGAGTGCAGGAGAGCTGGCTGTATTTTAAAGAAGCTTATTGAGGTTGCAGGAACAAACCATCCCGATGTGCAGAAAGAATAGCAAATGTGGCGGACGACCAGCGTGGCTTAATAGTGAAATCTTCAGGGAGTGTAAACAAAAAAGGAAGCTTACAAGAAATGGAAACTTGGACACATGACTAGGAAGGGGTATACAAATATTGCCCGAGCATGCAGGGATGTTATCAGGCAGGCGAAAGCACAGTTAGAGTTGCAGCTAGAAAGGGATGTGAAGGGTAACAGGAAGGGTTTCTACAGGTATGTTAGCAACAAGAAAAAGGTCAGGGAACGTGTGGGACCCTTACTGAATAGAGGAGGCAAACTAGTGAGAGATGATGTGGAAATAGCTGAAGTACTCAATGCTTTTTTTGCCTCAGCGTTCACAGACAAGGTCAGCTCCCAGAATGCTGCACTGGGCAGTACAATATGGGGAGGAGGTGAGCAGCCCTCAGTGGTGAAAGAACAGGTTAACAACTATTTAGAAAAGCTGGACATACACAAGTCCATGGGGTCGGATGCAATGCATCCAAGGATGCTGAAGGAGTTGGCTGATGTAATTGTCTGATTGGGAGCTGGCCGATTGGGATCGGGGGGAGGTTCAAGATAATTGGGAAAAGGCAAATATAGTGCCCATCTTTTAAAAAGAAAAAAGGGAGAATGTGGAGAACTACAGACCAGTCAGCCTCACCTCGGTCCCTGGAAAAATCATGGATCAGGTCCCCAAGGAATCCATCTTGAAGCACTTGGAGGAGAGGAAGGTGATCAGGAACAGTCAACATGGATTCACCAAGGGCAAGTCATGCCTGACCAACCTGATTGCCTTCTATGATGAGATAACTGGATCTGTGGATATGGGGAACGCAGTGGACGTGATATATCTTGACTTTAGCAAAGCTTTTGATACGGTCTTCCACAGTATTCTCCCCAGCAAGTTAAAGACGTTTGGATTGGATGAATGGACTATAATGTGGATAGAAAGCTGGCTAGATCGTCAGGCTCAATGGGTAGTGATCAACGGCTCAATGTCTAGTTGTCAGCCAGTATCAAGCGGAGTGCCCCAGGGGTCAGTCCTGCTGCCGGTTTTGTTCAATATCTTCATTAATGACCTGGATGATGGGATGGATTGCACCCTCAGCAAGTTTGCGTCTGACACTAAGCTGCGGGGAAAGGTAGATATGCTGGAGGATAGGGATGGGGTACAGAGTGACCCGTACAAATTGGAGGATTGGGCTAAAAGAAATCTGAGCTGGTTCAGTAAGGATAAGTGCAGAGTCCTGCACTTAGGACGGAAGAATCTCATGCACTGCTAAAGGCTGGGGACCAACTGGCTAAGTGGCAGTTCTGCAGAAAAGGACGTGGGGATTACAGTGGATGAGAAGCTGGATATGAATCAACAGTGTGCCCTTGTTGCCAAGAAGGCTAACAGCATATTGGCTACATTAGTAGTAGTATTGCCAACAGATGGAGGGAAGTGATTGTTCCTCTCTATTTGGCATTGTTGAGGCGACATCTGGAGTATTGCGTCCGGTTTTGGGCCGTCTACTATAGAAAGGATGTGGACAAATTGGAGAGAGTCCAGCGGAGGGCAACAAAAATAATAAGGGGGCTGGGGCACATGACTTATGAGGAGCTGCTGAGGGAATTGGGCTTATTTAGTCTGCAACAGAGAAGAGTGAAGTGGGATTTGATAGCAGCCTTTAACTACCTGAAGGGGGGCGTCCAAAGAGGATGGAGCTCTGCTGGTCTCAGTGGTGGCAGATGACAGAAGAAGGAGCAATGGTCTCAAGTTGCAGTAGTGGGGAGGTCTAGGTTGGATATTAGGAAAAACTATTTCACTAGGAGGATGGTGAAGCACTGGAATGGGTTCCCTAGGGAGGTGGTGGTATCTCCTTCCTTATAGCTTTTTACGGCCTGGCTTGACAAAGTTGTGGCTGGGATGGTTTAGTTGGACTAGATGACCTCCTGAGGTCTCTTCCAACCCTAATCTACGTTTCTATGATCAGAGGTCCAAGTTATAGCTGACTTGAAGGCTAAAAATGCACAGATTTTTTTCCATAGTGTTGGTTGCTGCTGTTTGTTTGAGCATCGTTACCATATTTAGCATAGTACTGAACAAGGAGATATATACCTTGTTTCCATCTTGTCCTCAGCTGTCTTTGCAGTAGCTCTTTGATCCGCTGTCAGGAGTGAACTAACACAGCAGGCTTGGGAGGCAGAGCTGCAATATCTCAGATTTGTTGTGTTTTCGCCCTATCCACCGTTAGAGATGGGGCTGGGCAGGCCAAGAAATTCGTGTCCATTTCTTTCCTGGCAGTAGATGATGTCTTCCTAGCAGTAGCCTGATGGGAGGACAGCTGAGGTTAGAGGCACTGTAGACCAATGTCCCCTTCTGTAGAAGGGGATTAGGAGGAAGCTCAGGGCCAGTTTCTTTCCATTGGATTTCCCTGAGCTCCCAGGAGCAGTGCTTAACCTGCCCTCACCCAGTGCCTCTTTCCCAACCAGATTCTACTGTCCCACCCCCCCTTCATCGTCCATCTCTCTGTGGAGCAGGTTGTCTCATCCCTCTGACCATGTTCTATGACTGCCATGATCAAGAAGGCAAATCTTAATTTGGACATTGCTGACTCAACAATTATCAGTATGTTGCTGATTTCACAAGTAAAGTAAAGATGGTCTCTCCTTCCCTCCCCTTCTTACAAGCTGACAAGACATAGGCATGGGTTTCCTGATGCTAAGTATTCAGTTATATTGAATAATAGCAGTAGTGTATCTATCTTTTATTTATAGGCCTTTCCGTAGCTACCATCATCCAGTATTTGAGTACTTAGATAAATTCATTATTTACCCTGTAGCAACCCTGGGGGTTAAGAAACATAACTATCACTATTTTTACTGGCCAGCTGTTGAGCAGTGAGTAAGATCAACATTTTCAAAAATGAATGCTAATTTTCAGATGGCCAATTTGAGTTGCTTTGGGCCTGATTTTCAGAGGTATAGCTCTCCTGCTGCTTCTGTCCATATCAATTGGAGCTGCAGAGTTCAAAGCAGGTTCAAAGTTAGCACCAAGAAACACTGGCCTCTTTTGGAAAATATCACTGCATGAGTTGCCCAAGAGGATCTGTGGCAGAGCTGGGAATGGAGCCCAGGTCTTCCTGTCTCCCATCAAATGCCTTATCCAGGAGGCCATCCTCCTCCTCCGTAAGAAGCACTCATGAAGAAGCACCACAGACAGTGATTTAACTATAGTGGATGCTGTCAGGCACCTCCTGGATCAATATACACAATAAGTTTACTAATAACCTTTAAATATAACCAGACAGTATTAGAACGTAAGTGACCTGCATAGAGACATCTCTGATTGGCTTTGCTGTTGAGGTAACAGTAGGTATAGAATTTGTACAATGAGATTAACACACACAGAATGAGTTTACTTTAATGTCATAGTTAAACACGTGCAGTTCATAAAAGGACACACTAATGGAAAGATAAATATAGTAAGGCTCAAGGCTTTTCTCAGCTTTCATCTTCACATTATCCTTCTGTGTGTAGATAAATACGTACAGTTCCCCCAGACTGCGATGGGAGTTGCATAGTATTAAAGTACAGAACTGATTCTGTATGTATTAATGTTGGCTTTAACAGCATAATTAGCAATCCAAAATACCCCATAAGTCCTATGTGAGCCAGTAGTACAAGCAGAGCTTTAACTCTTGTGTTTTCTCTCTTTAGGATGTTTACAATTTTAACCTCAATCTTATATTAACACATTTCACTTTTTTCTTTGAAAATGGTAAGAGTAAAACTAAACCTTTACTGATTTTACTATGAGATTCTATGGATCTATATTTGAAATCTTATGCACCTGTGGTTTCACAACAAAGTAACATCACAAAACCATACCTGTGCAACTAATGAAAGTTGATATGATGCACGTTGTTATGTAGTACTGTAAGTAACAATTTGAAATTGTCGCCTATGTGTCTAACATCCTTTTAGTTTTATACAACTTTGTTTCAAACTAGGGAGACGAATCCTAAGTAAGGACTAGTCAGCCACAAAATTTAAACTAGTAAAAGTCAGCTGTCATGTAATATTCAAAGATCTTACATTTGTTTATAGCAGGAAATAGGAGGAGGTTGTGATTGGTTTGGTTTTGTGACTCTTTCATAACTCAGAAATTTTTTTGTTCCAGTTTATTTTAAATCACCTTTGGGCTGATACAAAACTTGGTCAATTTAAGCTAAAACAGAACCTTACCATAAGTTTATGAACAGGTTAAAATATATATTATTGTGGCCCCGTGTGTTTCTTGATTCTGCAGTCATGAATTTTGTCACAGACACTACCCCTCTGCCACAGAATTGTTCCCAGAATCTCAACTTTTGTTTAAAAACTGAAATTAAGTATCTACCTTGTATGGTTCAGAAGACAACCTTTCAAGTGTAAGCCAAGCATAAATGATGCTATGTTATCTTCCTGAGTTTGCAGAAGACCTAAAACAAAGACTGTCAGGGATGTGAACTGCTCAATTGGATTTTAACTTTGATACCTAATGACTCAAATTTAAATGTTAAGATAAACTATTTACCTGCTTATCATTTTAGTGGAAAAACTTCTGTGGGAGTTGGATCAGACTTAGTGTGCTCATTCTACAAACCTAAATAACTTCCATATATTTCTGGCTTCCCCAAACTCTAATCTTGATTTTAAAATGATCAGTGATGGAGAATCTCACACGCCCCTCAGTAAGTCATTCCAGTGGTTAATTGTTCTTACTGTTAAATATTTGCATCTTATTTCCAGTTTTGAATTTGTCCAGTTATTTAGTGGTAGTTTACTCAGTGTCCTTTAAAATGTCCGAGGGTGACCAGATCTTCTCTTCCTTGGAGATGTTCTCTTGTTTGCTTCCTGAGGGCTGGTCCTGTCACACAAGGAGCTCACAAATGTTTTTAGAGTATAGACTCTACCTTAGAGAGATGAGTTGTGGCTCACTCCCTACCCTGTCCACAAATGTAGACCCCCCCCCGCCATCCTCCCACAGAGGCGCAGAATTCTGTCAGGAGTAGCGCTTATAGTAGCTGTCATAGGGCTACGACGGGACCACACATGGTACTCCTGCCAGAATTCTGGGCCCTTGTGGGGACAAAGAATTCACATGGCCCACATATTTCTGTGCCCCCCTCACAGAAAAATGCACATGAAATCTGGGGGTGGGACACGCGCCTCTTCCTCAGCAGCCCAGGCAGCACGTCTGTTCCAGAGTGCCTGGAGCAGCCTCAGAGATGCAAATCACTGCAGGGTGAGAGGGAGCTTGGCATGCATGCCTGCAGGGGAGATGCTTATCGCCGTAAGAGGCCGGGGCTGGGTGTGCATGCCTGCCAACAAGCAAAGAGATTCTGCCCTCTTGCTTTCTACTGGGGCTTGCTGGGGGTGTGGAGGGGTAGGTCTTTTTATTATCCAGGAGGAAGGCTCTGTCCTGGAGGCAGAAGTGTAGCAGCCTGCCTGTTTGTTAATTGTTCTCATTCTCTGAGGCAGAAATGTAGCAGTCTGCCTGCTTAATAACATTGTTAATGATCCTACTGTTAGGTAACTGTTGCTATACTTAGTCAATTCCCCCAGGAACATAAAACCTGTAAAAGTTTTAAGGTCCCTATGTTGCTAGAGTAAGGGAATCAGCTCTGAAGATCTATTGTTTTCTCATTTTTTTCCTGTGCCAAAGTCACACAATAGGATAGTTTACAGCTCCGGATTTATTTTATTTACCTATTTAAAAAAAAAAGACTTTGAGGGCAAATAAAACATTTACCAAGCAGTCCAAAAAATGTCAGGACTATCAGAAGCAAGCACTTCCTAAAGTACCCCGCCAGGTCCAGGACAATATGACTTTCATGTGTGAAAGTCTGAGCAATTTAAAATGAGGTTCTACTTCTTTTTTTTTTTATTATTCTCTAGTATAATTTAAATGAAAATCCAGGATTATAACTGGAATGCAGGGTATTAGCTACCAAGTATTTGCAAATTAACTTTCATGTATTTAGTAAATGCTGAATAGTTATTGTGGCTTTTTTTTCTGTATTGTAATTTAAATAAATTTACCAAAACAATTAAAACTGATGGGATTATATTGCATTATTTTGACAAAATATGCAGAATTTTTAATTTTTTGGCAAAGAATCCCCCCAGGAGTAAAGTGCCTAGATGGGACGTAATATTAGGAGAGTTTTTATTTATATTTCATTACCTTAATTAATTTTAGCAGTCAATAATGAGGAGAGCCAGCGCTGTGTGACAAGACAGCCCTTAGTGGTCCCTGAGCCACAATTTGGAAATGCCTTCCTTATACCAAATAGGCTTAGGGACCTGTTGCTGTAAATACAACATGCTGAGGAAAGTGTTTCGCTTAATGTTTACTATGCACACAGAGGGCAGTCTTTGCTTCCCTCGCTACTGTATAAGGAAACATAGTAATGCAAGTTATATTTCTAAGGGAATTGTACTCAACTTTATGATTTTTAACAGGTCAGTGATGTTAGACAGAGCTGAAAACCTCCTTCATGACCACTACGGAGGGAGAGATTATTGGAATGTGAGTATTTTCTAATTAGCTTCTCCAGATTTTCTATTTGATATTAATAAAAACCTAGTATTGACTGTGTTTGTTGCTAATGATTTTGCTGTGAAGTCCAAGAAGCAGCCAATCTTGTAGATGATCTGTATGTTGTATATTGCCAGCTGATGGAGCAGGATGTGCCAGACATATAGAATGTTCACGCGCTCCTGCAAGGAGCTCTCTGTGAGTGGACTTCTGCTCCTGTTTGAAGCGCAGTTGAAGTCAGTAGGATGCTGATCACAGAGTTCCTTACAGGTACAGGCCTGAGACTATAAACATTTCAGGTGGGATTTTCCAAAATGCTTAACAATGGCCAAATTCCTGACTTCATTGGGAGTAGAGTTAAGTCCCTGAGTGTTTCAGAAATTCTAAACCACAGCCTTTTAATGGGAGGCATCAAGGTTGGAATTTTAATGTTTTCATCACTGAATCAGTGATTGTGATGTCATGTACTGAATGATCTCTATTTTCCTGTTTCTTGTGAAGCTAAACTAGATTTATGTACACAATTCAGACAGTACAGTTCAGTTGGTATGGGTGCATGAATTTCTTAGATCTAAAAATCTAGCCAGGTTTGGTTTACAGATAATTACAGTTGCTTTCTAATTTTCAAGAGGAGGTGAGCTTGCTGGAGAGAGCAAACAAATTATGATCCTAAGCCTTGATCCTGCAAACACACAGGCGCTTGACTTAAACCCATGAGTAGTCCTAGTTAACAAATTATTTTCTTGGGTAATTCAGAAAAAATAAACCATGAATTACTTGTGAGGGAAAACTTTCCCCATAATAAAGAGATGTGGATTGATCATAATTTCTAAGACTGAATACTAATCTGTAAAAAATAGTACATAAAACCCATTTGTGTCATAATGTATCTTCTCTCATATGGGCACTATAGACTTTTAAGGCCTAAATTTGCTTGATCAAAATTCATAATCTGCTGGAGAATGTTCTTATTTTAAACAGCTTTTTTAATAGCCATCATTTTAATTAGAGAGATGTTTACCATATGAATTCCGTTACTCTTCTGGAGTAGTGGTTGCTTTATAATTTTATAATTTTTTTGTGACAGTATCTGTTCTTGTGAGCTAGACTCACTTGTGATAAAACATCTGACTTGATGTTGTTTGTTGGTTTTATCACAGTAGCAAAATATAGAAGAGGTGTAAAATGATCCCAGTGCATGAGATTTGAACTTGTGTGGGGGTTACAGCGCAGATATCCAGGTCCTGTAAATGGGACAACATTTGAAGTATTAGCGTTCGTACCATGTCAATAGCTAGGAGTCTCATCCAAAGAGAGTTGTTGGTTTTTTTCACCAACACAATCCAGCTGACTACCATGTTTGCAAGTTTTATGCAATGAACACAAAACTCGTATTATGTGATTCCCATCATCAGCTACTTTATTTCTCACACATAAAAAGTTGTACATGTTGGCCAAAGCAAAGAGCCTGCAATTCTACAAAAAGAACACGTTCCTAGGTTCTCATATCTGCTAACTACTTAGGTTTCTAGCACTGTTTTGTGTATCACTTTTTTTTTCTGCACCTACTATATTCTATTACCAAGTGTTGACCTTGTTAAGTGCTAAAAACCTGCATGATAAATAGTGTGCTGGCTAGACAGGCATGCAGGTCTTTTACGAGTTTACTCTCACAGTTTTGCACCATTTTGAAGCAACAAACTTGTGAGATACAAACATCCTTGCTAAGGTAGAAATCTGGATCTCCACTTTTAAATGATGGAAGAAAAGGAAACTAATGATTACATTCCATCAGCACTGTTCCATCATCATCCTGTTTTGGGCTCCTCCTGTCACCTTTTTATTTGGGATCAGTTGCGCCTGCAACAATGGAAAGGTTACATGGCATCTTTGAAATGCCCCTTTGATTTTATCCTTGTGTGATTCCAGTTAATTGGGTCAAGGCAGAATTGCATGGCAACTGTGACAGTAGTAACTTATTTATTTGGGCATAAACTTTCGTGAGCTAGAACCCACTTGTCTCTAAGGTGCCACAAGGACTCCTTGTTGTTTCTGCTGGTACAGACTAACACGGCTACCCCTCTGAAACCTGTGACAGTAGTGTCAGCAGCTTGTCCAAACCTCCTTCAGTTCCTTTTGTAAGTGTTGTCCTCTCTGTAGAGTCCCTTTTTGTGTAAAATGCGTGCTGTGTTTTGTCCTCCTTGTGCTAGTCTCATATTTCAACTTACTAGTTGAATGCAAATACAGATGCACAGCCTACCTGAGAGTTCCCCCCTAGTGTCACTGAGAACTGGGGCATCAATCCTTTTTTCAGTCATCCATCCCTGAGACTGAGGGTGGTTTCAGAAGAACATTGAAGAGCTGCTGGAATATCAGGATCAGGAACTTAAATAATTGTGGCTACATTTTGATGATGATGGCAGTATTGTAAATGTCTCACTTGCCCAATCATCAGAATCATCAGTGTTGTGCTCTTCCACTCCAATAGCCAAGATTTCGTTAGGTGACACATCTGGTCGTGAAGGATCCAAAGAAATGAGTTTACTGCAGTTTTCTTGCAGAGTGATCTCTCTTGTCAATGTTTCTATTTAGAAGAATTACTTAGAAAAATTGTCTATTTTTATTACTTCAGTCATCCAATCACTTCCTTCATCTTCAGGCATGTTGAGTCAGATAAATTAATTCATTGATATGAGGATCCCTGAACACTAATCACCCATTTTCAGTATTGATCAACCGCTTTCACATTTACTGTAGTTGAAATGAGACACTGCTATGAAATGAATTCAACTCCACAAAGACTGGAAAGTAAGATGACTTGTCCACTTTGTAGAGCAACCATGTTAACAGATGCCCCACCCACTTTCTAGATGTTTCTAGACTGTAACAAATCAGCGCCCCATCCCCAACAATGCAACTCCATGCACTCCCCTCTTGAACATTCAATGACATTTGATTTTATGAATGAGTCACACTGCTGTCTCCAGTCACTCATCACTCCAGCCATTCCTGTTTCCTTCTGAGCTTCTAGAAGGTACAGTTGCTTTATTATCAGGGGGTAGCCATGTTAGTTTTCATCCACAACAACAATGAGTCTGGTAGCACCTTAAAGAATAACAGATTTGTTTGGGCATAAGCTTTCATGGGTAAAAAACCCACTTCTTCAGATGCAACGAAGAAGTGGGTTTTTTACCCAAGAAAGCTTATGCCCAAATAAATCTGTTATTCTTTAAGGTGCCACCGGACTCCTAGTTGCTTTAATGTTTCCTAAGTGGTGTGACTGAGAACTTTAGTATTCTCATCATGTCCTTTTTAACCTTTTAGAATAGCTTTCTTTTTCAGATTGAAATTGGAGCCTAAAGTTTCTAGTGTCAAAATACTTTTATATATGTTATATTCCTGTATATATTTCAGTGATGTAGTTCAAAAACAAGGGGTTCAGAGAAGAGACACTTGAATAATAGGCACTTGGGTTTTTTTCATAGCTCTGGATTTAGTTCCCATTAAAGTCAAGGGAAAGATGCTTGTTGACTTCAGTAGAAGTTGGTTTGAGTTTGCTGCCGGAAACTCTAGTTTGAAGGATCTTAGTGGTCGAAGGGTGGGTTATATGGTTCTGTACCAGGAAAGACATCCCAAGGTGGGTTAGGAGTAGCAGTGTTTAGTCTTGAAAAGGGAAGTGCTATCCCATGAATGCAATCCTTGGGCCTTAGAGGTAATATGGAGGCAGGGAGTTCTCCTTACAATGATTCTGGGGAACCCAACAATCTCTGGCTCTGGCCCTTTCGGTGGTCTCCTCTTTTGGAAGGTGTTGAAGAAGAACATCGGTGGGACTGAGTCCCTCCGCATATTTGCCCGTGGAGAGCAGCCCAACAAAAGGAATGCTTTTAAAGACCATAGCAAACTAGAAGGAAAGAGAAAAGCTAGGTTACGTGTCAAAGATGACTGCACTGCTAATGATGTCCACAAGTCTGCAATGAATACTCCTAGTAAAGGAGGAATAACCAATGGCACAGAGGAGGAAAACTTCTGAAATTACTACAGCGAAGGTTCACACTTTCTTCTCTGTTATGTATTTTGTAGCACGAGAGCACTCACAGACCATGTGATCATTGAAATTAATCTCCCAGTACATAAGTGCTATGTACAGAATTAAGCTGACACAATGTAGAATGCAAGTGCCAAAGACATAACAGCACTGGCACCTTCAGTGGGAGTAGGGTGGCCACAGATTCTCTAATCAAAGTCTCTGATGTATTGCACCGCCACAGCCAATGGGGGGATGTTTACATTGACTTCTGTGTATACGTCTCACATGCCTCTTGGAGTAAAACACTCTGTTTCCGCTTTGTGCTGGCCTATTTCTCAGCGTTGTGTTCTGTTATTTATTTATTACAATAACAGGTGGAGAAAAAACTGGCACTGGAGGGCTGCCCTGTGGTGGTGGTGTGAGAGGGGCACACTGATGAACAATCCCCCAGCAGAGTGCTCACTTAGTGGCTACTCACCTGATTCTCCACACTGCGAGCAGGGGGTATGGAGAGGAAGGAGCCCTGGCTCTGCTCTCTCTGTGTGCCCAGCCTACTGCTGTGGCTGGAGTTCAGGGCAATCAGCCGTAACAGGAAAAGGGAGGCCATACCAGCCCCCTCATTGCTAGAGCAAGGGGAAAGGAGACCTGAGTGACTGTTCCTGGGAATGCCAGGCCGTTCTCGCTCTGCTCCTGGAGTAGTGTGGCTATCCACGGTCCCTAACTCAGGGCAGCTGCGGGGTTAGACTAGCCCTGTCTGAATCTCACCGCTCTGGTGAGAGAAGAGAAGCTTTTATGCCAAGTGCCAATGGATTTTTGTGTTGAAAATAAATTCGAACATCCTCAGTGCCTCTTCATGCAGTGTTCATTGCTCAGTGGGGAAAATCATTTTGCTTGTAAATCAAGAATTTGACCAAACTTCTGATTATTGTGATTAACTGAAGTCAGTAACAGAGAAGTTCCTTAGCACTGTATGCTTGTACTGACAAGGATACTTTTGCTTTGCCTCAATTCCAGATGGTAACTGTATCACAAAACACATTTGAAGTTTATTAATACCCTCAGGTATGGAGAATCGCTTCATTTTTGCCAGTTTCCCTTTTAATGTGATTGGGGCTTTGGGTGGCTAGAGGCATATGTCTTAAAGCCTCTTTAATTCCAGTAGTAATTTTGCAAGTTAACAAGTCTTTCCACATTTTTCTTTCCAGAAGATGAGCGGCACTGCTTCTGTACTTGATCTGGTACAGAACTGCCTTCTTCACTTGACAGGGCAGCCATATGGTGGGATGGCTAGAGTAAGGAACAGGGAGCTATGTATGTTCTAAGCCACTGACTGACTCACTGTGTGACCCTGGACAAATCACTTGTGACCTCTTTTCAGCTGGATTTAATAAACAGGAACCTCACTGGAAACTATTTCTAAATTGAGCTTTCCTAGTTTAATGACCAATGTGTTAACACTTAGATCTTTCTGCTACCGTGGGGAATGGCTGACAGACCCTGGCTGGCACAAGGAACGTAAACATTGTGGACACTTGTGTAACAGATGCACTAGTCATTGGCAGGGTGCTGATAACACATTTGTTAGTAAAATAAATACTATACTTGATCTGTTTTGAAATGTGTTCTACAAAAATTAAAAATTACTAAATTTAAACTACAAGGTAGATACATCTCTACTCTTTCCCCAGTTTATAGGTCTAGCTATTAAAAGGCACTTTTGAAACACTCCTGCAGTGATGAGTTGTGTATATGGGATGTAAGTTTGGTTAAAAGTACCCTTAAATGCTGGAAATTGTTATCCTTGGAGCATTGCTGGAATGTGTTAAAAGTAACCCCATTCCAGGAGCTCTAAATTAAAGCAGCTTCTCACATGTACGTGTTTATAGCTCTCTCCCTGCTCCCAGACAGTCACTCAGTATCTCCTCTCATCCTGACAGACTCGTCGAAGTATGGTGTTTGCGAAACACCTGCGTGTGGTGGGGGATGAGTTTAGGAGGAAATACCTTCACTCCACTGATGAGGCCGACAGGACAGACTACAATGAGGACTGGACACAGATGAAGGTAAAGTAGTTTGTAGTCTGTTTTTCCTGTAGCAGATGTATCCAATAGATTTGTTTAGTATTTTGACTGCGCTTTGAGAGGGATTGGGAAGTAACTATGACTGTGATGATTCTAGCACTCTGAATCTGTAGTCTCTTTGCCCTTCCAAGGTTTTCCACGCTCTGGAACGAAGTTTGCCCAGTCAGTTCAGCTCCTGTTGACTGAATTCTGTGTGAGATAACAGCACTGCAAGGTTTCGTATGATCCCACTGTGATGGGTTCCCTGGGTGCAACCTGGAACTGGCTTACCACTGAGCCCACTGGCTTACCAACTTGGGTTCCCTCAGATACTGTGATATTGTGACAAGTTGCAAACCTCTCCAGGTACTGCACTTACACAGACAACCATGCGCAGTGCCACACCCAGTTGAGTTACATGAATGCTTCTCCTAGCCACTCATGAACTAACAATAGAGAGGCTCCAGCCAATTCTCCCAGCTCTCCAGCTGAGGACCCCAGGGCTATACCGACCTGCTCTGGTCAGAAGCCTGACCAGTATAGGTTTATAACCCAGTCCACCGCTCTTTCAATGTGGAGAGTACATACATCAGCTCTTGTTCCTGAGCAGTTTTCCCAAGCACTTCAGCCAAAATGCACTGTTTTTAGTGAAACAAAAAACAGATTTATTTACTCCAGAAAGATAGATTTTAAGTGATTATAAGTAATAAGTGTACATATCAAAGTTGGTTACCTAAGAAATAAAAGTAAAATCACAATCTGTGTTCTGTAAACTAGCAAGGATTTGAATCAAGCAGTCTCACCCGGATAGATCATACAAGCAGGTTACAGATCTTCCATACACAGGCTGGAACTCTCCTTTAGCTTGGGACTGCCTCCCCAGTTCAGTCTTTGTTGTGGGGGAGTGAGGCCAAGTGATGATGTCACTTTCCCTCTTTTATAGTTTCTTCCAGCTTGCTGGAAAGATCCTTTGCTATGAGTGAAGCAGTCTCCATTGTCGCTGTGCTCTCTTGAAGAAGTCTCCACTGTATATGGTTTCAGGGATAGTCCTTGGGAGTGTGGAGTCCTTTAATGGGCTGTCAGCAGTGTCTGGCTCCTCCACTGTTGCGCCTGAAAGGCTGGTTGTGGATGTTCCCAGCCTCACAACATATTTCAGTAACACTGTAGCATGGCGCAGACTCACCCCTGCGGCACCTCCTGCTGGTTGTCCTTGGGAATTAGCTCTTTGACCCAGGAGCAACCTCTGCAGGCCAGTGATCCGCTTGCCGTTGGCCCCTGTGTCCCTCCCAGGACCCCAGTGCCCTTATTTCAGGGTTCTGCCTCCTGCAGTACCCTACAGTCTCTGGGTTTCCCCACCCAGGGAACCCCACCTCTTATCCTCACGTCGCCTCAGTCATGGCTACTGCCAGTCTCTGTTTAGCCCCCGCACCCTGGGGCAGACTGCAGTGTATCAGCTGATCGTCACAGGTAACAAGGGGTCTGGACTGGCTGCCTTTACCCACCCTCTAGCTGTCCCTTTGCAAGCCCAATACCTATGTGGGCCTAGGACCAGACCCTGCAGCCTGGGGAGTTGCTGCTAGGGCTTCCCAGACCCCAAGGCCTTTCCCCAGCCCTGCCTCCCTCTAGGTCTCCTGGGTGAGTTCCCCAGCAACCAGGCCTGTCTCCCTCTCAAGTCAGAGAGAGACTCCTCCCTCTGCCTGCCCTGTCCTTCTTTTAAGGCCCAGTTGCTCACTTTGGAGCATGGCCCCAGCTGCAGCCACTTCCCCCAGTCAGCCGGGGTTTTACTCCCTTGCTCAGCCCCAGCCCTCTGCAGGGCTTTTCCAACCGCTTCAGGGATGGAGCGGGTGTTCACCTCGCTACAAACACACATAGCAAACCTTCATAACTTCCCGTACATTAATAGCACATACAATCCACAGGATATTAATGTTCAACAGATCAAGACTTTTAAAATGATACCTCGCAAGCATACATTGTACAGAACACATCATAGTTATAGGACAGTGGTGAATATGGGGATTCCAGGGTGCTGCTTTGAGCACAGTTTGCCACACCCATTTCCATGACGGGCTACTTCTTCCGTTTTGTCTGTTCTGCATCTTGTTGGATGGAGCAATGTTCTCTTCAGAACTGTCAGTCGCTGCTTTAGTCTAATGAGCACCCTCTTTGATGATAAATTTGAGATCTTTATAAACAGCTCTCTCCATCTTGCCTGTTTTATTTATTCATTGCTGCCAGATATCAAAACACAGTAATCAGCTGTAAGTGCTACAAAATATTGTCAACACACACCTTACAACACCTCGCTTTAGTTGGATTAACACAGTGCTTTACCTACTGCAGCGCAAGTGTTCATGTACTCAAAACCCTTTTCATTCTGAGTTGATACCAGTGCATTTTGATTACACCGTGTGCTGATTGTTCTCTGACAGGTAAAGCTGGGCACTGCGGTAGGCGGGCCATACCTTGGAGTTCACCTCAGAAGAAAAGACTTCATCTGGGGTCACAGAGAAGATGTGCCAAGCCTTCATGGAGCAGTGAAGAAAATACGCAGCCTGATGGAAAAGCATAAACTTAAGAGAGTTTTCATAGCTACTGATGCCATTGTGGAGGGTATGCAGCTTTCCAACCCTGTTTAATCCTTGGTCATACTTCACAATAGAGATTGGTCATTGTGGCAACAGTTGTCACTTCATATTCATGGATGATTGAATATCGATAGCCCTCCTGGGAGAGTGAACAGCTTAGGAAATTGAAAGGGGGGCTGGAGCCTTTCATCTCCGTGCTGACCGTTGCAATCCAGCCCAAATAGGTAGTGCCTAGAAAGTACTCACTGAGTGTTTCACACAGGCTGTTTGGCCATCTGCATGAAACAAGCGTGATGCTCTGGTCTGGTTCCCAGGAGCAGATGTCCACATAGCACAAACTATCATCGTGACTAGCTATAACCAGCAGCTTTGGGAGATTGAACTCTCATCAGCCATAGTGTTGGCCTCTTATGGGTAGGGATGAGGCCCATTGGTAAAGGAGGGAGGTTCTGGCCATGCTGTACCTGTTCTGGGAAAGAATAAGACTCTTTCTCCAGACCCGTCAAAGTAGCACCTTTCTTATGCGTTAAATGCACAGGAAAACATCTCACATTGTTTTTAATAGTCTCTCCTTGTAAGGGGAGGCTATTTATGTCTTTTCTTCCTCTTCTTTCCCATTTCCACTGCAACTGTTCTTTATATGATTCCACGGTGACATTAAAAAAGCACGGAGAGGAGAGGCCATTGTGACATATAACCTAGATGTGCAATCATTCTCTGTCTGTTGCTTCTGTAGGGTTTGAAAGTGAGACTAGTGGTCCCAGGTCCATCAGTTCCAGGCCCCCTCACTCCATCAGCATTTGCTATCTCATCCATGCAATGTGTGTCTAACATGCCTTCTTTGGCACCTGTCCCCCAAAACCGCCCAGTCATGTAGCAAGAAGTGTTTTACAAATCCTAGGTCAGTTTTGAGCTTCCTCTGCTTTGTAATCTTTCTGCCAGTTTTGTCCACTGTTCAGTGGAATGTAGGTATAGGACAAGGTTCGTCATTTTCTCAAACAGTACTGTGCCGGGTGGCTTATAGTATTTTTTTTTTCCTTTCAGAGACTGAAGAGCTCAAGAAATTACTGCCTGAGATGGTGAGGTTTGAACCCACTTGGGAGGAGCTAGAACTCTACAAAGATGGAGGAATAGCAATTATTGACCAATGGATCTGTGCACATGCTAGGTAGCTAGTTTGATTTTTGCCCATGTCTGTTAGGTTTGTATGTGAAGTCAGATTTTAAAATTATTGAATCTTGTAAACCTAAATAATGCGACTGACTGAGATGCAGTAATGTCTGTGTTTCTGATTACAGATAACTCATTATAAACAGATTACACATTGATAAGACCATTATTTTTATCTTAAAAACAAACCCTTCTCCAATAACCAGTTCTGTTTTCCTTCACAGGTATTTTACTGGCACCTCGGTTTCAACATTTTCCTTCCGGATTCACGAGGAAAGGGAGATCCTGGGATTTGACCCCAGGACCACTTACAACCGATTTTGTGGTGAGAAAGAGAGAAACTGTGAACAGCCAACCCACTGGAAAATTGTTTATTAATAACACCACTCCAAAGGACTGCAGTAAGTGGTAAGTTTTCACCAAACCAAGAGAACACTCAGAGGAAACACACTTTCTAGCCAAGCTACCACTTCCTCCGCTTCCTGGTGTTAGCTCTTGAGTCTAGGTTTAAGGCACAACTGGGTAGCAATACCGTGGTCATTCTCCTGACCAGGCACCAAATATAACTGGTCAAAATGAAGTGAAGTAAGGATTCGGTTTCTTGGTCTAACTGTATGCCAGGACAGTATACTCACTCTCTAAATGTTTCATTGAGATTGAAGAGGCCAAGCATTGTTTGGAGGCAGCAAAAAGTGTATTCACTCAAAAAACTTGAAACAGTTTGTTTTTGTTTGTTTTTTAAGTGTTTTATCTATAACATAGCTAAGTCTGTACCACATTCCTATGTCAGATGGTTATTTTCTTCTCAGCTTTATTTGACTCACTGTAGTGTATCTGTTTACAAGGAGGACATTTAGGTTTTGTAACCTGCACTTTGTGAGGGCTGCAGATTGTGCACAGAATGTGCAGTTCTGGAGGGAAAATGAAATGTTAAAAAATTACTATTTGAAACTGGTACAAAAAAATGCATTTCATATTCATAATAGAGAAGGATAGGTGGTATTTTACCAGAACAAGACCAGTGTCACAGCTAGCACCTTTAATAGCAATTCTTGGCAGAGAGGTCTGTGCTAAAACGCAATAAAGACTGAACTACGTTGGCAACCCCCAAAGCTGGTTAGTGGGGCTGTGAGGGAAAGCGAGCACTGCCTGTCATGTACGTGTTCTCTCTAAACAGGAGGCTTCATTTTATAGAGCTGTCAGTCAGCACCTTTCTCCCATGTTAAACTCACTCAAATCAAGGCAAATATAAACAGCATTTGAGGAGTTTCCTGCTTTGCCAGAAGAACTTTTCAAAGCATGGAGCTGCTTGTTTAGGCTTGAGGGTGTTTTGCAGCTGCACAGAGGGAACAGAATGGAGTATCTTTTTCCCCCTCCACTCCCGGCCTGGTGCATGTTGAAAGCGTTACAGGGTGTGACTTCATCCCTGGATTCAGACATACCAAAACTGACCAGCCATTATAAAAATCATCGGACTCTTTGCTCTTCCCCTTAATTCTGCGTCACCATCAAATCTCCCAAGTGAACCTGTACAGCTGCATGCAGGTGACACTCTCCCTTGGGACTGAAATGTCACACTCAGCAAGGGCACATGAAAGCGGTGTCGTGGGGTACCCCCTTCTGTCAGCCATTGTGGCATGGGGAGCTGTTACATTAACTGCAGTGTGGGCAGAAGAGGGTGCAATGGTCATCTGAGAAAACATTTCACAAAAATGAAGCCTGTCTAACATCTTTGACACTCTCACTGTTCAGAGTTGGCTACATGCAATATTTTGTTCATGGTGTGCATCAGGTAGACTTCTGTCTTGCAGTTTTGATCTGGCTCGTGGTTCTGTGAGGTCTCCGATAGGTCTGTTTAAGAAAAAGGGGAACCGTCATTTTCAGAGTTCAGCAGTATGTTTTTCCTCTAAATTTGAACAGAACACCCTGCAGTTAATGGGTTCTTCCTCTTGTTGTCAAGTGTGCTCTTACTGTGCCCTTCACCCACCCCCCGCCTCTTTCATTATTTCAGCAGCATTCTTCTCGGTTCCTTTCTGTGTCCCATTGGGCTTCTTCTCATGTCTAACACCTGCCCACTTGGGCTCAGTAATACACCCCTCCTGTGCTCTCCCTAGGAATCTTACTGTACGCTCTCAGACAGCCAGGCAAGCTTGTCTGTGCTGTGTGCGGAAAAACTTGTACAGTCTCCTCATAATGAGTAATTTCAGGCCTCCTGTGTTGTTACCAGCTATTTATTTGTATCTCTGTACAGCAAGGGTTTCTTTCCAGTGACAAAATGAAGCTTGTGGGAGCCTTGTATTCTCCAAGCAGTGCCTTTTCCAGCTGAGTTGGACACTGTTGTCACTTAGCCTGCGTGCTGTGCAAAAGAATACCTATAACTGTATACCTCAATTTCTTATGAAAAATAAAATGCTTTGTAGTATCTTATGTGAATTTTCCATGTTTCTTACTGCTCTTGGTTCCCTCACGTGACGTACCCAGCTCTGTCATGTCAGATCGATGGATTCTAATGGCGGAAGGGGGCATTATGATCTAGTCTGCCACCTAGCAGACAAAGGCAGAGCAAGATCCAATGGATGGAAGCTGAAGCTAGACAGTTTAGACTGAATTAAGGTGCAAACTTTTGACAGGGGAATTAATCATTGGAACAACTTACTTAGAGAGGTAGATTTTCTGTCACTTGCAGTCTTTAAATTGAGATCAGATGTGTGTTTTTAAAAATATGCTCTAGCTCAACTTGCAGGACTGACTGGGTGAAATTCTCTGCCCTGATTATGAGCTGTTGCACCATCCAAGGGTGGCAGAGTTGTGATTCCCTGGCACCTTGTGCTGCCATTACTCCTTTCTGACTTGGTGCCATTTATGGTCCCTTTGCACACTGCACAGATGTGAATGGCTGTCCAAGGTGCTGTGCAGTGAGGAAAGAGCCCTCCACAAATGTGGAGTGTAGGTGATAATCTGGCTGTGTTCTGTGAACTAACCTATGAAAACAGGTGTCTTCACTCCCTGCCTCTCCCATGGCACATGCAGGTGGAACGCACTGAGCCAGTGTTCTTGATGGAGCACATCATTGCACAGTTGTCATGGGAAGCATTCAACTCAAAATGAGAGCTGCAGGCAGGGCTAAAGCAGTCCATGTGGTCCCAGAGCCACAGGCTGTGTGTTGCAGTTATAATGGATATGTTCTGCCTCAGTAGCTAATTTCAGTACACAAACAGGCTGGTTTTCAGCCGTGATCCAAATACGTTTACACTGATGTGTCTATGGAGCAGGCTGCACCATGTTTCCACCTCAGAGGTGCTTTGCCTCTCTGCTCTCTGGCTGCTCAGTTGGCTTCAAACAAGAAAACTTAGTCCCAAAACTCAGCTGTGCTTCTTGCAATGCGTACCATCTCCTCCTCTGTGATGGGTAGGAAAATGTCAGCTCAGGGGTTAATTTATTCTCTGCATTCCACTCAGGGAAAAATGGAAGTAGGAATTTTCACTGCTGAAAATATAAAGGGGAAGGGAGAGGTGCACAAAAGTATCTACCGCAATGTTTAAAATAATGAAAATGCCATTATTGAGAAGGCTGTGGAATCAGGAGTCTTTATGCCTGTTCTTGTTTAACGTTTAAAAAAAGTAAACGCTTAAACTATTAAAATTTTACTGCTTAGAAGTTTAACTGATAGGCTCAACTGCCTCCTCATATGCCTGGGATCCCAGCTGCCACCCCCCACGCCCTGAGACTCTATTCGCTGCTGGCCCCACACCTCGGGTCCCAGCTGCCACTCTGTACACTCGGGGTTCTGCTGCTGCCACAGGTCATGGAATCAGAGAAGATTAGGATTGGAAGAGACCTCAGGAGGTCATCTAGTCCAACCCCCTCCTCAAATCAGGACCAACCACAACTAAATCATCCCAGCTAGGGCTGTCAAGCCGGGACTTAAAAACCTCTAAGGATGGAGATTCCACCACCTCCCTAAGGAACCCATTCCAGTGTTTCACCACCTCTTAGTGAAATAGTGTTTCCTAATATCCAACCTAGACCTCCCCCATTGCAACTTGAGACCATTGCTCCTTGTTCTGTCATCTGCCACCACTGAGAACAGCTGAGCTCCATCCTCTTTGGAACCCCCCCGCAAGTCCAGGACTCTGCTGGCCCCTTGGGCACAGGGCCGGCAGCTGCGACCCCAGGGGTGGGGCGGCAGTGGAGTCCTGCAGCTGGAGCTTAAATGTTAACCAGAATACCTTACCAATACTGATGCTTATCGGTTAACTGGTTAACATTTTGCATCCTTATTCCAAGGAAGCTACTCCAGAGGAAGATACAAAAATGGAAAGGAATCCTGATCTAGTCTGTGATCTTTTACTCACCACCACCATAAAAGGAATAGTAATCCCATAAAAGCCTTGGGGAAAACATACCAGACAGGGGCCAGTGAAATATCGCTCCTCTAAAAATGATTTGATGTGCAATGGGTGTGTGGTTGATTTAGACCAGTGAATGGCTGTACAGTCTTTTTGCCACAAGGTGGTGACGGCAGACTGTCTGAGATCAAACTGCCTTTGAGATGGATCTGCACACAGAGCAGTAACAACTGCTTGCATTTCAACCAGCACCTCAGATACGGATGATGGCTCAGTGTAAAAACCTTAAGGGTGGTGGTTTAATGATGCTGGTGTAATTAGTACATGCCAGTGACTTTAATCAGATTTAAATCTCGTATCCTGCTCAGTTTATTTAGACATACGAAGCAGAACGTCTCAACATGGTGATTTTGAGGTCCCCTCTGTACTAGATCATAATAAGCCTTCATTGTTACAGCAGATGTGTGTGATGCTGTTAGCACAACATCCTGTGAAGGAAGCACATACCATGTTCACACCTGAAATATCTGAGCATGCATGAATGTCCTTGGGTGGACTTTACCCCACCTCGTGGGCATTGACTTAATTGTTCTTTGCCAGGGCATATACACCTCTGTATTGCGGGGGGGGCGTTATTTTATTTTTTTTGTTATGGTTGTTGAATAGAATCATCTTCAGTGTTTAAGGGTAGGTGGATGGATTTGTTACAACATTGTTATTTATGAATGGGCTTTATTCTCATCAGTTGGAGGGTCTAACAACACTCGATGCAGCGAATTGGCAGAGCTGGAACTCACCTGCTGTAATCTTCTACAGCATGACCCTCTCCTGAGCAGGGAGTGCCAGTCATGCTGAATAGTACAGTGATGCTGTGATATGGAAAGCAGGGACTGGAGTGGGACCATTAGATTCCTTCTCGCTCACAAACCATTTACACAGTTTAACTCACGCCTCCAAGATGTTGAAGGATTATACCCACGCCAATGAATCCCATCTCAGCACACACTTTGCACTCGGGAGTAGTCAGTTACAATTGTGCTGTGCAGGTCTGGGGTGCAGCTTGAAGGACAGCCTGGGTGCTTGCCTTTGTCTGGCATAAAATCCTTTTCGGGCTTGCTTCTGTGGCCGATCAGTGTAACCTGACACCGCTCAAAGCTGCTGGGACTGGAATGTCTGCATGCCACTTATTTGGTCATGTATCTAGAACATGTACAGAGACTAGTATATGACTCTGCTGAGTCATAAAAAAAAACTGAACATAAGAACATCTCCACACCTCCCAGCCTGCGATGTTGCTAACATGTTCTGTAACTTCTGGCATGAGTCTGGGAGTTCAGCAACCCTGTGATCAAGAGATAATGAAGATGGCATTGCGGAGAACTATCATAGTTCCTAGTGGGCGTTGCCCAATGGAGTTTCCAATCTAGGTGCTAACTCATGCTTCTGAGTGTACAGTCCTGGGTTACAAATAGACCTGGCCTGTGGTGCATTGTAGCAGCTGCTGTGGATCCTTTCATGTGAACTCTTCAGGTGGATCATTTGGTTGATGGAAAGGGGATTGATCTGAAGACCTCAGCTGTTACCAGTAGCCAAGATTTTTCAGAAATGTTAGTGATTTTGGGTATCTCCATTTTTGGTGCCCACCAGGGAGAGAGACTTTTAGAGGGGCCTGATTTTCAGAGGGATGAGACAGCTGAAAATACTGGCTAGGGTGTTTGGACTCACTGGAGCGCATTGAGAGTGAGACAGTCACTCTCTGGTTACACCACAGGAATAGCACTGGAGCTGTCAGACGTGTAAGCAGGATGCCAAAGGCATGACGAGACTGATGTCCTTACAATTACAATACTTCACAAATGGTTGGAACAAGTCATGGACTGGCTGAAACCCCAGCATGAGGGTGGCCATTTCCATGGTGTGCTGGTGGAGAATCTGCAGCCACATGTGGCCAACACACAGAGCTATCGATAGCTACAAGCACCCTCCCCAACCGTCTATCTTGCTCCAGCTGTTCAGAGTCTCAGATTCCAACAAGAATGTTCTGGAGCCCCGGAGCAGCTATCTGCAAGCGCTCTGTTCCTCGGGCTGCTCCATGTGTTGAAGCGTTAACTTGAGCAGCAGTAGTCTGGATTGGAGAGAGCTCATCCACTCCTTTGAGGGAGGTATGCGTCCTTTGTAGAGGCTGTCCCCTGACTCCTCCCCTGCCCTCTTGACCATGCCCCTTTTTAGCCTGCATGGCTCTGGCACCTGTTCTCGGGGTGGGCCTGGTTGTAGCTAGGAGACAACATGCTAGAGCCCTGCAGTTTCCTTCTCTTCTGGTTGCCTTTGCCTGGCCCTTTTGGACATAACTCCTCTCCCCACAACATAAATGACACCCACAGATCACAGTAAATCGGGAGGAGTTGTGACAGACAAAAAGAGAATACGCAGAGAGCCTGGACATTGGAACGGGCTGAAAAGAAAAGTTAGATTCAGCTGAGGGAAGTGCAGGGACATCTGGGGAAAACCAGCTTAAGTACACATCTCTGAGAGGGAGAGATGGGAACCAGTAGCGCTAAGAGAGTTTGCCATGAGACATGCTTCATGTCACAGCACAGGAGGGTACAGCCCCTTTCTGTGCAGCTCTACTGCTACCCCGCTGGGCAGCTGCAAAGATGTTAACAGAGCTTCGGGGAGAGGGAAAGGCAGGGAGTGGGTGGGGAAGACTCAAAGAGCATTGGGGTGGGGAGTGGAGGTGTGTACATGGGCTGTGAAGGAACAGGGCCTGAAAAGAGTCATGTTCTTGAGCAGGCTCCAGCACCACCCTCTCCTGTTCCTTTGGGATGCCCTGGAGCTGCTGTCTCCTCAGGAGGAGAGTCCTGCATAGAGGGAACAGTTAGAGCAGAGAAAATTGCTGAGCTGTAATTCTGCTTCTCTGCAGCCATGGCCTGGCAGGACGCTCCCTCCCTCTGGGGCGGTGCTTTCCTCCCAGCCTGGCTTCCCAGTGCTCTCAGGCACGGCCTGGAGTCTTTGGTGCGACAGCTGGTTGAATGAACATGGGGAGCGGGGGGTTGTTCAAACTTTTGGATGAAAATGAAAAGAGAATTGTTTTCATAGGAATTTTTCCTCAATCATTTTAATTAAAATTTCAAGGAAAACACATTTTCCACACACAATTTCCTGTTTACAAAAAGTCTTTTTTTTTTTTTGGCAAAAACCCTTTTCAGATGAAAAATGGTGACCAGCCCAGAGCTTTCTGCAGTCTTTGCTTCCCACACAGGTGGCCTGCGACAGCGAAAGGGGAAAGGGCTGACTCACATTCTGCCTCGTGACATCTGTCTTCAAGGGTGAAAACGTTAGGGGACCGGGCCTGCCAGCATCTTTGTGCTACTGAGCTCTGGTGAGAATCTGGTGCAGATGGTATTAGAGCAAAAAGCACTTTCCTAGCTAGTAGACTTTGGCCTATCCTGCTGGACTGCGTAAAGCTGCAGTGGTCTGATTTGGGTGTCTGATGTTTTTATGCAGTAATAACATGGAATTAGCCTAAGCAATGGTGTCCGACTGATGGCAGTTACGCTGTAATTGTAGAGAGCTGGCTTGCATGATTAGATCTGTGACTGATGCTTTTTGTGCTGTAATGGTACAGCAATTGCCTGTGTGATTGCATTTATGGCTGACATTTTAATATTGTAGTTTTTCAGTGATCCTTGGAAAAGTGCATTTTAGTGTTTACATCAATGGATTTCTGACCCCAGTCAGATAAAAACCAAATCACACAAGAGGCTGAAGTTCCTTCCCACGTGATGTGCAGAGCATTACTCCTTTTGAGCAGTGAACTGGAGCAGCAATGAACTCAGAGATACTTTTTTTTATTTTATTTTATTTTATTTGGCTCATCTGTTTGGACGTGCTGCTCAGGCAGGGATGGCGTCATTCAGAGAAGATGCTCCAATACATTTTCCACAAATGGAGGCTGAGTAAACTGCAGATGTTCCTGAACAGTTTACAGGGCACTTGTCTTCAGCTTTGTCTCCCCACCTCCACCCAAATAGTATTTTGGGCATTTGTTTAGATTCCTCATTGCATTAAGGAGCTCAAAAATGAACTGGATGGAATCTGCCATTGACAGTTTGTTGCTGCCTGCAAAAGGAAGGTCTTGCTCATGTGCTCAGGGTCTAACTAACTGCCCTATTTGGGATTGGGAAGGAATTTTCTCCAAATCTGACTGGCAGAGACCCTGGGGATTTTTCACCTTCCTCTACAGCATGGGGCACGGGTCACGTGCAGGTTAAAACTACTTTAAATGATGGATTCTCAGTAACTTGAAGTCTTTAACCCATGATTTGAGGATTTTAGTAACTCAGCTAGAGGTAAGGTTCTATTACAGCAGTGGGTGGGTGACATTCTGTGACCTGCAATGTGCAGGAGGTCAGACTAGATGATCATGATGGTCTTTTCTGATCTTAAAGTTTATGAGTCTAAGAGGCAGAAAGGGAACAGCACAACTGACAAAATAATAATAATCAGCCCAGCAGAAAAAAAAGCCCATGAGTTCTGCTGCTTCTGCAGCAGTAAGGTCTTTTCCTTAGTAGCAATAGAGCAGAAACCTTCCCCAGAAATAGTTAGGGAGAATGCTACTTGCCAAACTTATTTTGACAGGTGGTGGTGTCTACCCTCCCATAAAAACATAAGAATGGCCATTCTGGGTCAGACTAAAGGTCCATCTAGCCCAGTATCCTGTCTTCGAACAGTGATGAATGCCAGGTGCCCCAGAGGGAATGAACAGAACAGGGAATCATCAAGTGATCCTTTCCCTGTCACTCATTCCCAGCTTCTGGCAAACAGATGCTAGGGGACACGATCCATGCCCATCCTGGCTAATAGCCATTGATGGACCTATCCTCCATCAATTTATCTAGTTATTTTTTGAACCCTATTATGGTCTTGGCCTTCACAACAGCCTCTGCTCTCCAGTCTCCCAGCTCTGAAGGCAGCAACACAGAAGTAAGGGTGGTGTGGTATGGTATTACCACCCTTACTTCTGCACTGCTGCTGGTGGGGCACTGCCTTCCAAGCTGGGTGCCAGGCCAACAGCCGCTGCTCTCCAGCCACCCAGTTCTGAAGGCAATGGAGACCAACCATGACCCCCCTAAAATAACCTTGTGACTCCCACTGCAACTGCCTTTTGGGTCAGGCCCCCCAATTTGAGAAACACTAGCCCCCCCGTGAAATCTGTATAGTATAGGGTAAAAGCACACAAAAGACCAGATGTCACAGAGGGAGATTTCACGGTCCATGATGTGTTTTTCATGGCCATGAATTTGGTAGGACCCTACCCATAACCCTTGGGGCTTTGCTTTGTGACACATCTCTGTGACCAGTGCCCCTTCTGCCTTTCCATTATTCCTCACCTTTGCAGCGAGCTCTTGGTCTGGTTCCACACAGCAACTACGTCGCTGAGCCAGTGCTAATGTGCCCCTTGCTGTCTATCTCAGCAGAGACCAAGCAATTGAATGGGCCATGCAGATGGGCTGTAAATAGAAGGCTCCAGGGCTGTAACTCTGGCACAGATCGCATGGACTAATATATATATTACGTGTGTTTCCTGTGGAGTCATCATCTCAGCCATTCAACGACCCGCTCCCCTTGCTCACTCTCATTTCTCCTCCAACACGCTCTTGTGCGTGCTCCCCCCTGCTTGCTCCCATTCCTTCTCCTCCGACACGCTCTCTTGCGCACTCCCTCTCGTTCCTCCTTCGACGCGCTCTCCTGTCGCTCGCTTTCATTCATCCTCCGACATGCTCTCGTGCATGCTCCCTCTCACTTGCTCTCATTCATCTTCCAACACGCTCTTGTGTGTGCTCCGTCGCTTGCTCTCATTCCTTCTCTGAGGCGCTCTCGTGCGCATGCCCCCTCACTCACTCTCATTTCTCCTCCAACACACTCTTGTGCGTGCTCCCCGTTGCTCGCTCTCATTCCTACAACAATACGCTCTTATGTGCGCTCCCCCTAGCTCTCGTTCCTCCTCCGACGTGCTGTCATGCGCTCTCCCCCTTGGTCGCTCTCATTCATAACTGTGGTATGTAACCTATTGCTTAAATCAGCCTCTGTACGAGATGTCTGGAAGGTAGCTAATGTAACACCAAGTTTTTAAAAAGGCTCTAGAGGCGATCCTGGCAATTACAGGCCGGTAAGTCTAACTTCAGTACCAGGCAGATTGCTTGAAACTATAGAAAAGAACAGAATTATCAGACACATAGGTGAACATGACTTGTTGCGGAAGAGTCAGCATGACTTTTGTAAAGAGAAATCATGCTTCACCAATCTACTAGAATTATCTGAGTTGGTCAACAACCATGGACAAAGGTGATCCAGTGGACATAGTATACTTAAACTTTCAGAAAGCCTTTGACAAGTTTCCTTCCCAAAGGCTCTGAAGAAATTAATCAGTCATGGGATACAAGGGAAGATCCTCTCATGGATCAGTAACTGATTAAAAGACAGGAAACAACGAGTAGGAATAAATGGTCAGTTTTCACAGTGACGAGAGGTAAATAGTGGGGTCCCCCAAGAATCTATACTGGGACCAGTGCCACTCAACATATTTATAAATGATCTGGAAAAAGGGGTGAACAGTGAGGTGACAAAGTTTGCAGATGATATAAAATTACTCAAGATAATTAAATCCAGAGCTCATTATGAGCTCACAAAACTGGGTGACTGGGCAACAAAATGGCAAATGAAATTCAGTGTTGATAAATGCAAAGTAACGCAAACTGGAAAACATCATCCCAACTATACATATGAAATGATGGGGTCTAAATTATCTGTTGCCAGGGAAGGCACATGCACACCACTGGTGCTACATCAGTAGTAACACGCATGCATGCTAAGAAGACTGAACAGCCATGAAAACACCATGCAGGTATCTATCACCTCAAAAGAATTGCTGGGGACAGCTGGTTTCCGGTATCTTCTTCAGGTCACAACCTTCAGAACAACCCACAAAAGAACAAAGGACTTGCATGCAAAGGGATTATGTGAAGAATAGCTTTGCAAAAGTGATGTTTCTAATACAGTTATACATTTGTATGTTCTTGCAAAGCAAAGTCGTTCAGAATGAGACAAGAAAAGGTGAAGCATCAAGGAGGGGTCCCTATAGAACCAAGTTATTTTCTCCGCTCTTACCATTCATTCTCAGTTTTTTCCTTTCTGAAGACTTTGACCAGCCCTATAATACTGACTCAGTAGTCCCACGCTACCTACGGTGGTTGAATCTTTATGCAGACATACAGGCAGGGTGTTAGCTTCAATCTTGTTGTATTAGAAACAGAGCAGGAGACATAAGGCCTAGTATAAGGGGCCTTGTGTAAGGCCTTAGGCCTGAACTAAAGTCAGGCCCTGCTGAGCTAAAGCAAAGTTAGCAAGAGTGGAGCTAGGAGCAAAAGTCAGGCCCTGTTACAAAACAGATGCCTACTTGCAGGTTCACTATCCAATACATGAACTTGGCAAAAACAGGGCTGGCATTGCAGAAACACTAGCCCTCCTAGGCACTAAGTATTCCTGTAAACACATTCCAGAAAGGTAGTATCAGAACACCCCAATACAAGATTATGGTGTATGATTCAGGCACACATTGACCCCTCTTAAAGAGAAGGTCAGCATGACGATGATGAATAGCATTGTTTTCATCAAACCAACATGTACAAGATAAAGGGTGGTAACTAACTGCATCAGAGGGGTGTGATGGGGTGCCTGCCCCACACTGGCCTGTTAGGGGTTAATAGAGCCCTATGGTGGCTGGGTGAAAAGCAGCCAATAGGAAAGGGGCTGCAAGAAGCAGCCCATCAGAGCCGGGCAGGGCCATATAAGAAGAGCTGCAGGACAGAGTAAGTTCAGTAGCTGATGAGCTCAGTGAGGGAAGACCAGGCTCTTGGCCAGGCTAAAGGAAACTAGCACCTTGGACAGAGCAGTTCTGCTAGCAGTGACCTTAGTGGCCCCACGTAGAGTCTGCAGGGTGCTAGTGCCATGCTTTGTTGGCAATAAATCTGGCTGAGCGCCTTCGCAACTGAACAGAGCCTGTGGTCTTCTAGAGCAGTTCAATGTGAGCCTGCTGTACAGGCTGCCTGTCCACAGCCAGTGCAGTGCGCAGAAAGAACACAGTCCACAACTGAAAACCCTTGTAACAATATGGTCCTCACCAGCTTTGCCTTTTGAACTAGTCTCATTTCCAGGCCTGCCCATTCACTTACCATGTTTTCATCCTAAAAGCACCACCAGGTCACAGCCCGTGTAACCGGATGAGGCCAAGTGCCTGCTCTTCTGCACCCCGTGCTCATACATGGCGATGGAAATGGAGCATTTTGTCTCTGTGAGTTGGTCTCTTGAGGTTCCAACCAGCTCTCAGTGATTTCAGCTGAGCTCTCAGTGGGGGAACCTCACTGGGAGTGCAGTCTGGGCTGTCTTTTACAGAAACACACTGTCCCCACAGCAGGACTAAGCACTTAGACCTGATTGTCAGTGATTTCAGCTGCAGTGGTCACTTAGCAGAACAAAAGACTCTCTATGGAGCCTAATCAGCTCTGTCTTTAAACAGTGGAGAGGGACAGGTCCCAACCCTCTCTGATGCCCTCAATCAGCACAGGCTAAGTACAGTTCAACTTCCCTTTACTCATACAATAAGAACAACAACATTTCATTTCTTCCATCCCCACTCCCCCGCATTCAAGTGATTTGTAACCCAACCCCAGGCAAAATCATCACTTGGGCAACACAGCTCTGTTTGCTGGATACCTAGGTAGATTAGGTGTGAATGTAAATACAATCTGGTCCTAAAGCCTTTCCCTCCAGCTCATCACTAGCTGTCAGGGAGAACTCATTTAGACTTTGCTTACAAATCATAATTTGAAATTATTAGGTTGGCCAACATCACCAAAATGAATGCACTGACATTGTCATAAAAAACAGCTGTACAAGGAAGCTAGTCTATGTTCATACTTTTCAAATCTATTATACTTTCAGATACACTGTATATGCTTTTAAAGTGTGTATCAATGTTTCAATTCCAATTCAAATTTCCAAACAGTCACTAAATTGGCATGTTTCAGAGTAGCAACCGTGTTAGTCTGTATCCACAAAAAGAACAGGAGTACTTGTGGCACCTTAGAGACTAACAAATGTATTTGAGCATAAGCTTCCGTTGGCCCACTTCATCGGATGCATAGAATGGAAATGATAGTGAGGAGATATATATACATACAGACAACATGAAAAGGTGGGAGTTGCCCAACCAACTCTAAGAGGCTAATTAATTAAGATGTGCTATTGTTAGCTGGAGAGAAAAAAAAAAACTTAAGTAGTGATAATCAAGATAGCCCATTTCAGACAGTTTGACAAGAAGGTGTGAGGATACTTAACATGGGGAAATAGATTCAATGTGTCTAATGGCTCAGCCATTCCCAGTCTCTATTTAAGCCTAAATTGATTGTATCTAATTTGCATATGTCATAAACAGATAGTTAAGGGTTAATGTCTCTTTTATCTGTAAAAGGTTAAGAAGCTCAGTAAACCTGGCTGACACCTGACCAGAGGACCAATAGGGAGACAAGATACTTTCAAATCTTGGTGGAGGGAAGTCTTTGTTGTTTTGGGTGTTGTTCGCTCTTGGGACTAAGAGGGACCCAGACGTCCATCCAAAGGCTCTCCAAATCTTTCTGAATCAGTCTCTCATGTTTCAAACTTGTAAGTAGCCAGGCAAGGCAGATTAGTTTTAATTTTGTTTTTCTCAGCTTGTAAATGTCTTTTTTTTTTTTTTTTTTTTTTTTTGCTGAGAGGATTTTACCTCTGCTTGCTGTAACTTTGAACCTAAGGCTGGGGGGGGTCCCTCTGGTCTATAGGAATCTGATTACCCTGTAAAGCATTTTCCATCCTGATTTTACAGAGATGATTTTTACTTTTCTTTCTTTAATTAAAAGCTTTCTTTAAGAACGTGCTTGATTTTTTCTTGTTTTAAGATCCAAGGGGATTGGATCTGGACTCACCAGGGATTGGTGGGGAGAAAGGAAGAGGGATGGTTAATTTCTCCTTGTTTTAAGAACCAAGGGGTTTAGATCTGTGTTCACCAGGGAACTGGTGAAGCCTCTCAAGGCTGCCCAGGGAGGGGAAAGTTTTGGGGGAACAGAGAGTGCCCCAGACACTGAAATTCTGGATGATGGTAGTGTTACCAGATTTAAGCTAGTAATTAGGCTTAAAAGTGTCCATGCAGGTCCCCGCATTTGTACCCTAAAGTTCAAAGTGGGGGAAAAAACCTTGACAGCATATTAATTCAAGTTCAGCAGTTTCTCGTTGGAGTCTGTTTTTGAAGCTTTTCTGTTGCAAAATTGCCCCCTTTAAATCTGTTGCTGAATGGCCAGAGAGGTTGAAGTGTTCTCCCACTGGTTTTTGAATGTTATGATTCCTGATGTCAGATTAGTGTCCATTTATTCTTTTGCGTAGAGACTGACCGGTCTGGACAATGTACATGCCAGAGGGGCATTGCTGGCACATGATGGCATATATCACGTTGGTAGATGTGCAGGTGAACAAGCCCCTGATGGCATAGTTGATGTGATTGGGTCCTATTATGGTGTCACTTGAATAGATATGTGGACAGAGTTGGCAGTGGGCTTTGTTGCAAGGATAGGTTCCTGGGTTAGTGTTTTTGTTCTGTGGCGTGTGGTTGCTGGTGAGTATGTGCTTCAGGTTGGGGGGCAGCCTATAAGCGAGGACTGGTCTGTCTCCCAAGATCTGGGAGAGTGAGGGATCATCTTTCAGGATAGGTTGTAGATCTTTGATGATGCACTGTAGAGGTTTTAGTTGAGTGATGAAAGTAACGGCTAGTGGCGTTCTGTTATTTTCTGTGTTGGGCCTGTCTTGTAGTAGGTGACTTCTGGGTACTCTCTTGGCTCTGTCAATCTGTTTTTTCACTTCAGCAGGTGAATATTGTAGTTTTAAGAATGCTTGATAGAGATCTTGTAGGTGTTTGTCTCTGTCTGAGGGATAGGAGCAAATGGGGTTGTATCTTAGAGCTTGGCTGTAGACGATGGATCGTGTGGTGTGTCCTGGATGGAAGCTGGAGGCATGTAGGAAAGTATAGCAGTCAATAGGTTTCTGGTATAGGGTGGTGTTTATGTGACCATCGCTTATTAACACAGTAGTGTCAAGGAAATGACTGCTTGTGTGGATTGGTCTAGGCTGAGGTTGATGGTGGGATGGAAATTGTTGAAATCGTGGTGGAATTCCTCAAGGGCTTCTTTTCCATGTGTCCAGATGATGAAGATGTCATCAATGTAGCGCGAGTAGAGGCATTAGGGAACAAGAGCTGAGGAAGCGTTGTTCTAAGTCAGTCATAAAGATATTGGCATACTGTGGGGCCATGCAGGTACCCATAGCAGTGCCACTGACTTGAAGGTATAAATTGTCCCCAAATGTGAAATAGTTGTGGGTGAGAACAAAGTCGCAAAGTCCAGCCACCAGGTTTGGCATGTAACTAGTTCAAAAAACTGGGGGGGCGAGTGTTGAGGAAGTTCAAGAGGGGGTAAACCCTAGGGGTGGGGGTGTAGGGAAATCACTGGGGACCACAAGGGTCATCTTGTCCAGCTACCTGCCAAGATGCAGGATTTGTTGCATCTAAACCATCCAAGACAGATGGCTCCAGCCTCCTTTTGAAAATCTCCAGTGAAGGAGCTTTCATGACTTCCCTTGGCAGTTTGTTCCATTGCCAGGGGATGTTGTCAAGGGCAAAATATAACAGGGTTCAAAAAGAACTAGATAATTTCATGGAGGATGGGTCCATCAATGGCTGTTAGCCAGGATAGTCAGGGATGAAACCCCATGCTGTGGGTGTTCCTAAACCTCTGTTTGCCAGAAGCTGGGAGTGGGCGACAGGGAATGGGTCACTGGATGATTCCCTATTCTGATCATTCCCTCTGAAGCACTTGGCACTGGCCACTGTTGGAAGACAGGATACTGGGCTAGAGGGACCTCTGGTCTGATCCAGTATGGCCATTCTGATGTTATGCCCTACTGTTCTTGCAATTTGAAAGTTTTTCCTGAGACTTAATCTAAATCTGCTATGCCATAGTTGAATCCGTTGCCTCTTGTCCTGCCCTCTGTGGCAAGAGCAATTTTTCTCCATCTTTTTTTATGGAAGCCTTTCAAGTATTTGAAGACCATGATCATGTCCCCCCTTAATCTCCTCTTTTCCAAACTAAACATACCCAGTTCCTTCAGCCTTTGACCAGATGGCTGGTGTTCCACCCCTTGATCATCTTTGTCACTCACCTCTGAATTCTTTCTACTTCCTCTACATCCTTACTATATAAGCATGACCAAAACTGGACACACAACTCCAGCTGAGGTGTAACCAGCACCAAGTAGAGTAGTACTATCACCTCCCGTGCCTTGCATACTATGCTTCTGTTAATGCAGCCTAAAATTGGATTTGCTTTTTTGGTAGCATCCCACTGCTGACTCATGTTGAGGTTGTGATCCACCACCACTCACAGATCCTTCTCAGCAGTGCTGCTGCCAAACCAGTTGTCCCTCATTCTGTATTTGTGCATTTGGTTTTTTTCTTTAAATGTAGCATCTTATCAGTAATAAGTGTAAAGCTTGGCTGCTCAGGAAAGAGAACTTTCTCAGGGGCTGGTCCCACTAGACTGTGAAATGAACTGCCCGCAGGGACCAAGGACCATCACAAAGCTCCCCACCTTCCACTCCAAGGGCCAGGCACGTTTCCTAGACTTTGCCGTCTCTAACATAAACATAAAGCAACATGTTACAAGATATTCCACTGCACACACCCTTCCCCGAGAGGAGAGGATGAGAGAACAAACACGGGTCAGATATTATTCACATCATGTTCTGCTGGAAGGTGTTCCAGTGTTACAGCGACCGTCACAGTGGAAGAACCGATATAGAATAGAGTAGACAAGTATGAACACTAAGAAGACACCCTCTTTCTCAAATCCCAATTCCATTGCTCCTAGGTACTTCATTTATA
Organism: Gopherus evgoodei; assembly: GCF_007399415.2. Taxonomy (NCBI): domain Eukaryota; kingdom Metazoa; phylum Chordata; order Testudines; family Testudinidae; genus Gopherus; species Gopherus evgoodei. The sequence continues at coordinate 9,572,135 of NC_044332.1, read as the reverse complement.
ACAGTGCTCAGGGTGTATATACTGTATTGTACTACATTTCATATGATACTTGTATCCACTAGGCCACACAGCACCATACCAGCAGGCATTGCATTCTCAATATAATCAGCCATGCTGTAAAACCCCTTTAAGACTCAGAGGTTCTGATTATGAGCAGATAACTTCCCCTTTCCACTCAAGGGCACGGAAAAACAATTCTTGTTAATTTCAAGAGGCAACAGCTAACTGCATTTTTGATTTTGCCAGGATGGTGGCTTTATATCTGATTAGAGTTGAATTCTATGCTTCACACCATGGCTTTATACAACACAGAAATGACATTGTGTGTAGAAGGACTGCCAGTTTAGATTCAAACAGCTGGTATTTGTACTCTAAATTTTAGCTGCAGTTAAACAACATCTCCATGCCTATTCCCATGCTCTGTCGCAGAGGCAGTTCCATGCCACTAGATAACCAGAAGTGATGGGAAATCTTTCAACAAGTCAGCTAAACATCTTGGAGTTGGCAAACTTACCCAAGCCCTCGGACATGGAAGTACTGCAAGATCTGATTTTCTCAAAGGACTGGAACACTGTGCTGCACATCAGTGGAAAGCCTGGGAGTGCGGGTGTCTGCCACTGGGCTCATCCGTGAGTAGGTGCATCCATGATGGGAAAATTTCAAGAGTTTGGTTCAATCCCAGTAAAAACCCAAACTTCTTATGCTTACCCAAACCTCTTCGGTCACAGCACCTTGTGCAGTCCTCAGTACGAAGTAGTATCAAGTCAGAATAATAGCATCCACTTTGCACTCCCGTAGCACAGGTGTACAAGCTGCAGGGCTGCAGAGACTCTGGGTCAAGGAACCCCTTGCACCAGAAAACAGAGCTGGAAATCTCCCAAGAATGGCTGTCTTGTGAGCTTTCTGGCACCTTCATGACCTTCTCCTCATCGCCTCGCATAGCCTTTGACTCCTGTGCAGGATGGGTGTAAATGCAGCCCTTCTGACTGGGAGGCAGGGGAGAATTGGGCCCTTCCCGACGGGGCTGCTAATGATTGCTTAAAAACCATCACATTCTATCTACAGCTTCAAGAGAGCACAATGTCTTACAATGCAGCCATGTCCTACTGAAAGCTCTGCGGGGGTTGTGTTCTATTTAGGTGCTCCAAGCTGTTCCTCTCAGCTTTGTGGAGACCACAGCATCCTTCATTGGACACGTCAGCCTCTAATCTGATATTTTGACTTTCTTTTACCTGTCAAGAGCTGACTCCACGTTTGGGGCAAGGATACAGTGATCTGTTTCCAAATCAGAACCAGGAGAAAAGCTCCAGATGCCCCCATACATAGAGGACTCTTTCCTTGGGCTCTGCCTCCTTTTTTAAAAACCCATCTTCCTATTCATGTTGACAAGGTCAGGGCAGTGAACCGAAACTCCTGTCATGCAGATTGCTGTCAGCACATCAGACATCTCTTCCAGTTACATCCAGGTCAGCATGACGGAGAAGCAGGGAGATGTGCCGAGCGCTGTGCTGCAGAATGTGCTGTACAAAAGCATTCGTTTCAAATCAGTCAAACAACATGTTATAGCTTTTGCCACCTGATAACACACAGGACCTGGGGTGAGAGAGAGGAATTGGCTGCTGCACTGAACCAGAAATGGCTCACTCTGCAGTGATGATCTTCCACATCTCGGGGCCTGAGTCTCATTAGAGTCTGGGTGTGAACATGCTGGACAAAGAGTGGGCCTCTTTAGTTTGGGCTCCCCATGGCACTGAGCTAGGACCACTGCACCAAGATGACAATAACCTTTATTTGTTACACCCTCCATTTCAGGAGAGGAGGGAAAGAGGAGCTAGTAACAGGGACGTTGAAAGATTTTTCTTTTCCTTTTTTTCATTGGTGTTAAACTCTTACTGGCTCTGGCTAAGCTTTTCAAAAGTGACTGGTGATTGTAGTGCTCTAGTTTTGGGGTTCCCTGCTTAAGAGGCATCAAAGGGGGCTGATTTTCAAAACCTTTTGAGCACCCACCTTCTGAATATCAGGTACCTTTAAGATTTCTGCAGTTGGGCATCCAAAATCACCAGTCATATTTTAAACTCTTGGCTCAATATGAGTTATAGATTCTTACATTATGGCCAGAAGGGAACATTATGTTCATAGACTATAAGGCCAGAAGGGATCATCTAGTCCTGCCTCCTACACCTTGCAGGCCACGGAACCTCATCCACCCACTCCTGTAATAGACCCCTAACCTCTGGCTGAGTTACTGAAATCCTCAAATCATGGTTTAAAGACTTCAAGTAGCAGAGAATCCACCATTTACCCTAGTTTAAACCTCTAAATGACCTGTGCCCCATGCTGTGGAGGAAGGGAGTCCCCCCCACCCCCAGGGTCTCTGCAAATCTGACCTGGGGGAAAATTCCTTCCTGACCCCAAATAGGGTGATCAGTTGGACCCTGAGCATGGCTTATAACGAGATAACTGGCTCTGTGGATGAGGGGAAAGCAGCAGACATGTTAGTCCTTGACTTCAGCAAAGCTTTTGATACGGTCTCCCACAGTATTCTTGCCAGCAAGTTAAAGTAGTATGGGCTGGATGAATGGACTATAAGGTGGATAGAAACCTGGCTAGATCATCGGGCTCCACGGGTAGTGATCAACGGCTCAATGTCTAGTTGGCAGCCGGTATCAAGCGGAGTGCCCCAACAGTCGGTCCTGGGGCTGGTTTTGGTCAATATCTTCATTAATGATCTGGAGGATGGTGTGGACTGCACCCTCAGAAAGTTTTCAGATGACACTAAACTGGGAGCTGATTAGATGACCCCCTGAGGTCCCTTCCCCAACCCTGATATTCTATGATTCTGTGGAAGGAGGGGTAGATATGCTGGAGGGTAGGGATAGGATACAGAGGGACCTAGACAGATTAGAGGACTGGCCAAAAGAAATCTGATGAAGTTCAGCAAGGACAAGTACAGAGTCCTGCACTTAGGACGGAAGAATCCCGTGCACTGCTACAGACTAGGGACTGAATGGCTAGGCAGCAGTTCTGCAGGAAAGGACCTAGGGGTTACAGTGGATGAGAAGCTGGATATGAGTCAATAGTGTGCCCTTGTTGCCAAGAAGGCTAATGGCATTTTGAGCGATATAAGTAGATCGAGGGATGTGATCATTTCCCTCTATTCAACATTGGTGAGGCCTCATCCGGAGTACTGTGTCCAGTTTTGGGTCTCACACTACAAGAAGGATGTTGAAAAACTGGAAGGAGTCCAGCAAAGGGCAACAAAAATGATTAGAGGCTGGAGCACATGACTTATGAAGAGAGGCTGAGGGAACTGGGATTGTTTAGTCTGCAGAAGAGAAGAATGAGGGGGGATTTGATAGCTGCTTTCAACTACCTGAAAGGGGGTTCCAAAGAGGATTAATCTAGATTGTTTTCAGTGGTAGCAGATGACAGAACAAGGAGTAATGATTTAGTTGGGGATTGGCCCTGCTTTGAGCAGGGGGTTGGACTAGATGGCCTCCTGAGGTTCCTTCAAACTTTGAGATTCTATGATTCTATGTGGGCAAGACCCAGCAGCCAGACACCTGAGAGAGAATTCTCTGTAGTAACTTGGAGACTTCCCCCATCTAGTGTTTCATCTCCGACTCTAACAGTTGCAGATCGGCCACTGTAGGCCATCTCCACTTGTACTTGTGTCCACATTTGCACTTATTTCAACTCCTCTCCTGCCCTGGTGTTTATCCCTCTGATGTATTTATAGAGAAGAATCATATTTCCCCTTAGCCTTCTTTTGGTTAGGCTAAAGAAGTCAAGCTCTTTGAGTCTCCTCTTGTAAATTAGTCTCTCCATTCCTCTGCTTATCTTAGTAACCCTTAAACATGGGAGACCAGGACTGCACTCGGTATTCAAGGTGAGGTCTCACCAGTGCCTTGTATAATGGTTCTAACACTTCCCTGTCTCTAGTAGTCATCCTATGATCAGTCAATATACCCAAGTGTTTCTCCTCCTTTGTGGCTTCCAACTCACACATCCCCAGATTCTAGCAAAAATTCTGGTAGTTAGTCCCTTGCACTCTGCACTCTTACATTTCTTTCCACTTCTATTACTCCAATTTTCAAGGTAATCCAAATCTTCTTGTATAGTATTCTGGTCCTCCTTGGCATTGACAATACCTCCCAAATGTGTCATCCGCAAATTTTATTATCACATGTAGACGAGTCGACTCACCCCTGCGGCGCCTCCTGCTGGTGTCTTCCAGGAATTAGCTCGATTCAGCTCTGGAGTGCCTTCTGCAGGCCGGTGATCCACCTGTCCTCTGGCCCCCGTGTCCCTCCTGGACCCAGTGCCCCTTTTACCTGGGGTGCTGCCCCCTAGCAGTAATCCCTCAGTCTTAGGGTCTCCCCTCCCTGGGGAACCCTCACCCTCTATCCCCACCTTGCCTCAGTATATGGCTACTGCCAGTCATTGTCTAGCCCCCACTCCCTGGGGCAGATTGCAGTACTAGCCACTCATCACTGGCAAGGAGGATTTGGACCTGCTGCCTTGGTCTACCCCTGGGCTGCCCTCTGCAACCCCCAGTACTTGTTAGCCCAATGCTAGGCCACAGCCTGGGGCTTTCCAGGCTGGAGCTCCCCAGCTCCTCTGCCTTTCCCCAGCCCTGCTCCACTCAAGTACCCTGTGTCCAGCTCCCTGCAGCCAGTCCCATCTCCCTCTATACCTAGAGAGAAACTTCTGAGCTCCTGGCTCCCAGCCTCTTTATACAGGCCAGCTGTGGCCTGATTGGGGCGTGGCCCAGCTGCAGCCACTTCCCAATCAACCCAGTTTAGTAGCTCCCAGCCACAACCTTTCCCCAGGGTTGTTTTAAGCCCTTCAGGGCAGGAGCACGGTAAGCACCCTGCTACACCACACTCCCACTTTTTGTGCCAAGGTTATGAATGAAAATGTTAAATAAGATTGGTCTCAAGATTGATCCCTGAGGAACGCCACTAGTAACCTCCCTCCAGCCTGACAGTTCACTTTTCAGTGTGACCCATTGTAGTCTCCCTTTTAAACAATCCCATATCTGCCTTTCAAATCTCATATTAATCACCTTCTCCAATTTCACTAATAATATTCCCTGTGGAACTGTATCAGATGTCTTACTGAAATCGTGTAGATTAATTCTACTGCATTTCTTTTGTGTAAAAAAAACCGGCAGTCTTCTCAAAAAAAGAGATCAAGTAGGGGGCTGGACTAGATGACCTCGTGAGATCTCTTCCAACCCTAATTGTATAGGATTCTATGGTCTCGCACAATTTACCTTTGCTAAAACCATGTTGTATTTTATCCCAATAACTATTTTTCTCACTGTCTTTGTTCTTTCAAAATTTGTTCCAGGACCTTGCATACAGCTGAAGTCAAACTAACAGGCCCTGTAGTTTCCTGGGTCCCTTTTTTCCCTTTCTTACAAATAGCTCCTTGTCATGCTGTCTGGAGTGGCTCACAGTTGTGAGCGCTTACCTCGTGGCAGACTGTCAAAAACGGGGCAGAAACGCCAACCGGGTGGTATGTTCTTTAATTTGATTTCGCCAAGCCAGTAACAAATGGGAACTCCTGGATCACGGTACCAGTCTTACCATGGAATCACAGACCGTCCCCTCAGACTCTCCAGGCTATCTTGCCACCTAGGCAAACTGAACTTAGTGATCAATGGTCACTTACACCAAAAATCAAACCATATTCTTGTTGCTTCCAGTCCCAAGAAACCAGTAACTTACCCAGAATCAATTGGTACTATAGATCTTACACCAAAGACAACAGCTGTAGCCAATCTTGTAATAAACTATTTTAAAGTTTATTAACTAGCAGAAAGAAATGAGAGTTATTTACAGGACAAAGCAAACAAACATACACACACACACGAGTTACCATCTAAATCCTAAGAGTGACAAAGTTGTAAAGATCTGTCGATTCAGAGTGTCTTTCAGGGAGAACACAAGAGAGAACTCCTGGGGATCTCTGCCTTCAGTTTGGTTTCTCTGGCCCCATGAGAGTTCAAACACACAGAGATGACAAATCTTCATGTCAGCTACTTTTATTTCCCTCTTCCAGCATTTAAAGCAATTGGACAAGGCCTCCTTCATTTATTTCTCCAGGGTTGGATGGGGCAATTGACAAAGCTTTTGTCTTATAATGGTCCACTTAAATTTTGACAGACCTTCTGGATGGGCGGGGGGGAGGGCCGATTCCGGTGCCTGGGTTCTCAAGTTCAGCGCAAACATTTTTAAAGTTATAAAACAAAACTTACGTATTTCCTTATAGCCTGGAATACAGACAAACCAGTGAGATTAACGCATGCAGCCACTTTCAAGCATTTCATAGAGTCTAGACACTAATATATTCTTATAAGACTAATAGTTTTGCTCAGAATAGCTAACATACAGGTGAAGTAGTTTGGTATCTAGCTCTGAGCCCATCAGTTCTTAGCTAATGCCTGCAGCCTTGGCAAGAGCTGGCACCTGGTCTGCCAGCATCACAGACCGATATTAGCAACTCTCCAGTCAGCGGGTGTGACCGCCAAGTTTACAGAGACATTACAAATCCTTTCATGTGCCAGTTCCTTTAATAGTCTTGGAGGGAGACTATCTGGGGCGCCCTGATTTGGTCCCATGAAGATTCTTGAGTTTGACTTCCACCTTGCGTGTGGTACTTTCTGCTTCCAGATCCTCATTTCCATTAGCCACCCTGTCACTGTCCCTAAGCTCCTCATTACCCTTACTAAAAAGTGAGGCAAAGTATTCGTTTCAGTGTTGGGCCATGCCTAGATTATCTTTAATCTCCACCCCATGCTCAGTGTTTAGAGGTCCCACTTCTATCCTTATTTTCCTTTGTTGATACAGCTTTAGAACCTTTTACTATTGGTTTTAATCTCCTTTGCAAAGTCCAACTCTGCTTGGCTTTTGGCAGTTCTCACTTTTCCCCTACACTTTCTGACGGCCAAGAGGTAGCTTTCCTTGCTGATCCTTCCCATCTTCCTTCCCTTGTAGGTTTTCTGCTTTCTCGTAATCACCTGTTTTGAGATGCTTGCTCACCAGTATGGTCTGCAACCCTTCCCTTGCTTGGGATGCAGGCTTCAGATTGCTTCTGCAACTTTGACTTTCAGTAATTCCAAGCCTCCTCACCATTCAGATCCTTGTTCTTCAGCCCAGTCCACTTCCCTGGCTCCTTAAATTTGTTAACGTTTGCCATTTCGAAATCAGGGACTCTGGCTGCAGACTTATTTTTCTTTCTCCTTCCATTCAGTTTAATTGGAATTAGCTCATAGATTCATAGACTCTAGGACTGGAAGGGACCTCGAGAGGTCATTGAGTCCAGTCCTCTGCCCTCATGGCAGGACCAAATACTGTCTAGACCATCCCTGATAGACATGATCACTTGAACCAAGGTTGTCCTCTGCAACCAGTTCTTCTATGAGGCCCTTCCTACTTAACAACACTAAATCTAAAATGGCATTACCTCTGCCTGGGTCAGGGAGGAGGGACAAGGGGCCTGCCTGATTTTGCTTGGGCAGAAAGACTTTGAAGGCATGGGATGGGGAGCCTTGGCACCTCCCCTGGGGAGGGGGATTGCACTGGGTGCAGGACACTGAGGGGTCAGGCACTGCACTGCTCAGAGCTAGGCAAGGACAGAAATAATCTGTGCCTGCCCTTTTCCGTGGTGCTGGTCAGTGCTTTGTGAGGCAGAAGGGGAGTCAAGACTCTGCTCACTCCCTGCCAACCTGCATGGGCGGGGGGCTATGTCCCGGGGACTGCTTACTACCTGCCCTGCAGTGCAAGTGACAAGTGCAGGAGGGTACGGAGTTGCCTTGCACCCCTGTACTCCCTGAGCAGGTGTCTCAGAGCAGCAGGATCCATGCTGCCCCCCCAAACTTCAAACAGTCTCTTGGAGGATCCCTTCAGTGTGCCAGACCCCCCAAGGGCTCCCACTTCCCCTTAAAGGTAGGCCACACAGCTCAGCCCCTCCTGCTTCACACTGCGAACTCTGCCCAACTGAGACAGATGCCTGGTCAGAGACTTTCACACTCAGCTGGGACCAAGGCACCTCAGTGAAGATTTTCAGAGACACCCAGCAGCCCTTTCAAAAGAGAGCAGGGTTGATAATCCCCTGGAACGCGGCATTGGGAAGCCCTTGGGCTGGCACAGAAATGCAAAGGTTAAGGCACAGTCTGTACTGGCTAAAGCCAGGGCTCCCTTGAGTCAGGCTGTTCTAGGAACCACCTTGGTTTCTTCCACTTTCTCTCTCTTTCCCTGTCAGTCCTAGGTGAGCCCTGTGGCCGTGAGCTCAGCTGTCAACCCAGCCATCCCTAGGCGCCAACTCTGTGGGTGCTCCAGGGCTGGTGCTTGTTGTAGGAGCAGCAGTGATCTGTATGCGCTTGTATAACTTGTATGTTCAGAAGGTCTGTTACACCTTCCCCCACCCTTTTTGTCTCCTCTCCCTCCTTGAATAGCTGTGAAGTGGCTTTCCCCCTCCCTCTCCCCCCTGGAATGCTTGTGGGACGAATGGGCTGCTTGAGCAGCTGGAAGATCAGAAGAGCTTCTAGGTAGACAAGGTGTCTGGCACGCTGATAAGGAAGCGATCACACGCCCAGTGCACGGACATTGCCCGAGGTGGATTGTGACCAACCAGATGCGGCCAAGTCATCTCTAGTTGCAGGCCATGAGGAGCAGGTCATTAAAAGGAGAAGGGGCCATGTGCTCAGGAGAGCACTCACAAGCTTGTACCTCCAGTGAGGGCCCTTCGCCTGGACTGCCTGGCCAGTGGTTCTCTGTGTTGTATTTCATTGTGCCTCAGGAAGACTTACCTTCATCGCACCGTCCATAGCTGCACTGTGGGACACCTACCTTGAAGGATTCTGACATCTTCAGGGCAGTGCCTGTCCTGGGAGTGTGAGTATGTTAGTGTGAGTGTGATACATGCCCTTCTCCCTTATTTTGAGCTTAGCTATCAGTATAATAAATAAGTTGTTTTCTGCCAAATTCTGGGGGATCATTAGTGCTCCCTAAGCTTACTAGCTGGGCCAATTTCAGTTAACAGTGCTCAGCACCCACCAGCAGCCTCGCGGATCAGCACCTCCCCTTCCCTTCCAGGGCTTCCCACCTCCCAGTGATCAGCTGTTCAGTGGTGTGCAGGAGGCACTGGGGGGTGGGGGTAGCATGGGGGTGGGAAATGGCGAGGTGGGGGGCAGCGCAGGGTGGGAAGAGGCTGGGTGGGATTGGAGCCTTGGAGGAAGGGATGGAGTGTGGGCAGGGCCTGGGGCAGAGCGGGGGTTGAGCACCCCCTGGGAACTGAGGAAGTTGGCGCATCTGTACCTGTCATCTTTTTCCTTTGTTTTCCGGCTTGGGGTCTTGCTCTGCTTCCCGGGGGCGGGGGGGGGGATCTCCTTCCTCTTGCCTCTCAGTCGCTAAATATGAATGTCCCGGCCATGTGTGTTTCCATTGTCCATTTCTGATCCTCCATTCACATGATTCAGTTTGCTAATGGCTCTGGTCTCCAGCCAGATTGCTATGGGAATCCAACCCCTCATCCTTTCCCTTTTCACTTCATGCACAGCGATGCAAAGCGCAGAGGGAAATGGAGGAATCATAAAAACATTCCCACATTTATCGGAGCTGGCATGAAGCCAGGGGGACAAGATGGCCCCTTGTGTGGCTGGCAAATACTTGTTTGAATGGTAAAGCTCGGAGCCACTGTCACACACCTCTACCCTAGAGTCTGAACACTGACGTGAATAAGAAGTAACCCTTTGCTATGGAAAAACCACTGCTGTTTTTTTGTAACCAGGTTCTGGGTTTAGTCCCTCTCCAAGCAGCCTTACAGCCCAGGCTAGAAGAGAGTCAAAGGCACAGAGCACTTCAGGGTCCTTCAGGAGAAAAGAGCTCTGATTCTGAAAAATGTGCCATTAGGCATCTAACTTGTGTGTGCAATTAATGACATTGTGCAAACCACCATTTCAGTGAATGGCTGCCCATGTATTGGTAGGCATGAATACACACTTGGCAGATAGAATTGGCGAGATTACCTATATAAACGAATTTGTGCCTAGAGTTTTGAAAACATTTTTCAGAATAAGCCCTTAGAAATGTACGGTGGTTGTTACTGTAATTGGAGGATGGAAAAACGAGGTGAGACCAAGGGTGAAAAGAGAGTGTAGGCTCAATTCATGCTAGAACAATCAGGTGCAGCTGTAGTGAAGTCACCTGATTGCAGCCAGTTCCACCAGTGCCGAGTTTGTATGAAGGTGAAGGAGAACAGGTAGAGAACAAGAAGGAGGATCCTGGAACCAGAGAGAGACAGAAGAGAGCGTGGCATTCTCATCTCACTTCTCTTCCCTGTGCTCAGGGGTTCAGACAGTCAGTGTATTCCCATCTTTCTGGTTTGTGCTCTCCGTCGGCGGGGACCCGAGCATTTTTACGGGTCAGCATCCATATCTGGATCGCTCCACTGCTACCCGCAGAGACAGCATGTGTTGTGCTAATAGCATGTGTCCAGCTGGGGGTCATTGTTTGTTTTCATTTAACCAAAAATGTTCCTGTAGATTTCTGGGGAAGAACCAAACCAAGAGGCAGGCTCTGGGCTGGAGCTACAAACGTAGGGATGGGAATGGGGTGTATTAAGCAGCTGCAAGCTGCACTAGGGTGACCAGATGCCCCGATTTTATAGGGACAGTCCTGATTTTGGGGACTTTTTCTTATATGGGCTCCTATTACCCCCCACCCTCTGTCCAGATTTTTCACACTTGCTGTCTGGTCACCCTAAGCTGCACTGACATGCCGATAATAATACTCATTAGCTCCCATGTGGCCACAGTGACCCTGGGAAAGGTCACATTTCCCTGCATGCCTTACAGACTAGACTGCCAAGGGAGGTAGAAGAGTCTTGCAGATGCATATGTCCAAAGCTGTAAGAACTTTTGCCGAATTCTTAGGCTGTCTGACAATTCTGTCATCTCTGATCTTGCAAGTTAGCAGCGAAGGCTGATTCGTGAGGCTGGATCAGTGATTGTCTCTTTCTAGTTTTGTTGCTCTGGGGTTTTGTTTATTCTGTGCACTTTGTGAATATTTTTTAAGCAATTGCTAAGAAAATAGTACGGTAACCTAGCAGTGTTGATGTTGCATTAATGAGTATCGCAGCTTATTGTGCAGTCATCTCTTTGTGGGGTTAGTCCCTGCCATCCAGGCAATCAAAGGCTTTTAAAATACATTTGTCAATCTGACCTTGCAAGGCGCATGGGTTGGGAGCTGGAGCTGGATACTTGGGGGAGTGCATCCATCAGATATCTTGGGTAATCTATGTTTTTGCCTAAGCAGGGTAATAGCTAATGGATTCCTGTTGACTTCAAAGGAAGTCGGATAGGGCCCAGTCTCTGTCCAGTCTCACCATCCTTACAGCCTGACTTATTTTCCAGGCCTCTCCCTCTCATTTTTAGAAGATCCTCTGGTTGTTCTCACTCCACTGCAGCTTCACTTTCGTTCTGTGTAATATCTCCACAGCGTGTCCCTTCCTCTTTTCCATGCTATCCTGATTCTGGCATAGGCTCTGTTCCCACCTCAACTACCTACCTTCCTCCTCTGTAGTCTCACCAATACAGATGGTCACAAATTTTCTGTTTAAACTGTTTTTTGATCAAATAAAACCAACCTTGGGTTTCAGTTAAACGCCATTTTTGGTGACTTGTCTGCTTGCTGTGGAAAACTTTGAAATTAAAAACCGAATACCTGAAAACCAAAAGGCTTTTAGTTTGCAACTGAACCCCCCAAAATATTGTTCAACACCCCCCAAATTCCATTCAGAAATGCTCCATGGGAGTTGTAGTTTTCACCATTCTTCTCTGTGGGCTGGGTTCCCAAGCAGGACTACATCTCTCATGCGGAATGTGGCTAGAGTCTCCCATGATGCACCATGGAGGCTCAGCAAAGCATCACGAGCATCAGCGTCTCACCCACAGAGGAGAATGGGGACAAGAAGCACTGGAGGTATAGCTCCCAGGAGGTGGTGCAGTAGCATCTCTAGATAGGAATATGTGGTCTTCAGAGGAAAGTTTTCAACTTTTGGCCAATTTTTGTCTGCTTTTTGTCATTATTAATTTTCATTGAAAATTCATAAATTGTGGTGAAAATTTCAACAGGAGGCAAAAAAAATTAAAAATTTCATAGAAATGTTCTGCACTCCCCAGTTCTATGTCTGTTAACCCAATCATCTCTCTTATTCTTCTAGCCCATCTAACACAACTCCGCCAGGACCATCTTCCCTCTTCAGGGCTCTGACAGTGCCATTCCACTGCCAAAAAACTACAGACCCCCCCTGCTTATGTCTGTAATGATTCTGCTTCCTTTCCATCTTCTCTATACAGGTCACTGCTTACAAGTGGATATGCTTCTCACGTTTTTTTAATGTTAGGCCAATTTTTCAAGACATTGAAAGTCAAAATCAGACTGGTCTTTACATAAGAAACATCCCCCTGTGAAGAATCCTGTTCCTCTCTCACGCAGGCCTTTGAACATCACAGCACTGCCTGGAAATCTGTCTGAAAGCTTGATCTACCAGCTAAAAAGCAGACATGAATATTTTAACATTGGCACATGTAAGAGCTGCTGCTTGTAATTCACACTCCAGGGACTGGGTGGATTTTTATTCCTGGTGGATGTTGGATTATCTGCCTGGTAGCTACTCTTGTACTGCTGTTGTGTATGGTTTTGAATTTATAATTTAGTTTGGAACTCTTCATATTATTCAAGAAAAGCCCGTTTAAGTTCTGTTGTAAAAGTTCTTTAAGACAGAGGAAGTCATGTTAAAAAGGGAAAGGGAAGGGTTAACGCTATTTTTGAAGAAATCCCTGGTAATAATCAGTGATCAGAAGGGTATTTTAACAGCAGTTTGTGCTAACGCTGCTGCCTTTCTGCAGAAGTGATGCCAAAACAAGGATCCCTTGGAAATCCTGTAAGGTAGCTCTAAAAATGTATTTACCTGAGAAACAGCTTGAGAGTATCTGCACTAATAAGAGGGGAACCTGTCCCTTGCATATAAAACTCCATATGGCAACAGTGATCTCCGGACAATGGCATTAGTGAGGGAAGACAAGTTGCTGGCCATGTGACTGATTGTAGATATGGTAAAGACAGACTGCTGGTGAGATCTCAGCTGTGATCATGCGCATGCCTGAAATGTGAAGGAGAATGCCAGGCCAGCTCACCTTCTGTAACGCACGTTACCTTTTCCTTGAGGGGCCTGGGGAAAGTTACTGATGGTACTGGCTGTGAGGGCTTGGAAGCCTCTCTCTGATTTTGCCTGAAGGACAGAGATTATCCACTTTCTCCGGTATTGCTGCCTGGCACAGACCTGGTGGTCCAGGAACATCACAGCCACAGGTCCCTCCATGTTGGACAGGACATGGGAGACCAACCAGTTCATGGCAGTGGGGTCACAAGCTCCATGGCTGACTGCTGGCTGAAGCTGAGGGGTCTCCCGGGCTGAATCGCCAGGGTGACTCCCAATCCAAGGAGGCCAGTAACAGCTGCACATTGGTGTTGATAGTTATTGAGAATGAGGTAAGTGAACAAGATGCTGTAGTGATTCATTAACCCCTGCCTCCGTTAGCCCGGTACTTCACCCTGGGTGTCACAGGAGCAATAGGCCTTAAGCAAGGGTGTCGGGGCAGTGGGTAGGCTGGTGTGCCGACACCTCAGTACCGGACCCTGGATCCCAGTTCAGTAATAGGTTTAGGGGCCAGGCGGTAGGACCTACAGATCCTACTCAGCACACTGTGTAAATGGGTCTATTATGCTTGGACTGTCCCTCAGACAACAATCTAACTAACCTTCTGTTTGCAGTGGTGTGAACATGGAGGCCCGGACCTGGTTACAGGTGTAGAGGGGTAAGTGATAAGGCTTTGCTGACCCAGAAATGTGCCGGCCAGTACTGGGCACACATGGGGGCTGTGTTTTCGGCGTGCTTATCAAAATACTGCAGCGTTAAGCTGTGTCTTTCCCCAAGATTTGTCCCACTGCTTTCAGGGAGGAGAGCACTCATGCTACCAGTCATGAGTCCTAATGCCACGGGACACACCATGACTCCTGCCGAGAGGAAACGATTGCATTTTCAGTCAGTCTTTCTACTCTAGAAAATCCAAATCTTCATCAAACTCCCTAGCAGATCAAACATGTGCAAAGGGCCGGCAATTCAAACCTAAGAACTCTCCAGTGAATTACTCCTAAAGGTCTGTTTTTCTGGCTGAACTAGCGTTGCACTGGTCTAAAATGCCTGCAGTGTCAAAGGACCCGGTGCATAGATTCTTCAAATTCAGATAAACTCTGAACATGTACAGAAATAGCCCTGGCCAGCTCTCTGCTGTGCTTACAGGGGCCAGAATGAACTCATGTTTAATGATGCCCAGAGATCTTCACTCCTCACCTCTTCGTGTTTATGGCTATGAGTGTCGTGTTTGGGAGCAGTGGGTTCTGGCCCACTTGATGGTACTGGAGATCAAGATGCCCTCAGCAGGCAGAGACTGTGGACTGACAACTCCTGGCCTTGGAAGCCCACGCTGGCCTGGGCATGCTCAGCGCCCAGTGGCTTGGCAATAGCGTGCTTTACGGACTCATCCATTCCTCCATTCCAGACTTGCCTTGCTGAGCAGGCAAAAAGGGCTGGATCCAAATCCTGACACAACAAGCTGAGCCAAGAGGAGTGACAAACAGAAAGAAAGTGGTTTGGTCAGATGGTATATTAGTGCACAGCAGTAACACTGGCTTAATGTCAGCTTGGACTAGGGTGACCAGACAGCAAATGTGAAAAATCGGGACAGGGAGTGGGAGGTTATGAGCCTATATAGGAAAAAGACCCAAAAATCCGGACTGTCCCTATAAAATCAGGACATCTGGTCACCCTAGCTCGGACAGTCACCGCTTGTGCCCTGAGAGGGAGAAAAACACAGAGGGTGTGGAGTATCTTCATCCGTCTGGCTCTGTCAGGGGGTGTGTGGTGTGAGAGCATTCAGAAGGTGTCCCTGAACTTGGCACTGCCTTGCATTCCAGGAGTTGTGAGGAGGTGTCCCACTTACCAGCCTGAATCCCTTTAACCAAAGGTTTGTATGGAATTGCCTGGGTGTTTCATGTGATGGTAGCTGGAGGGGGTGCAGGCCATGGAAGGTGGGGGTAGGGTTAATATCTGCCCTAGAAACAGACTGTGGCTTCAGTCTCATTGGACACAAAGGAACCAAGAGGTGGTTGTCTTGGCTGGGGCAGCCTTACTTTCTCATGTACCGTATTTCAGCTGAACCAAGCTCCCAAAACAGACAGGATGGGCAAGGGCCCCATCAAAATACCTTTTAGTCTGGGGAGAAGGCATGGAGCTGGGAGATGAAGCGTTAAAACCTCACACCTTCCACTCACTTCTCTTCCAATGTGTATGCACCTCCCAGCCCTTCTCCCTGAGCCAGGGCCTTGCACCCCTGAGGTGTGAGGGAAGAATCAATCATGCAATTTTGCAAATAAGTCAACTAAGAAATTGCACAAGGCCATTTCTGGGAGGGCTGGGACTAGAACCCAGCACTGTAATATTGCAGACCCCACTTTCAGCCACCCAGCCTCTCAGAAAAAATCTGCCCCAGCTGCATGCTGGACTATGTATGTGATAACAGTGGTTATTCCTGTAATTGAAGTAGTGGAGGTTTGGCCTTTTAAGGGGGTCCAGGATTCATGCTCTGCTGCTGACCCATGTGTGGACCTTATCACGCGCTCTCTCTCTCTTTCTCCTTTTTGAAACATGTTTGATTAATTTACATAGTGAGGAAATACCCTTAAAACAAATTTTATAATAAAACATGGTAATCTGTGAACGAGGGTGTGATGTCCAACAAAACCCGGGTGTTCCCCATATCTGTCACAGCTGCCACAACTGCCGAGTTTTTGCTTTGTAATGTTTCCAAAACCCCATCAGCTTCACTTTGTATCTACACAGTGCAAAGGAACCCCTGGAAATGTGTAATGGACCCCGTTTTCTTCCGTGCACGTTCACATTATCCACATCTTTATTTCCACTTTTTATTCTGTGTATGTGGCCTTCAAACATCACATTGTTTTACAAAGTAATGATAAATAACCCAGTAAACAGCTGCCCTACATTAAAAATCTATTGCCAAACGGTAGGAGGCCTCAGTGACTTTTCTAAGCTGGGATTTAAAAAGGCCTAGGGGAGCAGAAGTATTCGTCTCCTAGAACGTATGCACTGCTGTGGCTTCCTGCATGCGATTTTCATATACACCGGGTTCCGCTAAGAGAGTTAAGGACAGTTCATTCCTTAGACTCTTGTAATTTTAATGCTGTAAGAATATGGATGAATCAAGCTATTAGTGACTCTCCCTCCCTTTTTTGGCCATTTATTATTAATTATTTTATAAAATAATATAAATATAAAAATAAGTTAGTGCTGATTGGTTGGTTCTCAGAACAAAAAGGCATCAATCCAAAGGGCTGAGCATTACTTAAATAGTACCTCCAGTATCATGCCCTGTAAAGCACCTTGTCAATCTCCCCCTCCTCAGCAGTATCCAAGAATCAAGTCATAACCCAGATGCCCCAGTGCCTTGGACTGAATGCATAGCCTTGCTGTTTGATAGACCCCTCTTGTGTGGTGGAGCATGAATGAGGCAGTGTTGGTGTGATGAGAGAGTACCTACATTAATGTCATTTCAGGGTATTGTCTTTGGTTTAGGTTCCATGAAAGTTCACAGACTTCATTGCATATTAAATATGTTTCCATGCCTGGAAACAAAGATTCAGCCAACATGTCTATTTAATGGTTGTAGATAAGAGAAGCTGATGACAAATGTTCCAGCGCACAGACAGTCCATCGGCACAGCCTCAGAAGATTTAAAAATGAGTAGCTTTTGGAGGACACCTGCTAAAATGCTCCCCCACGTTCAGACGGGAGTGCATTAGGAATGTCAACACTCTTCACAGCTTGGCTTACTCCAGCTCCCTTCTGCCACGTTCTCATCAGCGTGTGCTTTCAAGGATGATAATTTGATTCCCTTATTGATGGATAGGTCCCCCTCCTCCTAAATCAGGTGGCACTCCATAGAGACCACTAGGTTACTGTATAGGAGAAACCCTGAAAGCAAAGATGCCTCTAGACTGGACTTTAAAAGGGCTCTGTTGACTAAACAGTTCAGTTCTTAGCCTACACATGTTAATTGTTCTGCAAGACATCACTCCACCCGTAACATCGGAGAGGTCTAAAGGTGCTGATACAAATGTTTGGTGTTTCATTCTTTCAGGCCCCTGGCTGACTCTGTCTCTTCCTCCTGTGCTAGCACCCAAGTGTCTTCAAACAGTGGGCATTTTTGATGAGAGTTTCTTGCAGAGTGGCTGTGAGGCTGGGAAAAGGATGACACTTCCCCTCAAAGGCAGCTGAGAAGGGGGAAGAGCAGATTTCCTTTGGCTGTAGACACACTTCCCCTGTTGCTCCTGCTCCTGGAGTTTCTTGGTTTGAAAAGCTGATGAATCTGCTCAGTCAGAGCTTTAGAGCCAGCTCTAGAAGTGAGACAAAGGAACCACTTCTTCAGCTGCTGTACGTTGGCTTCAGTTGAGCTCCAGTGTTTTAAGAATGTAAGAACGGCCAGACTGGGTCAGACCAAAGGTCCACTTAGCCCAAGATCCTGTCTCCTGACAGTGGACAGTGAGAGATGCTTCAGAGGAAACGCAAAGAACAGGGCAATTATCCAGTGAGTCATTCCCTGTGGTCCAGCCCCAGCTTCTGGCTGTCAGAAGTTTAGGGAAACCCAGAGCAGGGGTTGCATCCCTGACCCCTTGGCTAATACCCATTGATAGACCTATCCTCCACCAACTTATCTAGTTCTTTTTTTAACCCAGTTATACTTTTGGCCTTCACAACATCCCCCTGGCAACAAGTTCCACAGATTGACTGGGCACAGTGTGAAGAAATACTTCCTTTTGATTGTTTTAAACCTGCTGCCTGTTAATTTCAGTGGGTGACTCCTGGTTCTTGTGTTATGAGAAGGACTAAATAACACTTCCTTATTCACTGTCTCAACACCAGTCATGATTTTTGAGACCTATATCATAGCTCCCCTTAGTCGTCTCTTTTCTAAACTGAAAAGTCCCAGTTTTTTTAATTTCTCCCCATATGGAACCTCGTTCTATACCCATAATTATTTTTGTTGTTGTTCTCTGTAATTTTTCCAATTTTAATATAGCTTTTTTGAGATGAGGCAACCAGAATTGAATGCAGTATTCAAGGTGTGGGCAGACTATCGATTTAGATAGTAGCACTATGATATTTTCTGTCTTATTATTTATCCCTCACTGAATGGTTCCTGCCATTCTGTTCACTTTTTTGACTGCTGCTGCACATTGAGTGGCTGTTACCAGAGAACTGTCCACAATGACTCCAAGATCTTTTCTGAGTGGTAACAGCTAATTTAGACCCCATAATTTTACATGTATAGTTGGGATTATGTTTTCAATGTGCATTACTTTGCATTTATCAACACTGAATTTAATCAGCCATTTTGTTGCCCAATCATTCAGTTTTGGGAGATCCCTTTGTCACTTTTTGCAGTCAGCTTTGGACTTAACTATCTTGAGTAATTTTGTATCATCTGCAAACTTTGCCACCTCACTGTTTACCCCTTTTTCCAGATCATTTATGGATATGTCGAACAGCCCTGGTCCCAGTACAGATCCCTGGGGGGATCAAGCGATTTACCTCTCTCCACTGATAAAACTGATTATTTATTCCTAATTTTTGTTTCCTATCTTTTAACCAGTTACTGATCCATGAGAGAACCTTCCCTCTTATCCATGACAGCTTACTTTGCTAAAGAGCCTTTCGTGATATGTGTCTGATAATTTTGTTCTTTATTATATCTTCAATCAGTTTGCCTGGTAAAGAAGTCAGGCTTACTGGCCTGTATTTGCCAGGATCACCTCTGGAGCCTTTTTTAAAAATTGACAGTACATTTGCTTTCCTCCAGTCATCTTGTACAGAGGCTGATTTATGTACCACAGTTTTATATATATATATATATATGGAGATATACTGATCTCATAGAGCTGGAAGGGACCTTGAAAGGTCATTGAGTCCAGTACCCTGCCTTCACTAGCAGGACCAAGTATAGATTTTGCCCTAGATCCCTAAATGCCCCCCTCAAGGATTGAACTCACAACCCTGGGTTTAGCAGGCCAATGCTCAAACCACTGAGCTAACCCTCCCCTTCTAGTTTACATTTGGGGACAATGTAAACCTTCCAGTCAGCGGCACTGCTATGGGTGCCTGCATGGCCCCACAGTATGCCAATATTTTTATGGCTTCCTCAGCTCTCGTCCCCTAATGCCCCTACTCTACTTGTGCTACACTGATGACATCTTCATCATTAGGACCCATATGAAAGAAGCCTTTGAGGAATTCCACCATGATTTCAACAATTTCCATCCTACTATCAACCTCAGCCTGGACCAGTCCACACAAGAGATCCACTTCCTGGACCCTACAGTGCTAATAAGCCATGATCACATAAACACCACCCTATACCGGAAACTTACTGACCGCTATACTTACCTACATGCTTCCAGCTTTCACCCAGACCACATCACACAATCCATTGTCTACAGCCAAGCTCTAAGATACAACTGCATTTGCTCCAACCCCTCAGACAGAGACATACATCTACAAGAGCTCTTTCAAGCTTTCTTAAAATGACAATACCCACCTGCTGAAGTGAAGAAACAGATTGACAGAGCCAGAAGAGTACCAGAAGAAGTCATCTACTACAGGACAGGCCCAACAAAGAAAGTAGCAGAACGCCACTAGCCATCACCTACAGCCCCCAACTAAAACCTCTCCAGCGTGTCATCAAGGATCTACAACCTATCCTGAAGGATGATCCCTCACACTCACAGACCTTGGGAGACAGGCCCGTCCTTGCTTACGGACAGCTACCAAACCTGAAGCAAATACTCGCCAGCAATCACGTACCACACAACAAAAACACTAACCCAGGAACCTATCCTTGCAACAAAGCCCATTGCCAATTCTGTCCACATATCTATTCAAGGGACAACATTATAGGACTAATCACATCAGCCACACCAGCAAAGACTCGTTCACTGCACATCTACCAATGTGATATATGCCATCATGTGCCAGCAATGCCCCTTTTCCATGTACACTGGCCAAACCAGACAGTCTGTATGCAAAAGAATAAATGGACACAAATCAGACATCAAGAATTATAACATTAAAAAACCAGTCAGAGAACTCTTCAATCTCCCTGGTCACTCAATTACAGACCTAAAAGTTGCAATTCTTCAACAAAAAAACTTCAAAAACAGACTCCAACGAGAAACTGCAGAACTGGAATTAATTTGCAAACTGGATACCATTAAATTAGGCTTGAATAAAGACTGGGAGTGGATGGGTTTTTACACAAACTAAAAACTATTTCCCCATACTAATTTCTTCCCCCTACTGTTACTCACATCTTCTTGTCAACTGTTTGAAATGGGCCATCCTGATTATCAGTATGAAAGGTTTTTTTCTCCTGTCAATAATAGCCCACCTTAATTGATTTGTTTCGTTAGAGTTGGCATGGCAATGCCCATCTTTTCATGTTCTCTGTAGATGTGTGTGTGTGTGTGTATATATATATATGTGTGTGTATATATATACATACACACCTTCCTACTGTATTTTCCACTGCATGCATCTGATGAAGTGGGTTCTAGCCCACGAAAGCTTATGCCCAAATAAATTTGTTAGTCTCTAAGGTGCCACAAGTACTCCTGTTCTTTTTTCTGATACAGACAAGCACAGCTACCACTCTGAAACCTGTACCACAGTTAGTAGTTCTGCAATTTCATATTTGAGTTCCTCCAGAGCTCTTGGATGAATACCATCTGGTCCTGGTGACTTATTGCTGTTTAATTTATCTCTTTGTTCCAGAACCTCACCTATTAAAACCTCAGTCTGGGACTGGTCCTCAGATTTGTCACCTAAAAACATTGGCTCAGGTGTAAGAATCTCCTTCACAT
Source organism: Gopherus evgoodei (assembly GCF_007399415.2). Lineage (NCBI taxonomy): Eukaryota > Metazoa > Chordata > Testudines > Testudinidae > Gopherus > Gopherus evgoodei. Next base: position 9,551,070 of record NC_044332.1, on the reverse strand, counting down.
CTCTGCTGTGAACTCTGATGCAAAGTTTTCATTTAGCTCTCCACAATGGCTTTGTCTTCCTTGAATGCTCATTTAGCACCTCAATCATCCAATGGCCACACTGATTTCTTTGGTAGGTTTCCTGCTTCTAATGTACTTAACTTTTTTTGCTGTTAGTTTTTGTGTCTCTTGTTAGTTGCTCTTCAGATTCTTTTTTCGCCCGGCTAATTGTACATTTACATTTGGCTTTCCAGAGTTTATGATTTTTCTACTTTCCTCAATAGGATTTGACTTCCAGTTTTTTAAAGATGTCTCCTTGTGTCAAACTGCTCTGTCTCTGTTTAGTGATGGTGGCATTTTCATTTATTTATTTATTTTGTCCTCTCACTATTGTTTTTTTGGTTTGGTTGGGTTTTTTGGAGTATACTTTTAGTCTGCACCTTTAGTATGGTATTTTTTAAAAGTTTCCATGCAGCTTGCAGTCATTTCTCATTAGTGACTGTTCCTTTTGACTTCCATGTAACTAATGTCCTCATTTTTGTGAAGTTCCCTTTTCAGAAGTTAAATGTTACTGTGATGGGTTTTTTTTTTATTTCCCCTCTACAAGAATGTTAAATTTAAATGTGGTCGCTGTTACCAAGTGGTTAAGCTATATTCAGCTCTTGGACCAGATCCTGTGCAACACTTAGGACTAACTCAAGAATTGTCTCTCCCCTTGAGGGTTCCAGGACTAGCAGCTCCAAGAAGCAGTCATTAATGATATCTAGAAAGTTAATCTCTGCTTTCTATCCTGAGATGACATGTACCCAGTCAATATGGAGATAGTTGAAATCCCCCATTATTACATAAGAACAGCCATACTGAGTCAGACCAGAGGTCCATCTTGCCCAGTATCCTGTCTACCGACAGTGGCCAATGCCAGGTGCCCCAGAGGGAATGAACAGTACCAGTAATCATCAAGTGATCCATTCCCTGTCACTCATGCCCAGCTTCTGGCAAACAGATGCTAGGGGACACCATTCTTGCCCATCCTGGCTAATAGCCATTGATGGACCTGTTCTCCATGAAACCTATCCATGGACCTATCCTCCATTACTGGGTTTTTCTGGTTTTGAAGCCTCTCTAAACTTTTGGAGCATTTCACAGTCACCATCCTGGTCAGTGGTCACTAGTATATTCCTATAGCTATACTCAAGCATGGATTTTTTTTTCCATAGAGATTCTATGGTACAGTTTGGTTCATTTAAGTTTGTTGTTATATTTGACTCTCTGCTTTCTTTCACATACAATGCCACCACCACCAGCCTGACCTACCTGGTCATTCCTATATATTTTGTACCCTCAGATTAGCATGTCCCATTGATTATCATAATTTCACCAAGTCTCTGTGGTGCCTGTTATAGCAATATCTGCATTTATCCGATTTCACCAGATGGGGATGTGGCCAAGATGTCCCTTTAAAAACATTTAATGAAAAATGTTCTCCGTGAGAGAGATGTGAAAAACACAGCAGAGTGATAGCAAAATCCACTTGCTTTGCCCACCAGATGACTGCATGTTTCACCTTTCTCCATATTTCCATTAGAATCAAACCCTTCTCCCTCCCCCGTGGCTCACTGCTCCTCCCACCGTTGTGCAGTGCACTGCATTAAGTTGAGGCCTCTTGTACTCATCTCTAGGAAGTGAAACAATGACACACACGCCTTGTACCGAGGATCACACAGTGGTGCCATTCATCTCCTCCCATCTCTGCTTCTTCCCCTGCTGCCTCCTCTGCTTGGCGCTCCCTTGCCAATCCCCCACCTTCTCCTTACTCAGTCACTTTTGCCACAGTGAGTGCAAGAAGTCAGTGGAAGAAAAGAAAAGTTTAATGTACCCGCCAAACTGCTACCTCCTCTAGAATACCTCAAGTGCAGCCTGTCTTCTCTATCTGTCTTCTGGACTGGGCGCATATTGAGCAAGGCCTCTCCACTCTGAGCATACTGCAATGCCTGACAATTAATACAAATGAATATCATGCTTGATTAAAACCAGTTAAGTTGGAATGATCTTGGATGCTGAAAATTCAGCTTAGGAATTGACCACATGGTCAAACACATGAAGAAAAGGGCTGAAGCAGTGGGGTGAGGGCAGAGCCCAATTTAACAAAAATATCTTTAATCATTGTTGCATCCAAGACAGTAAAAAGAGCTGGATGAAAAACTCACTGGCCAATTAATGTTGATTTTCTATAACTTGGGGATACACGGGAAGTTCCAGAGGACTGGAAGAAAGCAGCTGATGTGTCAATATTTTGGATATTAATAAAATGGGAATACCCAGGTAGTTATATACCTGACAGCCTGACATCAGTTCTGGGCAAAATAATGGAGTGACTGATATGGAACTCAGTAAAGAATTACAAGAGATTAATATAATTAAGGCCAATCAATATGGGTTTATGGAAAATATATCCAAACTAACTTGGTATCTTTTTTTTTTTTATTAGATGACAAGTTTGATAAGGGTAACAGTGTTGATGTAATATACTTACTCCTATAAGCTGTTGACTTGGTACCGCCTACATTTTGATTAAAAAGCTAGACTGAAACGAAATGAACATCACCTATTAAGTGGGTTCAAAACTGGCTAAGTGACAAGTCTCAAAATGTAATTGTAACTGGGGAATCATCACCAAGTGGGTGTGTTTCTATTGGGATCTTGCTGGGATGAGTTATTGGCTCTACACTACTTAACATTTGTAATCAATGACCTGGAACAAAAAGTGAAATCATCAGTGATAAAAGTTGCAGAGGATACAAGGATTGGGAGAGTGGTTTTATATGTAAATATAAATATATCCATCTAGGAACAAAAAGTGTAGGCCATTCTTAGAGGATAGGGGACTCATGGGTGGTGCATGACTCCTCCATTTGGGGAGGTGCACCTGGTCCTGGACTATAAAGGACAAAGTGAAATTCAGCAAAGATACATGTAAGGTGCTACTGTGACATTATCTGACTAAAATGACCATGTAGATCATTATTGCAACCACTGATATATATATTTGCAACAAATCTTGTACAAAAGGTTGGCAAGTAAGATGTCTATAGAAAGATAATGACTCACTGAATGTGATTATGCTACCTGTATGCATGTATCATTTTTGTATTTGAAATTATGAGTATTGGCTCTATACCTGGATTCAAATGTTTGCTCTTGGGGTAATACCCACAAGGTAGTTAGACAGCACGTCTTGGAGGGACTATTCAAATTGAGTGGCTCATCAAGAAACACTTGACTGACAATGGACTGTCCTGCAAACATGCTGTTTGAGGTATAGGTAATGGCTTCTACTGTGTCCAAACTTTCATGCATGGACATGTGACTTATCCATGTGTTTCCAACCACCATCTTGTTACTGTACGTTTCCACAGTAAGAACAATGGGTTTCTCTCTACATGGCAGAAGATATAAAAGGCCCTGGAAACCCCTATGTTTTGCCTCTATCCTGCTTCAGCCTCTTTCCTGCCCAAGCCTCTGGTCTATGGACTTACACTAATGGGAGCATCCTAACCAAGGGACTGAGGACCTTCCAATGATTTGGAAGCAGCCAGAAATTTCACTTAAGCCAGCAGTTTATTCCATCACTGCTACAAGCCTGAACCAAGAACTTTGCAATTATTGTATGTATTTGGTTCCTTGAAAAATTGGGCTCAACAGGTAGTGATCAACGGCTTGCTGTCTAGTCGGCAGCGGTATCAAGCAGAGTGCCCCAGGGGTCTGTCCTGGGGCAGGTTTTGTTTAACATCTTCATTAATGATCTGGATGATGGGATGGATTGCATGTTCATGGATGACATTAAGCTTGGGGGAGAGGTAGATATGCTGGAGGGTAGGGATAAGGTCCAGAGTGACCTAGACAAATTGCAGGATTGGGCCAAAAGAAATCTGATGAGGTTCAGCAAGGGCAAATGCAGAGTCCTGCACTTTGGACAGAAGAATCCCATGCACCGCTACAGGCTGGGGACCGACTGGCTAAATGGCAGTTCTGCAGAAAAGGACCTAGGGGTTACAATGGATAAGAAGCTGGATATGAATCAACAGTGTGACCTTGTTGCCAAGAAGGCTAACAGCATATTGGGCTGCATTAGTCGAAGCATTGCCAGCAGATGGAGGGAAGTGATTATTCTCCTCTATCGGCACTGATGAGGCCACATCTGAAGTACCGTATCCAATTTTGGGCCCCCTACTACAGAAAAGATGTGGACAAATTGGAGTGTGTCCAGCAGAGGGCAACAAAAGTGATTAGGTGGCTGGGGCACATGACTTATGAGGAGAGGCTGAGGGAACTGGGCTTATTTAGTCTGCAGAAGAGAAGAGTGAGGGGGGGATTTAATAGCAACCGTCAACTACCTGAAGTGGGGTTCCAAAGAGGATGGAGCTCGGCTGTTTTCAGTGGTGGCAGATGACAGAACAGGGAGCAATGGTCTCAAGTTGCAGTGGGGGAGGTCTAGGTTGGATATTAGGAAACACTATTTCACTAGGAAGGTGGTGAAGCACTGGAATGGGTTACCTAGGGAGGTGGTGGAATCTCCTTCCTTAGAGGTTTTTAAATCCTGGTTTTATAAAGTCTGGTTGGGATGATTTTGGGGTTGGTCCTGCTTTGAGCAGGGGGTTGGACTAGATGAGCTTCTGAAGTCCCTTCCTACCCTAATCTATGGTTCTATGATTCTTTCTTTTTATGAATAAACCTTTAGGGTTTAGATACTAAAGAGTTGGCATCAGTGTGATTTTGGGGTAAGATCTGAGTTATATATTGACCTGGTGTGTGGCTGGTCCTTTGGGATCAGAAGAACCTTTAATTTGATGAGACTGGTTGTAAAGAACGGCTCATCTCTGCACCAGTGTTTTTGGTGGTGATATAAGAACTGGAATGCCTAAGGAAACTATTTTTATGACTTCTTGTAAACCAGTGAGGTGATTGGGGGATTAGCCACCAGTCTTGAGGTGTATGTGCCCTATTTCTCGGCAATTCGTCCTGAATTTGGCATCCTTAGTTGTGTCCCACTGAGGCACAGTTACAGCTACACTTAGGGAAGAAACACCAAATGCACAAATTCAGAATGGGGGATAACTGGCTTGGCAGCAGCACTGCTGAGAAGGCTCTGGGAGCTGTGGTGGATCACAACCTCCAGATGAGTCAGCACTATGATGCTGTTATACAAAAACAAAAGAAAACAACCCCCAAATGCAGTTTTAGGCTGCATTAACATAGGCCTAGCTGCAAGTCACGGGAGGTGATAATACTCCTCTGCTCAGTGCTGGTTAGGCCTCCTCTGGAATATTGTTTCCAGTTTTGGTAACCAACATAGAAAAAGGATGTAGAGAAACTGGAAAGGATTCAGAGGCGAGTGAGAAAGATGATCAAAGGCGTGGAACACCAGCCATCTGGGCAAAGGCTGAAGGAACTGGGGATGTTTAGTTTGGAAAAGAGGAGATGAAGGAGGGACATGATCTTGGTGTTCAGATACTTGAAAGGCTGCCATAAGAAAGATGGAGAAAACCTATTCTCTCCTCCCAGAGGGCAGGACAAGAGGCAACAGGTTCAAACTACAGCATAGCAGATTGAGATTAAACCTCAGGGGAAAGTTTCTAACTAAGAACAAAGGACAATGGAACAGACGCCTAGAGAGGTTCTGGAAGCTCCTTCCCTGGAATTTGCAAAAGGAGGCTGGATGGCCATCTGTCTTGGATGGTTTAGACCCAACAAATCCTGCATCTTGGCAGGGGGTTAGACTAGATGACCTTTGTGGTCCCTTCTAATGCTGTGATTCTATAATTTTTCTCATATAGATCCAACCTTGTGAGCAAGCAATGGCAGCATCTCTTCAGTCTACCCAAAGCACATTCACCCATCATTCTGCAGCTGCTGAGCCGGTAGGTGAAGGTGCCAGGTGTACATTTTATGAGATGGGAAGCAAGGATAGGATTAGCAATCCATCAGCTGGGAAAGAATGCCCCTGCTTGCGGCTTTCTGAACAGTCCCGTGTCATTAAAAATGCGAGCACCAAGGCCCTTCTGTAGCCACTCTGTGGCAAAGTGGTCCGGTGTCCAAATAGGGATCTGCGTGCTGTCTGCGGCTCCACTGCACCTGGAGACCCTCATTGCTGCAGATCCAGCCACTGTGACAGTGGTTTTCAAACGTTTTGTATTGGTGACACTCTGAGTGTGACCCCCTTTATAAAGTAAAACGGGCTGTGGGTAATTTAATGCAATGAGAGCGTGGGGCTGCTAGCCCCACAGAGCTGCTAGCTCATGACCCCGATGTAACCATCTTGCGATCCATGGTGCTGGAACAGTTTTTGTTGTGGGGGTGCTGAGCTGTACCCCTCTTATCTCTGTTCGTGCAGAGAGACACAGGGGGTAAGGCCACAGCTAGGGGTGGGTGCAGAGCCCGGGAAATGTGGTCGGCAGCCGGGACCCTGAGGCTGGCAGCCAAGTGGGATCAGTGGCCGGGACCCCAGGCAGCAGGGGCACGGAGCTGCCAGCTGGGACACTGGGCACAAAACATGGTGGTGCTGCAGCACACCCCTGCGCTCCAACTTCCTGCACTGATGCTTGCGACCCCCTGAGGGCTCATGACCCCAGTTTGAGAACTCCTGCACATTGCCCAGAGTCACAGTCTTGCTTAACAGGAGGCGATTAATGGGCCTGCACGCCTATTTGACAATGGCCACCGTACTGGATTTTCCAACTGCAAAATGATTTCCCAGTGACCAATGGTAATCTGGCACTGTAAGTTTCCACAGTCAAATCACCACTCACTTCCCCATTCTCGTGCTCCTGTGCTGGAGGGCTGGGAGAAGCTTGGCCCATAGAGCCAGGAAGGTGACCTTGTGCATCCAAACTTAAATCAAAACCTAATAAGCAAACAAAGAATAAAACTTAGGGAAACCAAGCTTAGCCTAGTTCCCTTGAAACTTAAAGTTTAAGAAAAATAAGTCCAGCCTACTAAGAGCAGCAGTCATCGTAGATAGAATAGATCGAGAATAAGTAAGAATAGAAATGGGGTAAAGTGAGAAATGGAGATACTCTGTTGAGGTGGTTACCTCTTTTATAGGGCAAATGCCGGAAATCCTTCCTCTTATGCCCAAATTTCATTCCACACCTACAGAAGTGTTAGGGTACATTTACCCCATAGGCTAGTATGTATGTGCATATTGAAGACAGGTATGTACACACATCAGTCTCTTGTGGTGTACTCGTTAAGTCTGTGAGCACAACACTGAAAACCCTCCTACGCCATTCTCCATTGTCTATTGGTCTAGATAAAAGGTCATGGACATAGGCGTGGGTACTCAGCAATTTAGGTAACAAGATATAGGTCAACTTTGCTTTCTGAGTAAAAGGTCTTAACATAGATATGCTAACTTTGCCTTAGCTTAACATACAGGATATGGCCTGTAGGTCTCTTGCATTACAGCCAAACTTACTTTAATATAAATCTATAAACCTATTACAATAAACCAAATACTTAAACTATAAGAAAAGAGATCTATGCAAGCAAGCAGGTTTGTCCTATAGGCTACATCAGCCTGCTGGAGCAGTGGCTGGGGGACAGAGTGTGCAGAACTGTTGACCAGTGCCAGCCCCAGGCCTGTAAAGCAGTGGCTGCTGGAACAGTGGCTGTGGTGAGCTCAGGGCCTCTGAAGCAGTGACTGGAATTGAGTCAGCCCTCCTGGGGCTGGAGCAGTTGCAAACCTGGGCAGCTGTTTGTCCTCCTCCAGGGTATTTTTAGTAAAAGTCAGGGAGAGGTCACAAGCTTCTGTGAATGTTTGTTTCGTGCCCGTGACCTGTCCCTGACTTTTCCTAGAAATACCTGTGACAGAATCTTTACTTCTGACAGTAGTGCAGAGCTGTGAGGGCTCCATGCTTCTGTCGGAGATGGCGGACAGCGAGGAGGGCCAGGCAGGTTTGTGGGATTTTGCAAAAAGGTGCGCAAATTATGGGAGACAGCTAACATTAAGAGATGGAGACCACTGGACACTGGGAAGTTGATCCCATGCTCCCAGTCACCCCACGTGGCTCGTTTCAGCCCTGCCAAGCATTGTCAGAACTTCCCCAAAGACAGTGCTCTGAAGGGTGGCAGGCTGCACACTGGGGTACCTACCCATGGTGCACTGCACTCCACAGCGACACAAGCACTCCTGACAGGTAGTGCACCGCCAACAGATGGCGCCAAGTATGCACCCGCACAAGCGCTGTACTAACTGTGGCGGCTGTATGCCAACATAATGTGTTGACCAAAGTTTGTAGTGTAGACTTGGCCTCAGACCCTGCTTGAGATTCTTTCCTTACACTCCTCACTGAGCTGGATGTAGAAAGACCCTGCTGCACCCTACCCACGCAAACCCTCAGCTAATGCCATGCCCAGGAAAATTCCTAAAATACAATGTGAAAGAATCCATCCATAAAAGAGCTACAGGCCAGGGGAAGCAGGAAACGACATTGCCTCCCTAAACTAAAACAGCCAAACTTACATTGCAGGGATTGACAGTTGCTAGTCAATAGTCGCTGGCAGGGGCGGCTCTAGGCATTTTGCCACCCCAAACTCAGCAGGAAGGCTGCCTTCGGCGGCACGCCTGCGGGAGGTCCGTCGAAGCTGCGGGACCAGCGGACCCTCCGCAGGCAATCTGCCGAAGGCAGCCTGCCTGCCACCCTCGTGGCGACTGGCAGAGCGCCCCCAGTGGCTTGCCGCTCCAAGCACGCGCTTGGCATGCTGGGGCCTGGAGCCGCCCCTGGTCGCTGGCTTGTCACCAGAGGCAAAGGGATCCAGAGAAGTGCCCACCTCAGCTCTGCACCTCCCGTATCCTCCACCTTGCTCATCTGTTCAGCCAGTCAGACTCTCACTGGTTCAGGGTGACACACTGTCCTGCCAAGCACAAACCCAACCCAGCCAGGCTCCAGAGAGGCCATGGTCTGCGTCCTAGCTTCTCAGTGGGACACGGGGAGACTGATTTTCCTAACAAACTAGAGTTGGTCTGTTGTTAATCCGGATCTAGTGGCTCCATATCTAATCATGGCTCTGCAGTTTTGTGGCAATTAATAAATTAAGGTGAGATGTGTTTCTAAAAGACATGCTCCAGTTCAGACCGGCGTGTGTGGGGTAGTTCTCTGGCCTGTGTTATACAGGGATCAGGCGCCATGATCACAAAGGTCCCTTTTGGCCTTGGAATTGCTGAATCATTAGCAAACATGGTCAGAAGCTGGTCCTTGGCTCTCTTAGAGAACTTTTCATCCCCATCTCTCAAAACAAGTTGCAAAGGAAGATCAGTATCATGATCCCCATTTTACTGATGGGAAAATGGAGGCACTGAGCAGTGAGGTGGCTTGCCCATGGAAAAACAACCATGCAGTGTCACAAGACAGGGTGCCTTACTGTAGCAGGGCTTGTTTGCCACTCAGGATGGAAGGAGCTGCTAAAATCCAGTCTACTTGGCTATTTAGACTCATCCATTCCCTTATCATTTTACCTGCTGTGTATTTGGTCCCACACCCCAGTGCAGTGTGTCATGGAGTGTGCGGGAGTCCGGTCCTGCACCCCTCTTCCTGGGATCCACAGTGACTCTTAGCCAGCCAGTAAAACAGAAGGTTTATTGGACAACAGGAACACAGATTACAACAGAGCTTGCAGGCACAGTCAGGATCCCTCAACCGAGTCCTTCTGGGCTTTCAGGGTGCTTGGATCCTAGCTAGGATACCCTGAATTCCGCCCACACAGCCCCAAGCCCAAACTCAAACTGCTTCCCTCCTGCCACTCCCTTCCTTTGTCCCCTTTCTTTCCCCTCCCTTACCTAGCTCAGGTTACAGCTCTGGTGTGGTCCATCCCCTAAAATCCTCCCCTGCTATCCCATTCCCCACACAGACAGTCCCTACTGCATCACCTCCCTCTCCCCTTCGAGACTGAACTGAGCGGGGTCACTCTGCCCAGTGACCTGGGGAAGTTCAGGGCCCCCTCTCTGGGACAACGCATCCGCTGTCAGGTTGGCACTTCCCTTCACATGGACCACGTCCATGTCATAGTCCTGTAGGAGCAGGCTCCACCTCAGGAGCTTGGTGTTGGCTCCTTTCATCTGGTGCAGCCAGGTCAGGGGAGAGTGGTCGGTGTACACGGTGAAGTGTCGCCCAAAGAGGTATGGCTCTAGCTTCTTAAGGGCCCACACCATGGCCAGGCATTCCTTCTCGATGGCCGCGTAGCTTTGTTCCCGGGGTAGCAGCTTCTTACTCAGGTACACGATGGGGTGTCTCTCCCCCTTTTCATCCTCCTGCATTAACACCGCCCCCAGTCCCGTGTCTGAGGCATCGGTGAACACCATAAAAGGTTTGTCAAAATCTGGGTTTGCCAGAACTGGGCCACTAACCAGAGCCTCCTTCAGCGCCCGGAAAGCCTCCTGGCACTGCTCAGTCCAGATCACCTTGTCTGGCTTCCCCTTTTTGCACAGTTCAGTGATGGGGCCGGCTATGGCACTAAAGTGGGGCACGAACCTTCGATAGTACCCCGCCATCCCAATAAAGGCTTGGACCTGCTTTTTGGTTTGGGGAGCAGGCCAGTCTCTGATCACCTCCACCTTGGCTGGTTCCGGCTTCAGGCAGCCGCTCCCCACCCGATGGCCCAGGTAAGATACTTCAGCCATTCCCACCTTGCACTTCTCAGCCTTTACTGTTAACCCAGCCTTTCGGAGTCGGTCCAGGACTTGTTTAACCTGGGACATGTGGTCCTCCCAGGTCTGGCTGAAGACGCAGATGTCGTCAATATACGCCACGGCAAAACTCTCCATCCCCCTCAGTAGCTGATCCACCAGGCGCTGGAAGGTGGCCGGCGCTCCCTTGAGGCCGAAGGGCAGGGTCAGAAACTCATAGAGCCCCAGAGGGGTGATAAAGGCCGATTTCAGCTTGGCATCTGCATCCAGCGGCACTTGCCAGTAGCCTTTGGTAAGTTCCATAGTGGTGAGGTACCGAGCACCTCCCAGCTTGTCTAGGAGCTCGTCAGGCCTGGGCATAGGGTAGGCATCAGATACGGTGATGGCATTGAGCTTTCGATAGTCCACACAGAACCAGATTGACCCATCCTTCTTGGGGACCAGCACCACTGGCGAGGCCCAAGGGCTGGAAGACGGCTGGATCACCCCCAAAGCCAGCATGTCCCTGACCTCTCTTTCAAGATCCTGGGCAGTTTTACCAGTGACCCAAAAAGGGGAGCATCTTATAGGGGGATGTGACCCGGTCTCCACCCGATGGACAGTCAAATTAGTGCGTCCAGGCTGGTTGGAAAACAGCTGTCGGTATAGATGCAGCACCCCCCTGATTTCAGCGTGCTGGCCCGGGGTCAGTTGATCAGAGAGGGGAATCGCCTCCAGGGGGGAACCAGCTTTTGTCCCAGGGAATAGATCTACTAAGGGGTCATCTCCCTGCCCCTCCCAATGTCCGCACACGGCCAACACCACATTCCCCCTGTCATAGTATGGTTTCATCATGTTCACATGGTACACCCGACGGTGATGTGCCCGGTTTGACAGCTCCACCACATAGTTTACCTCATTCAATTGCTTGATAACCCTGAAGGGCCCTTCCCAGGTGGCCAGGAGTTTGTTTCTCCTCACAGGGATGAGAACCATCACCTGATCCCCGGTGGCGAAGGCATGGGCCCGTGCCGTGCAGTCATACCAGACCTGCCTCCTCTGGGCTCGGGCCAGATTCTCCCTGGCCAGGCCCATGAGCTCGGCCAGTCTTTCCCGGAAGGTCAGGACATACTCCACCACTGACTCCCCCTCGGGAGCGGCCTTCCCCTCCCATTCGTCCCTCATCAGGTCTAGGGCCCCCTTACCCGCCTTCCATACAACAGTTCGAAAGGTGAAAATCCGGTAAATTCCTGGGGTACCTCCCTGTACGCGAACAGCAGGTGAGGTAAGTACTTGTCCCAATCCTGCGGGTGCTGGTTCATAAATGTTTTTAGCATCATCTTCAGCGTCCTGTTGAACCTTTCTACCAGCCCGTTGGACTGGGGTGATACGCTGAGGCCCAGTTGTGCTGGACCCCACATTTCTGCCATAAGGACCGGAGCAGGGCCGACATGAAGTTTGACCCCTGGTCCGTTAAGACCTCCTTGGGGAACCCCACCCGGCTGAAAATTGTCAGCAGTGCATCTGCCACTGTGTCTGCTTCGATAGAGGACAAGGCCACCGCCTTGGGGTAGCGAGTGGCAAAATCCACCACCACCAGGATGTATTTCTTCCCTCACCGGGTCGTCTTGCTGAGGGGTCCCACTATGTCCATGGCCACCTTCTGGAAAGGTTCTTCTATGATGGGTAAAGGCCTCAAAGCCGCTTTCCCCTTGTCCCGGGCCTTCCTCACCCTCTGGCAGGGGTCACAGGATTGGCAGTACTGTCGGACATGGGTAAAGACCCCAGGCCAGTAAAAGTTCTGTAGCAGCCTCTGCCTGGTGCGCCGGATTCCCTGGTGCCCTGCGAGAGGGATGTCATTGGCCAGGTACAACAGCTTGTGATGAAACTTCTGGGGAACCACCAGCTGTCTCCTGATCCCCCATGACTCTACTTCCCCTTGGGGAGCCCATTCTCGGTACAGGAACCCCTTCTCCCTCAGGAACCTCTCCTTGCAACTTCTCCTCATGGTCTGTACCGCACTAAGATCAGCCCGGTCCCTGTGCTTCCGCAAGGAGGGATCTTTCTGCAACTCGGCCTGGAACTCCGCAGCTGGGACAGGGATGGGGACCGGCTCTCTCTTGCTGGCTGGGTCTGAGGCTGCAGCCTCTCTGAACTGTGCCCCTGGGCATTCCCCGCTCCCTGGGTTAGGGTCCTGCACCTCGGGTCGAGTACCTTCCCCGTTGTCGGGGTGCAGTGCCCTTTGCCGACTCTGACTACGAGTCACGACCAGGGCACTCTGGGTGTTACTAGGCCAGTCCTCAAGGTCCCCTCCCATTAACACATCCGTGGGCAAATATCGGTGTACCCCCACATCCTTGGGGCCCTCCTTGGCCCCCCACTTCAGGTGTACCCTTGCCACGGGCACCTTGAATGGGGTCCCACCCACGCCCATCAGGGTCAGGTAGGTGTCGGGCACCATCCGATCTGAGGCCATCACCTCGGGCCGGGCCAGCATCACCTCTGCGCCCGTGTCCCAGTACCCAGTGACCTTCCTCCCATATACCTCCAGGGAAACAATGCACTCCTTCCGGAGGGGCAGCCCCGCGCCCACCCGGTAAACCAAAAACCCAGAGCCTGGAGCATCCACAGGTGGTATGTTGCCAGCCCCCCTTTCCTGGGAATGTAGCCCCTCCTCCGATTGGGTTTTTACCCAGTCCACCCTCTGCGGGTTGGGTCTGCTTGGTCTGTCCCTGAGCTTGGGGCACTGGGCCCGTATGTGACCTCATTGGCCACAGCGATAGCAGCCCATGTCTCGTGGGTCCCCTTGAGTGGGTCGGAGGGACCTGACGCTGGATGTTCCCCTTTTGGAGGGATTCTCCATAGGCCCCCTTTGGGAGGTCCCATGATGACTCTCTCTCTGCGTTGAGGCAGGCCTGCTCCTTTGAGACTCCTCCCTGCCATCCCCTGCCCGACTGTCCACAAATTGGTCGGCCAGCTGGCCTGCGGGCTGTGGGTTCTCCGGCTTCTGGTCCATCAACCACAGCCTCAAGTCGGACGGGCACTGCTCGTACAGGTGCTCCAGTATGAATAGGTCAAGCAGGTCCTCTTTAGTTTGGGCCCCAGCTGTCCACTTGCAGGCATACCCCTGTGCCCAGTTGACCAGTTGTAGGTATGTGACCTCACGGGTTTTACGCTGGCTCCGGAACTTTTTCTGGTACATCTCAGGAGTCAGCCCAAACTTGCGGAGCAGGGCCTGTTTGAACAGTTCGTAGTCCCCTGCCTCCGCCCCTTTCAGTCGGCTGTACACCTCCACGGCTGTGGAGTCCAGTAAGGGGGTGAGAACTGCGATCCTGTCTGCAGGGTCAACCCTGTGCAGCTCGCAGGCATTTTCAAAGGCCGTCAGGAAGGTATCTATGTCCTCCCCCTCCTTACGCCAGGGCAGCAAGTGCTTATCAAAGCTCTTTGTAGGCGTGGGTCCCCCCTCACTCACCGCAGCCGGGGCCTCACTTCTCCTCAGCCGGGCCAGGTCCAGCTCATGTTTACGCTGTTTCTCCTTCTCCTCCAGCTCTTGCCTCTTTAAGTCGAGCTCCTCCCATTTCAGCTCCCTTTCATATTCCAGCTGCATCTGCTCCACGGATGCCGAGCATTGCCGGGAGGATCCCCTGCTGGCCGGGGGTGTCACGGTGCCCTCGGTATACACTGGGCTCCTCCTCACCTTTCTCCTAGGCACAGGAAGAGGGGGTCTCGGGAAGCCCTCGTCCGCCGGCTGACCACTCCCAGCGGGGACATACACTGGTGCCTGCGCTGCATCTGCCCGGCTGCTTCCCTCAGAGACCGGGCTCCATTCATTCATGTGGTCTCCCTGCTCCAGCTGGGCAATCAGCTGGTCCTTGGTGCGTCTCCCCGGGCGCAGCCCCCTCTGCTTGCATAGCTCCAGCAGGTCGCACTTGCGCCGCTTGGCATACATCTTCCTGCTGGCCACTCACAGGCCGGGGTGCTCGCCGCTCCCCACAGTTTCCAGGGGGATCCCTAGTGCACCAGCCCTTTGTGAGGTCACCACCTCTCTGCCAGGGTCGAGCTGCAGACTCCTCCACCCCTGGGACCGCTCGCTGCAATCACCCGGGGGACCCTGTTACTGCAAAGTCCTTCTCACTGGGCACACACTCCCAGGGGTTAATCACCCCTTCGTTTTACTGCTCCCCAGTCACTTACTGCAGGAAGCGCCGTGCACGGGGTGCAGTATATCCCACCGCTTCCACCAGTTGTCACGGAGTCCGGGGGGAGTCCGGTCCTGCACCCCTCTTCCTGGGATCCACAGTGACACTTAGCCAGCCAGTAAAACAGAAGGTTTATTGGACAACAGGAACACAGATTACAGCAGAGCTTGCAGGCACAGTCAGGACCCCTCCACCGAATCCTTCTGGGCTTTCAGGGTGCTTGGATCCTAGCTAGGGTACCCTGAATTCCGCCCACACAGCCCCAAGCCAAACTCAAACTGCTTCCCTCCTGCCACTCCCTTCCTTTGTCCCCTTCCTGGGCAAAGGTGTTGACCTTTCCCCTCCCTTACCTAGCTCAGGTTACAGCTCTGGTGTGGTCCATCCCCTAAAATCCTCCCCTGCTCTCCCATTCCCCACACAGACAGTCCCTACTGCATCACACAGTGTCACCACACTGAGTACGAGCCCTGCAGGCAGCGTGTACACCCTTAGCCCCCACAGCATGACTCACACTAGGTCTGCCTTTACCCTAGTGTGCACTGTCATGCCCTTCATAATAACCTGCCTGTAGATGGCCATTGACTTTTCAGTAAGACGGTCTGAGTGGCCATGTTAATGGAGAATGTTACATCACCTGTGATGCTCTGAATGAGCTGTGGGTGACTCTGTCCCGCTTTTCTGGAACTGGGTCACTTCAGGCAGCTAAAGGGGCTTGTAGACATGTGGACTCACCCCTGCAGCATTCCTGCTGGTGACTTTGGGGAATTAGCTCAAATTCCAGCCCGGAGCACCCTCTGCAGGCCGGTGATCCACCTGTCCGCTGCTGGCCCCCTTGTCCCTCCCTGGAGCCCAGTGCTGCTTTAACTGGGTCTCCCCCCTCCCAGGGGAACCCTCTCCCCACTATCCCCTCTTTGCCTCAGTCATGGCTACTGCCAGTGTCTGTTTAGCCCCTGTGCCCTGGGGCAGACTGCAGTGTATCAGCCAATCATCACAGGCAACAAGTGGTTTGGACTGACTGCCTCTGCTGCCCCTCTGCAAGCCCAGTACCTAGGGGGCCTAGAACCAGCTCTGCAGCCTGGGGTGTTGCTGGCCTAGGGTTTCCCAGCTCCTAAGGCCTTTCCCCAGCCCTGCCTCCCTCTAGGTCCCCCTGAGTGAATTCCCAAGCAGCCAGGCCTGTCTCCCTCCCCAGTCAGAGGGAGACTGCTTGCCCTTGGCTTCCCTGGCCTTCTTATTAGGCCCTATGGCTCAGTTTGGGGCACGGCCCCAGCTGCAGCCACTTCCCCAATCAGCCCAGCCTAAAGGCTGCTTTCTCCAGCCCCAGCCCCTTCCCAGGGCTGTTTTTTTTAACCCCTTCAGGGCAGGAGCAGGGGTCCACCCTGCTACAGGGCTCTGCCTGGACTAGTCAGAGCAGCAAAACATAGGACACCTTGCTAAATGTTTTCATTGCTGCAGGTACTGGGTGGAGCTGGCCAAGCCTTTACTCAGTGAACAGAATGCTACAGTTTGATGCCTGTTATGTTACGTTAGGAACAGTGAGTTTTGGAGAACTTCTGACCCTAAGCATCTGAGTTAAGCATCACAATAATGAGAGTTACTTAAAATTCATGAGATTTTAAAATCTACATTGTGGATGCTGCGTCTTCGCCTTCTGGTTTGTGAGCCTTGGGGCGTGACATTGTCCAGCTTTGATCCACAAACACAAAGGCTAGAAACTTTTTTTAAATAAATGACCATTGCAATTCTCACCTAATCATAGATTCTGGGAGCTGGGGCTTTAAGCTGCTACTGAGCTTAAACACAGGAAGGAGAAGGAGGGAATGTTTTGCTGGGGGATGAGAGAAGAGAGATTGTGTGTGGCCAGGAGCAGTATGCTGGTCCCAGTATGGTGTTTGCCATAGCATGTGGGGAGAGTGACAGTCTGACGCAGCCATCACCAAAAAATCAGAGCAAGCAGCTGGGCTTCTAGCTGCTCTGCTGGAGGGGGCCAGGGCACTGGGGAAGGTTCTGAGGTGTGAAATGAGGAGATTGGCAGCCCTAGAGAATTCATGTCTGTTTCACAGCAAAGACCAAGCATGGCCTTGTCCCCACTAATAAACCTTAGCCAGGGCCAGAGCAACCACCCTCTAGAGGTGAAATGTGTAGCCGAATATTGTCAAATGATGGTCTAATCCTTGGCCTCTGTGTGCTGAGAGCCAGTCAGGCCCTGCACACCAGGGATGCCTCTGTGATAGTCTCAAGTAAGCACCAGTGGGAACCACTTTTAGCCATTGTCTAGCTAGTGGGATTTGAACCAGTGACTGGCACTGAATGAGGCTGCTTGGAGGACAGAATTTACATAATGAAGACAGAAAACAAAGCCACTGATAAGGGCTGCCTGAGGCAGAATCTGCTTATTCCGAGCCGACTTCTTTATGAGAAACCAGCTAATCTCTCCTTTTTAACTTTGTTCATTTTCCATTGTCTCTTCCTGTGCTGGCACGTTTAAACTGCTCCCCCAGCCCTGGCTCCCCAGTGTGAAGTGGGAAAGGGCAGCTGCACCAGAGCATCCAGAAGGTCATGATGCAAATTGGGCCGGTTTAATTTTTGCTTCATGAATAGAGACAGCAGTCTGATGTTCTAATTAGTCTATCAACTTCAAAGGCCATTGACAGGCTTCAGCAGCGGGAACGGCGGCCTGACCTCCAAGATAAAGGTTTCCGTTTTTCTACAGTCCTGCAGAGACAGTTTTTCCTTTCAGTGTGACAGCAATCTAGATAATTAAATTGGGCCATTTGTTCAGGGATAGAACGACACAACCAATTAACTTACAATACACTGACTTTAAGGGCAATGAGATGCGAATAATGTAGGAGCAGGTGCTTTTTTTTGCAAATGCCAGCAAAGGCGAAGAATTTCATTTTGTGCAACTGAATTTCATGGAGTCTATCGCACCCCACCCATGCCATAACTCTTTTCCATGCCTTCAGGTGCTGAGTTCAGTCGTAGCAGTTCTGTCCAGCCAGCAGCAGCTTAAGCAGGCCCAGCTGGTAGTGCAAAGAAAAGGCCAAATAGAGGGTTCAGCTCAATGACAATGGGTCCCATCTCCTCCCAATCCTGGGGCACAGGTGGAGATGACAGTACAGGCTGCAGGGCAGTGGCAATGGAACCCACAGAGCCCATGGCATATGCTCGCTTTGCCAGCCTCCAATGAGAAGCATGACAATCCCTCTCCTCAAACGGCAGCATTCCCATGCTAGAACTATGCCAGGTCTAAATCCCTGGTCGCTGAGTTTGCAACAGCACTGGGACAGCTGCAGGCTTCCCTGAAGCTAATTAATGAGTGTCTGTTGGGAATTGCTGCCCGCTGGGCGCAGTTGCTGGGCTAATGAGGCCGTTGGCTCAGTAACTGGGAGGCTTCATTTGGGAGGGACTGGGCCATAAGAAGGGGGCTCAGAGCGGATGCTAGGGAACAGTGTGAAGTCTGCTGCTGTGTCCTGTCTGGAACTGAAGGTTCAGGGCACACATGGTGAAGGAACCTGGGTGTGCGTGTGGCTAGGAGACCACACAAACAAGGCAAGCAGGGCTCTTACGGGGAGGTGCAGATACACCTCTGACAGCAGGTAAGTACCAGGGCGGGTGAAGAGCTAATGGACAATGTTGGCACAAGAGTTTGCAGTAACGGGCCATGAACATGTTCTGGCTAGAAATGGGAAGGGAGTTTCTAACTACCACGGGGGAAGGGCTGCGGCAGCCTCCTAGTAGGAGTTGTGGGGGCAAATAATTAGTTAACAAGTGAGGTGGACGAGTTGTGCTTGTCTGATGGTGCTGCTGGTGAGGGTGGGGGCAGGGCTTAGCAGTTTGGGGCTCACTTCTGGGTCATGTCTTATGTTCCTAAAGCTCAGGCTTCAAACGGACTACCTGAAGGGGTCAGGAAGGTGATTCCTTCCCCCCATCAAAGGTATTTTGGGGTCAGTTTGTTTTTAATCTTCTTCCTCTGCAGGGTTTGGAATGGCCACAGATGAATAAGGGACACTGGATGGGGAGGGCCAGGGCTCTGAGGCAGCCCCGAGCTTGCTCTGTCCGAGGTGCTCGGCTGGCTGGTTCTTGCTCCCACGCTCAGGGTCTAACTGATCCCATAAGTGGGGCTGGGAAGGAATTTTCCCCCAAACTCAGATTGGCAGGAACCAGGAGGGGGAGGTGTCTTCCTCTGCAGCACATGTTAGCAACAAGAAGAAAGTCAAGGAAAGTGCAGGCCCCTTACTGAATGAAGGAGGCAACCTAGTGACAGAGGATGTGGAAAAAGCTAATGTACTCAATGTTTTTTTTGCCACTGTTCTCATGAACAAGGTCAGCTCCCAGACTGCTGCACTGGGCAACACAGCATGGGGAGGAGGTGACCAGCCCTCTGTGGAGAAAGAAGTGGTTCGGGACTATTTAGAAAAGCTGGACAAGCACAAGTCTATGGGGCCAGGTGCGCTGCGCCCAAGGGTGCTAAAGGAGTTGGCGGATGTGACTGCAGAGCCATTGGCCATTATCTTTGAAAACTCATGGCTATTGGGCGAGGTCCTGGATGACTGGAAAAAGGCTAATGTAGTGCCCATCTTTAAAAAAGGGAAGGAGGAGGATACGGGGAGCTACAGGCCAGTCAGCCTCACCTCGGTCCCTGGAAAAATCATGGAGCAGGTCCTCAAGGAATCAATTCTGAAGCGCTTAGAGTAGAGGAAAGTGATCAGGAACAGTCAGCATGGATTCACCAAGGGCAAGTCATACCTGACTAACCTAATTGCCTTCTATGAGGAGATAACTGGCTCTGTGAATGAAGGGAAAGCAGTGGGCGTGTTATTCCTTGACTTTAGCAAAGCTTTTGATACAGTGTCCTACAGTATTCTTGCCAGCAAGTTAAAGAAGTATGGGCTGGATGATTGGACTATAAGATAGATAGAAGGCTGGCTAGATCGTCGGGCTCAACGGGTAGTGATCAACGGCTCCATGTCTAGTTGGCAGCCAGTATCAAGCGGAGTGCCCCAAGGGTCGGTCCTGGGGTCAGTTTTGTTCAATATCTTCATTAATGATCTGGAGGATGATGTGGACTGCACTCTCAGCAAGTTTGCAGATGACACTAAACTTGGAGGAGTGGTAGACATGCTGGAGGGTAGGGATAGGATACAGAGGGACCTAGACAAATTAGAGGATTGGGCCAAAAGAAATCTGATGAGGTTCAACAAGGACAAGTGCAGAGTCCTGCACTTCGGACGGAAGAATCCCATGCACTGCTACAAACTAGGGACTGAATGGCTAAGCAGCAGTTCTGCAGAAAAGGACCTAGGGGGTTACAGTGCACGAGAAGCTGGCTATGAGTCGACACTGTGCCCTTGTTGCCAAGAAGGCTAATGGCATTTTAGGCTGTCTAAGTAGCAGCACTGCCAGGAGGTCGAGGGATGTGATCATTCCCCTCTGTTCAACATTGGTGAGGCCTCATCTGGAGTACTGTATCCAGTTTTGGGCCCCACACTACAAGAAGGATGTGGAAAAATTGGAGATTGTGCAGCAGAGGGCAACAAAAATGGTCAAGGGGCTGGAGCACATGACTTATGAGGAGAGGCTGAGGGAACTGGGATTGCTTAGTCTGCAGAAGAGAAGAATGAGGGGGGATTTGATAGCTGCTTTCAACTACTTGAAAGGGGGTTCCAAAGAGGATGGATCTAAACTGTTCTCAGTGGTGGCAGATGACAGAACAAGAAGCAATGGTCTCAAGTTGCAGTGCGGGAGGTCTAGGTTGGCTATTAGGAAACATCATTTCACTAGGAGGGTGGTGAAGCACTGGAATGGGCTTCCTAGGGAGGTGGTGGAATCTCCTTCCTCAGAGGTTTTTAAGGCTCAGCTTGACAAAGCCCTGGCTGGGATGATTTAGTTGGGAATTGATCCTGCTTTGAGCAGGGGGTTGGACTAGATGACCCCCTGAGGTCTCTTCCAACCCTGATATTCTATGATTAAATGGGTGAATCTCAGCTAATCATTTCCCTGCTGTTGGAAGGTGGGAGGTGGGGAAGGCAGCCTCAGGCAGTGGTGCAGCTCGGCCTGAGGCACAGCACAGGCTAGTTGGCTCTGGGCTAATTGATGTTGTTGGGTGTAGTGTGGAGTTGGTGGCCTGTGGTATTGTAATGGGGTCCCCATAGTGCAAGCTAGACTGTGTGAACATTGAGCCCTCCAAACACATCAGATGGGCCATTAATGCTGTCTGGGCTCTCCTTTGTTGCAACTGAAAGGCTGCCTGTGGGCGTTTCCAACCTCACAACATATTTCAGTAATACACACATACATAGGTGCCAATACCCCCACTTTCCCCTGGGCGCTTGACCCTGCCCCTTCCATGTGGCCCTACCTCTCCTCTGCCCCCTTTCCAACTCCTTCCCCAAGTCTCTACCCCAGCCCTGCCTCCTCCCCTGAGTGTGCCACGTTCCCACTCCTCCCCCCTCCCTCCCAGAATGCCGTCAAACAGCTGTTTGGTGGCAGCCGAGGGAAAGCGCTGGGAGGCAGGTGGAGGAGCAGGGATGCGGCACTGGATGAGGGGAGCTTGGCTGCCAGTGGGTGCTAAGTACTCACTAATTTTTCCCTATGGTGCTCCAGCCCTGGAGCACCCACAGAGTCGATGCCTATGCACACATAGCAAAGCTTTCTAACTCCACATACAGTGACAACACATACAATCCAACAGATCAAGAATGATACCTCAGAAGATAAAGAACATATAATGATATCACAGTGGTGAATATAGGGGTTCCAGGCTGCTGTTTTGAGGCAGTGATTCTCAACGAGGGAGACGCGTACCCCAGAGTGTACTCAGAGGTCTTCCAGGGGTACAGCAATTCATCTAGATATTTGTCTAGTTTTACAACAGGCTACATGAAAAGCACTAGCAAAGTCAGTGCAAACGCAAATTTCATACAATGACTTGTTTATACTGCTCTGTATATTACACATGAAATGTAAGTACACTATTTCTATTCCAGTCCATTTATTTACTGATGATATGGTAACCATGAGCAAGGAAGTCAGTTGTCAGTAATAGTGTTTCTGTGACACTGTTGTATTTTTAAGTCTGATTTTTTTAGCAAATAGATTTTAAGTCAGGTGTAACTTGGGGGTACGCAGGACAAATCAGACTCCTGAAAGGGAGACAGTCATCTGGAAAGGCTGAGAGCCGCTGCTTTGAGGTACAGGGCGTCACAGATATACAGGTGGTCAGACTGGATGACCTAGTGGCCCCTTCTGGCCGTACAGTCTATGATTCTAGCGCCCCCCCGAGGCTCTGCATACCAGCCGCAAAGCTGACCACCCAGTCATCCCACACCTGAGCGGCGAGGAAGCCACCTAGCCCCCCCCGGCCAGCAATGCAGCGCTGGCAGACCTGCGGGTCTGGCCCATAGCGTCTCACCCTCCCTCTCGTGCTGCCCTTCGCCATGGTGTGGGGTGGTGGAACATACCCCTAGGGGTGTGGCTGGGGAATTCAGATTCATGCTTTATTCCCAAAGTGCGAATTCACAGGGCAGTGGAAACTCGGGTTCATGCAGCTCTTTTGGGCAGTGTTGGTTAGTAAGAAAGCTGCTGGTGAGTGTTTCTCCCCACACCCAATCGCCCCTAAAGTCAGAGACTGATCTGATGCAGCCAGTGTGCCGACGCTGCAGAGGGACCTGCACATGCACTCAGCCCAAAACCAGTTTCTGTGCCCAGCACTGCTAGCTGGAGTCTGCATGCCCAGAGGGCAGGTGAGTTCTGCATGTCCCCGCTGCCATATTGCACCCTGCAATGGCTGAGAGATTCGCCTCTTTGCCGTTTTGTGCATGGGAGAGGGGCACTGCGCCAAGCCAAGCAGAGACACACGTGGCTCCAGAAATGTCCAGATGGGGCTATTGGTGGCTTTTCAGAAGCTATTATTTTAAAAATATCGTCCTCCCACCCACCCTGAGGCTCCTGTCACCCCGGTGTCAATATCCCAACTGCTGCCTATTAGTCTAAAGCTGCCAGGAAGTGACACTGCCTCCATGGCAAAAGCAAATGGGTGTAATCCCAGCTTCCAGTGATGTCATTAGGGCTCAGGGTCCCACAGTCCAGGTTGCACTCCAGCGACCCCGTCAGTGCGTGTGCCTAACGAGACCTTCCCCTCCGAGAACAGCTGTTGGCAATTCTCTGAGCCCCTCCTGCGTCCGCCTGGCTGGCTTGGAAGAAATTCCCCTCCCCGTGTGACGGCCAGCCAGCCTCTGCTATCCCCCTTTACAGCAGGCCCAGAGCAGCAGCAGCCTCTGCCACAGCACTCTTTGCTGGCCCACTGGCCCAGCGAGCTTCCCCACAAGTGCTGCAGGCTCCTCCTCTGTCATCCAGCTCTTCCCTGGGTATGGTTGTGGGCTTGGGGTCTGTCCGGGTCTCAGCACCAGCAGGCTTCAGCTCGAGTTCCTTTCCCAGCCTCAGTGAGGGGTCGGCTAAGAGTGAACTGGCTGAGGCAGAGGCCACGCTGGGGGACATGGCCAGCTCCAGTTCAGCCCACTGGCTAGGCCCCTCGGGATGTGTGTACTCCACTGGTGAGGGTGTGCTACAGGGCCCCCTTTGTGCTGAGCCACAAAGGATACGAGTTGCTATTGCCCCCTGTCATAAACAGATAGCTAAGCGTTAATGTTCTTTTACCTGGAAACGAGTAACCTGAAACACCTGACCAGAGGACCAATCAGGAAACAAGACTTTTTCAAATCTGGGTGGAGGGAAGTTTGTGTGTGAGTCCTTTGTTCTTGTCTTGTGTCTGTCCCTCTCGGCTATGGGAAAGATTTTTCTGTCTCCTGCTTTCTAATCTTCTGTTTCCAAGTTGTGAGTACGAAGATCATAAAACAATAGGGGTTATTGTTTTTTTTTCTTTTGTATTTACATGTGTGTAGTTGCTGGAGTGTTTGGAATTGTGTTCTTTTGAATAAGGCTGTTTATTCATTTTTCTTTTAAGCAACTGACCCTGTATTTGTCACCTTAATACAGAGAGACCATTTTTATGTATTTTTCTTTTTTTTTACATAAAGCTTTCTTTTTAAGACCTGTTGGAGTTCTTCTTTAGTGGGGACTCCAGGGAATTGAGTCTGTAGCTCACCAGGGAATTGGTGGGAGGAAGAAGTCAGTGGGAAATCTGTGTGTGTTAGATTTACTAGCCTGACTTTGCATTCCCTCTGGGTGAAGGGGGGGGGGAGCTTGGCTCTCTCTCGGTTTTCCAGGACTGGAAATAGGGAGGGTGGAATCCCTCTGTTTAGATTCACGGAGCTTGCTTCTGTGTATCTTTCCAGGAACCCAGGGAGGGAACACTTGGAAGGAGGAGGGGGAAGGGAAATGGTTTATTCCCCTTTGTTGTGAGACTCAAGGAATTTGGGTCTTGGGGTCCCCAGGGAAGGTTTTTGGGGGGACCAGAGTGCCCCAAAACACTCTAATTTTTTGGGTGGTGGCAGCTTTACCAGGTCCAAGCTGGTAACTAAGCTTGGAGGTTTTCATGCTAACACCCATATTTTGGACGCTAAGGTCCAAATCTGAGAAAAATGTTATGACACCCCCGGTACCACTTCTTAATGCAAGCTGGATCCGCTCGTGTCCCCGGGGCAGCCAAGATGGTGCCCATCGCATTTGCAGCCTGTTCAGTACGAAGCTTTGCCAGCTAGCAGTCCTACAGGCACTTCACCTGCATCTAGAGTTTCAGGGTGGAGCAGTAGCCAAGAACGTTGCTTTCACCATCTGCTCTTGGCAAGATGTTTGACGTATCCCCT
Source organism: Gopherus evgoodei (assembly GCF_007399415.2). Lineage (NCBI taxonomy): Eukaryota > Metazoa > Chordata > Testudines > Testudinidae > Gopherus > Gopherus evgoodei. Next base: position 9,526,465 of record NC_044332.1, on the reverse strand, counting down.
CCCTAGTGCTGTAGGCATGCTAGGGGCAGGGCTGGCTCCAGCTTTTTTGCCGTCCCAGGTGGCGAAGGGGAAAAAAAAAAAGATGAAGCCATGATCGGCGGCACTTTGGCGGCTGCTCTACCGCGCTCCTTCATTCTTCGGTGGCAATTCAGCGGCTGGTCCTTCCCTCCGAGAGGGACTGAGGGACCCGCCACTGAATTGCCACCAAAGACCCAGACATGCCGCACCCTTCCATTGGCAGCCCAAAGCACCTGCTTCCTGCACTGGTGCCGGGAGCTGGCCCTGGCTAAGGGGGTCTACTCCTCATCCCCAGAACCACTGCAAAATCTCCAGCAGTGCAGAATGGAGCTTCTCCTGGGGCACACACCACATGAGTACCCAAATAGCACTGTGGGTTGGGTGCTCGAGATGTGAGACACTGCCCTTCTAAAGCTCGACGAGGCCTCTCTGACATCCCCTCTGTTTACACACAAGTGGTCTGATTCGAGGGCATTTTCTGCAGCCCATTCCCTCCTTGGCCTAACTCAGCAGGTGTGTGTCAACAATCAGGGCTTTCTGCAAGGTTCTTCTGGTTCCCAGCACCTTTTGGGAGGAGAAGGTTAGCTGCACTGTCTGCCATAGGCCTGACTGTCAAAGCTGCATGTGCAACGATGCACATGTGTGTGAACACACACACACACACACACACACCCCTTCACTTAAACATATGCGCACCCTGATGTATTGCAGCCTGGGTGTGTGTGCATCAGAGGCACGTGTGTGTGGGCAAGCCCCTGCTACACACATGGCTTCTGTCAGTCAGGCATGATCTAAAAAGTGCCAAATTTTCACAAATGCAACCAAGATTTTCAACTTTGGAGCCTGACACTGAACTCCTAAGTCCATATTTAAGCACCCAACTCAGAGGCCTGGTTTTCAGAGGAGGGAAGCACCCAGAACTCCCACGCCTCGGGGAGTACCTCATGGGGCAGGAGCTCCCCTGACCACCTGCTGGACCTGGAATCAGGACTCAGCTATCCACCAACTGCTCTAGAACACCAGCCTTCACCTGCTACTAGCTGCCAGCATCAGTCCTGTAGCTCAAGTGGCAGCCGTGTGTACTGCAGTGAAAGCTCAAGGTTCAGACCCAACTGGTAGATGGGCGATAACAGAACTTTAGTTTAATTTTTACATATTTCTTTAAAAAAAAATCCCTAGGAAATTACACACATGTTTAAAATGCCGTATGGAGTGGAAATCCATCAACCTCATCAAAAAAATCGCACAGATACAGGCAGACATCATCTTCCTCTCCAAGTGCAAACAGATGGACATCATACCAAATGGACTGAAGGTAAAAAATCCCTTGCAATTGATATACTGCACTGACTATGGTGAGAGACTGTGCCACACACTCTCAAAGAAACTGAGGAACCACCTGGTCAGCATCCTGTACAGCAGACAGGAGAAGATCAAGAATGAGCTCTCAAAACTGGAGACTCTCATACAAAACCAACCTTCCACACAAACTTCCACCTGGCTGGACTTTACAAAAACTAGACAAGCCATTTACAATGCACACTTCACTTCTCTACAGAGGAAAAAGGACAGTAAACTATCTAAACTCCTACATGCCACAGGAGGCTACAACAGTGGTACCCTCAACTCACCTAACAATATAGTTAATCTATCCAACCATAACACTTAGCCCGGCAGAAGACTCTGCATCTGACGAAGTGGGTATTCACCGACGAAAGCTCATGCTCCAAAACATCTGTTAGTCTATAAGGTGCCACAGGATTCTTTGCTGCTTTTCCTATCTTGGGGACTGTCTTTCTGCCCCACCATCCCCATGAACATGGTACAGTTTGGGGGTGATCTGGAAGTTACTTTCATCATCTCCGACTCAAGGAATATTTTCAATACACCACTGAACAGCGCACTCACCCAAGGAACCCTCCTTCTACATAGAGTGCTTCCGCCGATGTGCACAGGCTGAAATTGTGAACAAACAACATCACTTGCCCCATAACATCAGCCATACAGAGCGCAACGCCATCCACAGTCTCAGAAACAACTCTGACATTATAATCAAAGAGGCTGACAAAGGAGGTGCTGTCGTCATCATGAACAGGTCAGATTATGAACAGGAGGCTGCCAGGCAGCTCTCCAACACCACATTCTACAGGCCACTATCCTCTGATCCCACTGAGGGTTACCAAAAGAAACTACACCATCTGCTCAAGAAACTCCCTACTACAGCACAAGAACAAATCTACACAGACACACCACCAGAGCCTTGACCAGGGGTATTTTATCTGCTACCCAAGATCCATAAACATGGAAACCCTGGATGCCCCATCATCTCAGGCGTTGGCACTCTTACAGCAGGATTAGCTGGCTATTTGGACTCTCTCCTCAGACCCTACGCTACCAGCACTCCCAGATATCTTCGAGACACCACTGACTTCCTGAGGAAACTACAATGCATTGGTGATCTTCCTGAAAACACCATCCTGGCCACCATGGATGTAGAAGCGCTTTACATCAATATTCCACATGAGGATGGACTATAAGCTGTCAGGAACAGTATCCTTGATGAGGCCACAGCACACCTGGTGGTTGAGCTTTGTGACTTTGTCCTCACCCACAACCATTTCAGATTTGGGGACAACTTGTACCTTCAAGTCAGTGGCACTGCTATGGGTACCCGCATGGCCCCACAGTATGCCAACATATTTATGGCTGACTTAGAACAACGCTTCCTTAGCTCTTGTCCCCTAGCGCCCTCCTCTACATGCGCTACATTGATGATATATTTATCGTCTGTACCCATGGGAAGGAGGCCCTTGAGGAATTCTCCCATGATTTCAACAATTTCCACCCCACCATCAATCTCAGCCTGGAACAGTCCACACAAGAGATCCACTTCCTGGACACTAGAGTGCTAATAAGTGATGGTCACATAAACACCACCCTGTACAGGAAACTTACTGACCGCTCTACTTATCTACATGCCTCCAGCTTCCATCCAGGCCACATCACACTAACCACTGTCTACAACTGAATTTGCGCCAATCCCTCAGACAGAACAAACACCTACAAGATCTTTATCAAGCATTCTTAAAACTACAATACCCACCTGGGGAAGTGAAGAAACAGATTGACAGAGCAGACGGATACCCAGAAATCAATTACTACAGGCTGGGCCCAACAAGGACAATAACAGAACACCGCTGCCCGTCACCTACAGCCCCCAGCTAAAGCCTCTCCAGCGCATCATCAACAGTCTACAACCTATCCTGGAAAATGATCTCTCACTCTCACAGACCTTAGGAGGCAGGTCAGTCCTCGCTTACAGACAGCTCCCCAACCTGAAGCAAATACTCACCACACCACAAAAACACCAACCCAGGAACCAATCCCTGTAGCAAACCTCATTGCCTACTCTGTCCCCATATCTACTCTAGCATCACCATCAGAGGACCCAACCACATCAGCCACACCATCAGGGACTCATTCACCTGCATGTCTACTAATGTGATATATGCCATCATGTGCCAGCAATGCCCCTCTGCTATGTACATTGGCCAAACCGGACAGTCTCTACGTAAAAGAATAAATGGACACAAATCGGACATTAGGAATGATAACATACAAAAAAGCCAGTCGGAGAACACTTCAACCTCCCTGGATACTCAATAACAGATTTAAATGTAGCTATACTTGAACAAAAAAACTTCAGAAACAGGCTTCAAAGGGAAACTGCAGAACTAAAATTCATTTGCAAATTTAACACCATTGATTTGGGCTTGAATAGGGGCTGGGAGTGGCTGGCTCATCACAAAAGCAGCTTTGCCTCTCCTGGAATTAACACCTCCTCATCTATTATTAGGAGTGGACTACATCCACCCTGATCAAATTGGCCCTGTCAACACTGGTTCTCCACTTGTGAGGTAACTCCCTTCTCTTCATGTGTCAGTATACAATGCCGGCATCTGTAATTTTCACTCCATGCATCTGAAGAAGTGGGTTGTTTACCCATGAAAGCTTATGCCCAAATAAATCTGTTAGTCTCTAAGGTGCCACTGGACTCTCTGTTGTTTAAAATGTTGTTATTTAAGTGGCGAAGTCAAGCACCCAGAAGTGAAGAAATGCCAGCCTTAAAGTTGTTGGTGTAAGCTTAATTCACCCCTCTCTTGCATGTGTGCATTACAAAGCAGTGTCTAATCACATGATCAGATATGAATTTTTCCACAGGCCCTGCCTCATTCAGTGCTCAGGAGGCTGGACGCACAAGGGGCCAGAGTTCTGGTTGTGCGGTCAGCTATAAATCTGGCATTCCCTAATGCTTGCGTGCATGACTTTGCAGCCTAAATAGCATTCCTTAAACCTAGCTGTTGTGGTGTGAAGGACAAACAGATCTAGGAAAAGGGAGAGCTGGGACATTCGGAACATGGGGTGGGTGAGAAAAAGAGGTGTTTAAAGCAGGTCAGTACTAAGCTGGGGCAGACATCAGAGCTTTATGCAGGGAATTAACAGCGTTTGCTGAGACTCCAGTAAACAGCCAGTCAGTACCTAAAGCGCAGTGAGTCGCTGTTGCACCTCTAGGAAGGCACTTTCTCCCGGTTAGGTCTTGAGGGCTGCCTCTGTGTCGTGTATCTGGCCTGCGGCTTCTCAAAGTAGAACGAGCGAGACAGCAAGAGAATCGTCTAGCGCTGCATGGCTTGTTTTGGCTTGGCCTGGCCTGGCTTCTCTTGTGCTAACCCCAGCGCTAGAATGTCACGCTGTGTAGTGCCTTCAGTTCTTGGCTGTCCCTTCGCAATTCCCCAGCCTGCATCTGTCACCGTGTTGCCCTTTCAGCCACTCATCAGGGTGAAATCAAATTAGAGGGAATGCTACAGTATACACTGTGCCAGAACTAACCCAAACGTCTGCTTGAAATCAGTCTTGTGGGGAAGAGTCGATGAATGGGATTAGCTGTCATGCTTCCTGACCGGCGTTCGCTGCTGCGAACGTGCCCTGGCATTGCTGGGCTACTCCTGTGAGTAAACTGGTGCAAAGGAGACTGTGGCAGAACTGGACTTCCTTGGGCATCCCTGCTCCAGTGCTGGTGCGCTGCCTCCTGCGTGGGAGGGAGCTGTCGGGGGTCAAAGCGCCATGGAGAGTGGTGCAGTCAGCGGGAAGAATGAGTTCAGGAAACAGCTTTGTCATGCCGTGCAGCAGCCTGCCAGAGAGAACTGCAGCTGGCAAGGCAGGCATGCTGCACTGGCAAGCAGGGGTGTGAGAGAAATACAAGGTGCCAAATGGTCAAAACTTTTGCTCCATCTGTCCACATAACAGCCAGAAAACACGGGCCCAGGTGAAAATGGAGCCAACTGCACAGCTTTCATCTTATGACTGCGCATACAAGAATATATGCATGTGCATAAACCCACCCTCCAGAAGCATTGTGCAGAGACTAAATGTTTAGTCCCCTTTTCAAACTATGAGACAGAGGTTTCACAAACAATTTTCCCATGCCTGGCTACACACGCCAGTTGGATTGAGGGATTGAGACCTTAGCTGGGATGTTCTACATTAGTTGTGCTCCGGTGGGGCAATTGTTCCTTTGAAGGTTAGAAAAGTGATGGGTCTGGGAGTGAGGCCTGCAAGCGCCTCATGGAGATTTCCCTCTTTCCATCCAAGGGCAATAGCAGGTTGAAAACTGGAACATGATTTTGCAAACTAATGTGACCTTGTTTCCATTGCTCAGCATTCAAAGAGCCATTTCGCATAAACTTTACAATAATGACAATTTTCCACAATAAGTTTTGGCTTTTGAACTAAAAGGCCATTTTTGGATGAAAAAATAATTGTTCATATATAAAATGTCAACCCGCTTTGTAGTCTTTCTGATGTGTCCTGGTTGTTGCAGGAAATCAGAAGAGATAGGGCTGCAAAGCGGTGATTCTGGAAGGGAATGAGGGATCTTTGCTGCCAATCACCAGCCTCTGAGCTCCCAGGCAATGCTGTGGCTATGAGGGCGGATGCAAGGCTCAGATGTACACGCAAAGGAATAACATGGAGCAGTGAGGGAGGTGCTTTTTCTTCAGCTGTGACCTTAGTTATCATGTCCTGGTCTGGCATCCACACTCAGGCTGTTGAAACATTGGAATGGTCTCAGAGAAGAGCACAAGAATGATTCACCGTCCGAAAAACCTGCCGTGTGGTAAAAGGCTCCAGGAGCTCAGTCTGGCTAGTGTCAGTTAAGAGATGACTTGACCATAAGCTATAAGTAAGTACGCAGCGAAATGGCCCTTTAATCCAGCAAACAAAGGTTGTACACGAGCCAATGGCTGGAAGCTGAAGTCAGCAGAGTTCGAACTGGAAATGTAATGACGAGGGTAACTAACCCGTGGAACAGCCCCCAAAGGGAGGTGGTGGATTCACTATCGCGGAAGACTTTAAACGAGATTGGATGCTTGCTACAAGCTGCACTCTAGCTCACACACAAGTTATAGGCTGGGTGGTTCTCTGGTTCGTGTCATGCAGTGGTCACCTGTAGCCTTAACGAAGAATTAAAAGCCCTTGATGCTGTACAGAGGGGAGTGTAAAACCCTGTAGTTATGTGGCTCCTACACTATGCCCAGGGGCAAAGAAGCCATCTGATGTGCATTGCGCCGGATTCCCAGCTAGTAGAATTGGCATCGCTGCATTGACATTGCAGTGCTACACCAGCAGGGGGCAGCCTGGAAGCTGAACCCTGGACTGAGAAATTGTGGCTTCCAGCTGGGGGCCTTTCCTCTGTTTTTTGCATCCGGAAGAAAACCATCATGAACATCTGGGTTACCTAGGGAGGTGGAGGAATCTCCTTCCTTAGAGGTTTTTAAGGTCAGGCTTAACAAAGCCCTGGCTGGGATGATTTAGTTGGGGATTGGTCCTGCTTTGAGCAGGGGGTTGGACTAGACACCTCCTGAGGTCCCTTCCAACCCTGATATTCTATGATCTCAAATCAGTCTGTTCATACAAACTTATTTCAGCAAAAATGTTGAGTCAATGACGACTTGCTGGGTGTCGGCCTAAGTCCATCCAAGGGCCACTTGCTCCTTAGCTGAAGCTGAACCACCCTGGGCTGTGGTTGTCACAGCTGCATATTCTCCAGGCTTGTAACTCTCATTGTAGCATTTCTCCATTTTCTTCAGCCCTCTGTGCCAGGCGTTTTTATAGCTGCAGCACCTGGTCCATCAGCCACCACTCAGGGTTTGCTCAGCCTATGGCAGGTAGCTGGGCATTAGCTGTAGTCGTAACTTTGGCAAACTTCTTCCTGGAAAGGTGTCAGCTGTTCTGAAAAGCATGAGGTCAGGCCTGGCTGGTCCTACTGCATACACCTTCTAGTACAGGCTCCGGCACGAGGCAGGCAATTGTGCTGAGCCAGGATTTTAAAAGCTTCCCTGAGGTGCTTTGTTCCTTCCTAAGCCTCTTGCTGACTTAGGGGGTAGCCAGGTGGTGACACAACCCCCAGGCTGAGGCAGCTGAGGATTAACATCAACTCCAGTGTTTCTGTGAGACAGAACATAAGTGGTGGGACTGAGTGGATGTATTTGAACTAGAGACATAGCCCCCCCTGCCATGCAGACTCCATGTCCTGTGCCCATTCTGGGCACAAACATACACCTCATAGAATCATAGATTATTAGGTTTGGAAGGGACCTCAGGAGATCATCTAGTCCAACCCCCTGCTCAAAGCAGAACCAATCCCCAACTAAATCCATAAATGGCTCCCTCAAGGACTGACCTCCCAACCCTGGGTTTAGCAAGGCAATGCTCAAACCACTGAGCTATCCCTTTCTCCATCCCTTAATTGAAGGACAAAGACTCCTCACTTCAAAAGTTTGTCATGGCATCTCCCTCCCCTTCTTCCTTCTCCCCTTTCCCACCCCAACTCCCACATGTCTCAGATCAGTTTCTTCTCTGAGCCTGGGGTCTATGATTCTCCATACACAAACCAATCCTCTTGGCCAGTGATTTATTCTAAATTAAGAAAGCAAGAAAGAACAAAAGTAATGCCGGCATTAGAAAGCTAATAGTGCATGCATCTCCCCTGATAGCTGCACTGAACTGAATGCAAAATAGCTGCCTATCTGTGCAACCAGAAGACTCCTAGATATTTAGAGGTGTGCTGGGTAGGAGATTAACGCCAGTACAGTTACATAGCTACATAGATTACGTTGCTGAGGTTGGGCACCATTATTTCTAGCAGCTGGACTGCAACATGAGATGTGAGTTATTAAACCTAAGGCCCAGTACCTTCAGTTAGCAGAGCTGTCTGTGGTTAACGTAGCAGACACCTTGTCACGTGTTATAGCATCACTTGTGTACAATATTTGCAGTTACGTGTTTTGGTAACAGCTGGGTAACAAGTCCTGACAGAGGCTGGTGTGCTGTCACCTTGCACCGTGAGAGTGCACATCAGTCATGGAAATTTCTCCTGTCATAACGTCTGGTCAAATCACAAGGGCATCGATCAGCTGAGCAAGTCCACTCCCTGCCGCTTACCATGGTGGTGAACTACACCGAGGACTGTTCTCGCTCAATGGGTTTGGAATCCAATTGAAGTTGTGCCTGTTAAACCAATGATTTGCGCTGACGTAGACATGATCTGTGAGTCTAATGTGTCATTCATAAGCAGTGTGTGATGTAGAACTGGTCACATGACTTAGGCAAAGCTTTTTGGCTCTAGATATGTTTTTTGTAGGTTTTTTTCATTATACTTCATTTTTCAGGCTAACTGCAGCCTCTGGGTGGTTTATGGACTATCACCCCCAATAGTGCCAGCTCCCGCAGCTCCTCATAGACTTAAGGTCAGAAGGGACCATTATGATCATTTAGTCTGACCTCCTGCACAATGCAGGCCACAGAATATCACCCATCCACTCCTGTAACAAACTCTTAACCGATGTCTGAACTATAGAAATCCTCAAATCATGGTTTAAAGACCTCAAGGTGCAGAGAATCCTACAGCAAGTGACCCATGTCCCACACTGCAGAGGAAGGGGAAAAACCTCCAGGGCCTCTGCCAATCTGCCCTGGAGGACAATTCCTTTCCAACCCCAAATACGGTGATCAGCTAAACCCTGAGCATGTGGACAAGACTCACCAGCCAGCACCCAGGAAAGAATTATCCGTAGTAACTCATATCTCACCCCATCTAACATCCCATCACAGGCCATTGGGCATATTTACCTGCTAATAATCAAAGATCAATTACTTGCCAAAATTAAGCTATCCCATCATACCATCCCCTCCATAAACTTATCAAGCTTAGTCTTGAAGCCAGGTATGTCTTTTGCCCCCACTACTCCCCTTGGAAGGCTGTTCCAGAACTTCACTCCTCTGATGGTTAGAAACCTTCGTCTAATTTCAAGTCTAAACTTCCTAGTGTCCAGTTTATACCCATTTGTTCTTGTGTCTACATTGGTACTAAGCTTAAATAATTCCTCTTGCTCCCTAATATTTATCCCTCTGATTTATTTATAAAGAGCAATCATATCCCCCCTCAACCTTCTTTTGGTTAGGCTAAACAAGCCAAGCTCTTTCAGTCTCCTTTCATAAGACATTCCTCGCATCGTCCTAGTAGCCCTTCTCTGTACCTGTTCCAGTTTGAATTCATCCTTCTTAAATATAGGAGGCCAGAACTGCACACAATATTCCAGATTAGGTCTCACCAGTGTCTTGTATAACGGTACTAACACCTCCTTATCTTTGCTGGAAATACCTCGCCTGATGCATCCTAAAACCGCATTAGCTTTTTTAACGGCCTTATCACACTGGCGGCTCATAGTCATCCTGCGATCAACCAATACTCCGAGGTCCTTCTCCTCCTCTGTTACTTCCAGCTCATGTGTCCCCAATTTATAACTAAAATTCTTATTACTCCCTAAATACATGACCTTGCACTTTTCACTATTAAATTTCATCCTATTACTGTTACTCCAGTTTACAAGGTCATCCAGATCTTCCTGTAGGATATCCCGGTCCTTCTCTGTGTTAGCAATACCCCCCAGCTTTGTGTCATCCGCAAACTTTATTAGCACATTCCCGCTTTTTGTGCCAAGGTCAGTAATAAAAAGGTTAAATAAGGTTGGTCCCCAAACCAATCCCTGGGGAACCCCACTAGTAACCTCCTTCCAGCCTGACAGTTCACCCTTCAGCACGACCCGTTGTAGTCTCCCCTTTAACCAGTTCCTTATCCACCTTTCAATTTTCATACGAATCCCCATCTTTTCCAATTTAACTAATAATTCCCCACGTGGAACTGTATCCAATGACTTACTGAAATCGAGGTAAATTAGATCTACTGCATTTCCTTTGTCTAAATAGTCTGTCACCTTCTCAAAGAAGGAGATCAGGTTGGTTTGGCACGATCTACCTTTTGTAAAACCATGTTGTATTTTGTCCCAGTTACCATTGACCTCATTGTCCTTAACTACTTTCTCCTTCAATTTTTTTTTCCAAGACCTTACATATTACAGATGTCAAACTGACAGGCCTGTAGTTACTTGGATCATTTTTTTTCCTTTCTTAAAGACAGGAACTATGTTAGCAATTCTCCAGTTGTACAGTACAACCCCTGAGTTTACTAATTCATTAAAAATTCTTGCTAATGGGCTTGCAATTTTATGTGCCAGTTCCTTTAGTATTCTTGGATGAAGATTATCTGGGCCCCCCCCCGATTTAGTCCCATTAGGCTATTCGAGTTTGGCTTCTAACTTGGCTGTGGTAATATCCACCTCCATATCCTCATTCCCATTTATCATCCTACCATTATCCCTAAGCTCCTCATTAGACTCATTAAAGACTGAGGCAAAGTATTTATTTTCACTTCTTCTTTCTTTACAGTCTACCTCATCATTGATATACAGTGCTACTCCTGCCCGGCTCGAGGCTGCCCACCCCCGACCTCTGGGGTCTACTCTCCCCTCTCCCATGGCTCCAGCCAGAGCTCGGGGTGCCTGGGCTCAGGACTGCTATTCCCGATGGCTCCTGTCTAGGCTCTGGGCCACCCAGGCTTGGGGCATCTCCCACCCCACCCCACCCCACAGCTCCTGCTGAGGATTGGGGCATCCATTCTTCAAAATGTCTGAGACCCTTGGGCACAGGCCCTATGGACCCATGCGTTAATCCACTCCTGGCCCTGACTAGCAGCTAGAAGCCCCCAGCTGTGTCACTCCCAGCAGTGCTGGGGAGATCAGACTTACCTCCACCTCCAGGAGCCCCGTCCAGCTGCAGTAACCTCCACAGCTGCTCCCATTAGAGCTGGTGTCTGAAGGCAGCACAGAAGTGCGTATGGCAATCCTGCAGCCCCCCTACAACAGCTTTAGGATCCCTGCCCCCCCCCCATCCCCTTTTGGATCAGGACCCTCACGGCTACAACACCATGGAATTTCAGATGTAAACATCTGCAATCGTGAACCTGACCAATTTTAAGACCCCGTGGCTGTGAAATTGATCAAAGTGAACTGTCAATTTGGTAGGGCCCCATGTAAGAGAGTGGTGAGGCTAGTCCCATGGTACTGTTTCTGTTCCCTGCCTGGATAATGGTAACGGTAACAAGGTGGAAGTGGACAAGACGTTTGATTCTCTTCCAGAGGGCCGGGCCGCGCCTTCGCACCAGTGCTAGTCAGCGAGGCGGAACTGGCTGGCTCGTGTCTTAGCTTCACTAGAACACAGGCCAGTTGTAGCTGCCTGTATCTTTGGCTACACTTCAGGGCTGCTCATGTGTTGGGTGATCAGCCTGTTTGCTAACTTACTTACAGCTGCATTTGAGCTGTAGTGAGACCCTTGGACTCCACCGTGTCGAAGGGCAGCACATCTGATTAGCCGGAAAGGCCAGGCCCCACTGGCACTGCTGCTAAGGAGACCCAGCTGTGGGACAAACGAATGGCTTGGCCATGCTGTGCACGGGAGGAGGACCACGTGGCTTCACACAGGGCCATGCTTTACTTGATATGCCTGAGTTTAGCTTTGACATTCAACTCTGCTGGCTCATGTGTCTGGTTTGCCACTCCCACTACCCGCTGAAACCAATCTGTTTCGCAATCACACGATAAAGTTTGTGTGCAAGCCACACCCAGTTCAGCTTTTTCCCAAAGCCTGGGGCAAACAAAACATTGTTGGCACATTTGTGCAAACGGGTGACTAGCAAGAGTTTAGGAATATGGCAAATCAGCTTTAATTTTCCAATTTCCCTCTACTCGGCCCCAGGATTTTAAACACTGGTTCTCCACTTGTAAGGTAACTCCCTTCTCTTCATGTGCCAATATTTATGCCTGTATCTGTAATTTTCGCTCCATGCATCTGAAGAAGTGGGATTTTTACCCACGAAAGCTTATGCTCAAATAAATCTGTTAGTCTTTCAGGTGCCACCAGACTCCTCACTGTTTGTGAGGATTTTAAATGTTTGGAACCTACGTAAACACCTTCATTTCTTGTTAGTGTATAGAGCTATGAAGCTGACACTGACGCTCATGTGTGCAGTGTGTCTTGCTGCAGACCCAGTAATCCTCACATCCCCATTAACTTGGGGGTGGAAATATTTACACCTCCAGCATCTTTCAGCCATGCGGATTATCAGTTCACAATCCCACTCATTTGCCAATTGCCTGGAAACGTCTTTGTTTCATTCATTATTTGTCAGATTTGATACCACAGAGCAAAGTCAGCACGACACTAATTTCTTTGGCCCAACCCGAGCCCCTCCCACTGCTGATGCCTTTTGGACAGAGCCCTGCTGCCTGTATTTTGTGTTGTACCGGACATAACAAGGTGTTGGCATGGAAGAAGTTAGATATTACATCTTTATCTGAAGAGTTTCATTTGGGATCCTTGAAAAACTGGCCAAGCTTGTAATCCATGCCCAGTTCTGCGTGAATCCAGGAGCTGAAAAGACTGTTTTGGTTTTGGAGGGGAACGTGGCACAGGAGGAGGATTTTGCTTGGCACCATGGTCAGGAGCCAGTGAGTGGAGCTCCCCTGAGCTGCAAAGGGACACAGTGCAGGAGAACGAATTGCAGGACTCTGGTGGGCAAGTTCTCAGATGCAGCGTATTGTTGCCATGCCGCCGAGCATGTTCCACTGCTCTTCAGATCAGGCAGTTTTGTGTCGTTTGCTCATTTATAAGAAGGAGCCAGGCCAGACTGGTGGCCTCCAATTAACCATGGTTACTAAATAGACACAATGTGCAAGGCCAAGCTACAGCCACACACTGCTGCTCTGCGACATGGGAACGCAGGGAGCCCAACGCAAGGGCTCAGAAACTATTTAAAGGGATACTCCCCTATTCTTCCTCCCCCATGCCTGTAAAATGACATACAAAGTATTAAAATATATCACACTGCAAATCCAGTGTGAGAGGTGGATCTCAGCTGCCGTAGGCATCACAGCTCTGCATTGGTCGCTCCTAGGGAGGATAACGAGACGGCCGTGTTCATGGAAATGTGCTGCTCTTGCTTTGCCTGGTTCATCTGGCTCCCAAGGTGCAATCTCTGGATCTAGAGGTGAAAGGACTCAATGTTGCAGCTGGCCTCTGTGTTAGTGCCCAGCCCCAGCCTGCACTGTCAGTGCATGAAGTGTTCTTCCCAGGCATTTGCAGGCTATAGCGGTGAGGGTTTTCTTCTTTCACAGGAATCTCCCCGGTCAAATTAGGCCCAGTGCTAATTGGGAAAGGGTTTAGAAAGGCATCAAGGGCTTTTTCCTGCAAGGGGCTGGTCACTAGACCTGCTACAACCACCACTTCAGCAGAGGACGAGCTTCACATGTGTCAGTAAAAGCAGCAAAGAGTCCTGTGGCACCTTATAGACTAACAGACGTTTTGGAGCATGAGCTTTCGTGGGTGAATACCCACTTCCTCAGATGCGTGTAGTGGAAATTTCCAGGGGCAAGTATATATATGCTAGCAAGCAAGCTAGAGATAATGAAGTAGTTCAATCAGGGAGGATTAGGCCCTGTTCTAGCAGTTGAGGTGTGAAAACCAAGGGAGGAGAAACTGGCTTTGTAATTGGCAAGCCATTCACAGTCTTTGTTTAATCCTGAGCTGATGGTGTCAAATTTGCAGATGAACTGAAGCTCAGCAGTTTCTCTTTGAAATCTGGTCCTGAAGTTTTTTTGCTGCAGGATGGCCACCTTAAGGTCTGCTATAGTGTGGGCAGGGAGGTTGAAGTGTTCTCCTACAGGTTTTTGTATATTGCCATTCCTAATATCTGATTTGTGTCCGTTTATCCTTTTCCGTAGTGACTGTCCAGTTTGGCCGATGTACATAGCAGAGGGGCATTGCTGGCATATGATGGTGTATATTACATTGGTGGACGTGCAGGTGAATGAACCAGATCAGCCACACCATCACTGGGTAAATCAGTCCCACTCTGTGCCTCCGTTTCCCCATCTGTAAGAGAGAGAATATTAGCCTACTTCCTTAGTAGGGGTGTTGTGGGATTTATTTACTGTTTGCAGAGCGATTGATCTGCTCATGGGCCGGGTTCTGATACACTCACATTGCGTGGTACCTTCGCACTGCACTCGATCCATTCGTTCAGTGGGGCTGTTTAAGGCATGGGGCTCTCAGAAGCTGACCCATATAAATGCTGTGGTTTGCCCAGCACAGCAGCCTGTCTCCATCCAGCACCCTGTAAATAAACTGCTCACAAGCTACATAGATGACATTTTAAAATTCAGAACCCAACGGCTGCCCTGTCTGCTCTGGAGAGTGCAGCCGGGCGAGGGAGCCACTGCTGTAAACCGGGTCCTGCCACAGGCGCTAAGTGCCACCCTGCAGTGTAGACAGGCCCTTTGCCAGTTGTTAAACTGAAGATTTATGTGCAAAGCTGAGGTGGCAGCAGATCAGTTCCTTCACGGAACCAGACAAAGGATCCAACTACCTGCCAGTGGGAGCCTCATTCAGGTGCCACAACACACTCAACCACTGGTAAAGTCCAGCTTTATGCTTCACCCCCCCCACCCCACCATTACTGCCCAGCCACGGCCTTGCAAAGTCCCACCTGGCTCCCTGTAAGGGGGGAACCTCCAGGCCGCAGGAGTGAAGGCATCAAATTGAATTTGAAAATAAAGGCTGATGGGAGCTTGAACATTTTACTGTAATGACAAAAAGCAGCTGGCTGGGTCATTCCAGGGCCAGGGAGTTGAGATGTGGCAATAGGAGCATGGAGGTTGCCTGCTGTATCAGCCGTCTTACACCACTGTGCATGCCTGGGGGGGATGTGGCAGGTAGCTGAACAGAGGGGGCAGCTCTGCTTTCTGCATTGTTCATGTTACAGTGTCAAGAAGCCTGCCTGCATGGCTGCTGTACAGCCTGGAGTGCTGGGTCAGGGCAAGCAGGTTCTGCTATGGAGAGCACAAGCTCACTAGCATGGAGCCTTTACACTTGTTCTTTCTTGCTGGGTTGTTTCCCTTAGGCTTAAAGTCCTGGCGTCTGTGACTGAGCAGAGACTGTTCTTCTGTTTCCACTACAGCTCTTAAAAACCTATTTCCAGGCCTTATTTCTGCAGTGGGAGGCAGCCTGTAGCCCTTGGGCTTGATGGGGAGAAAGGAAGGCGTTTCAATGCCTGCTCTGCATCACTGGCCATGTGTCACCATGTCCCAGTGTGCAGTCTTGGCAGCTGAGACTGGTCTTGAAACGTTGGGATCTTAAAGCACAGGCCAAGCTCTGCCAGCCCCCACTGTAGCTGGGTCAACCTCAGTGTGTCCACTAGAGGGGGAAAGAGCACCACAAGGAATGGGTGTGGGTTACAGACACCAGTGCGTCTACTAGAGGGGGACAGAGCACCAAAAAGAGTGGGCGTGGGTTACAGACACCAGCGTGTCCACTAGAGGGGGACAGAGCACCACAAGGAGGGGGCGTGGGTTACAGACACCAGTGCGTCCACTAGAGGGGGACAGAGCACCACAAGGAGCAGGAGTGGGCTACGGACACCAGTGTGTCCACTAGAGGGGGACAGAGCACCACAAGAAGGGGTGTGGGTTACAGACACCAGTGCGTCCACTAAAGGGGGACAGAGCACCACAAGGAGCAGGCGTGGGCTACGGACACCAGTGTGTCCACTAGAGGAGGACAGAGCACCACAAGGAGTGGGCGTGGGTTACAGACACCAGTGTGTCCACTAGAGGGGGACAGAGCAGCACAAGGAGCGGGAGTGGCCTACGGACACCAGTGCACCTAATAGAGGGGGACAGAGCACCACAATGAGTGGGTGTAGATTACGGACACAAGTACATCCACTAGAGGGGGACAGAGGACCACAAGGAGTGGGCGTGAGTTACAGACACCAGTGCGTCCACTAGAGGGGGACGGGGGACCACAAGGAGTGGGCGTGGCCTATGGACAACAGTGTGTCCACTAGAGGGGGACAGAGCACCACAAGGAGCGGGCATGGGCTAGGACACCAGTGTGTCCACTAGAGGGGGACAGAGCAACACAAGGAGCGGGCGTGGCCTACGGACACCAGTGTGTCCACTAGAGGGGGACAGAGCACCACAAGGACTGGGCGTGGGTTACGGACACCCGCGCGTCCACTAGAGGGGGACAGAGCATCACAAGGAGCGGGCGTGGGCTACGGACACCAGTGTGTCCACTAGAGGGGGACAGAGCACCACAAGGAGCGGGCATGGGCTACAGACACCAGCGCTTCCACTAGAGGGGGACAGAGCACCACCAGGAGTGGGCGTGGGTTACAGACACCAGTGTGTCCACTAGAAGGGGACAGAGCACCACAAGGAGGGGGCGTGGGTTACGGACACCTGCGCGTCCACTAGAGGGGGACAGAGCACCACAAGGAGCGGGCGTGGGCTACGGACACCAGTGTGTCCACTAGAGGGGGACAGAGCACCACAAGGAGTGGGCGTGGGTTACGGACACCCACGCGTCCACTAGAGGGGGACAGAGCACCACAAGGAGCGGGCGTGGGCTAGGACACCAGTGTGTCCACTAGAGGGGGACAGAGCACCACAAGGAGCGGGCGTGGGCTAGGACACCAGTGTGTCCACTAGAGGGGGACAGAGCACCACAAGGAGTGGGCGTGGGTTACGGACACCAGTGTGTCCACTAGAGGGGGACAGAGCACCACATGAGTGGGCATGGGTTACGGACACCAGTGCGTCCAGTAGAGGGGGACAGAGCACCACAAGGAGCGGGCGTGGGTTACAGACACCAGTGTGTCCACCAGAGGGGACAGAGCACCACAAGGACTGGGTGTGAGTTACAGACACCAGTGTGTCCACTAGGGGGGGACAGAGCACCTCAAGGAGGGGGCGTGGGTTACAGACACCAGCGCATCCACTAGAGGGGGACAGAGCACCACAAGGAACGGGCGCGGGTTACGGACACCAGCGCGTCAACTAGAGGGGGACAGAGCACCACAAGGAGTGGGCGTGGGTTACGGACACCAGCACGTCCACTAGAGGGAGACAGAGCACCACAAGGAGCGGGCGTGGCCTACCGACACCAGTGTGTCCACTAGAGGGAGATAGAGCACCACAAGGAGCGGCTTACGGACACCAGTGCGTCCAGTAGAGGGGGACAGAGCACCACAAGGAGCGGGCGTGGGTTACAGACACCACTGTGTCCACCAGAGGGGACAGAGCACCACAAGGACTGGGTGTGGGTTACAGACACCAGTGTGTCCACTGGGGGGGACAGAGCACCTCAAGGAGGGGGCATGGGTTACGGACACCAGCGCGTCCACTAGAGGGGGACAGAGCACCAGAAGGAGCGGGCATCGGCTACGGACACCAGTGTGTCCACTAGAAGGGGACAGAGCACCACAAGGAGGGGGCGTGGGTTACGGACACCAGTGTGTCCACTAGAGGGGGAAAGAGCACTAAAAGGAGCGGGCGTGGACTACAGACACCAGTGTGTCCACTAGAGGGGGACAGAGCACCACAAGGAGTGGGCGTGGGTTACGGACACCAGCGCGTCCACTAGAGGGGGACAGAGCACCACAAGGAGTGGTCGTGAGTTACGGACACCAACGGGTCCACTAGAGGGGGACAAAGCACCACAAGGAGCGGGCGTGGGTTATGGACACCAGCGCGTCCACTAGAGGGGGACAGAGCACCACCAGGAGCGGGCGTTGGTTACGGACTCCAGCGCATACACTAGAGGGGGACAGAGCACCACAAGGTGCGAGCGTGGGTTACGGACACCAGCGTGTTCACTAGAGGGGGACAGAGCACCACAAGGAGCGGGCGTGGGCTACGGACACCAGTGTTTCCACTACAGGGGGACAGAGCACCACAAGGAGTGGGTGTGGGTTACAGACACCAGTGTGTCCACTAGAGGGGACAGAGCACCACAAGGAGTGGGCGTGGGTTACAGACACCAGTGTGTCCACTAGAGGGGACAGAGCACCACAAGGAGCAGGCGTGGGTTACAGACACCAGTGTGTCTACTACAGGGGGACAGAGCACCACAAGGAGCGGGTGTGGGTTATGGACACCAGTGCGTCCACTAGAGGGGACAGAGCACCACAAGGAGTGGGCGTGAATTACAGACACCAGTGTGTCCACTAGAGGGGGACAGAGCACCACAAGGAGTAGGTGTGGGTTACGGACAGCAGTGTGTCCACTAGAGGGGGACAGAGCACCACAAGGAGTAGGTGTGGGTTACGGACAGCAGCGCATCCACTAGAGGGGGACAGAGCACCACAAGGAGTAGGTGTGGGTTAAGGACAGCAGCGCATCCACTAGAGGGGGACAGAGCACCATAAGGAGTAGGTGTGGGTTACGGACAGCAGCACATCCACTAGAGGGGGACAGAGCACCATAAGGAGTGAGTGTGGGTTACAGACATTTATGCACAGTAGCTGAGAGTTTCCCAGACAATGGAGGCGTAACACTGGCTGCTTTCCCTGTGTAGTATGGATGGGTCTCTAAAACCCAGAAGATCCTGATTGGCTAGTTCAGAAATACAGTGTCTGTTGCAGAGTGTGTGTGTGTGTGTGTGTGTGTGCTGGGGGGGGGTGGCTCTGGCTGGGGGTGCAGGCTCTGGGGTGGAATATGAGGGGTTCAGAGGGTGGGACGGGTATCAAGGCTGGGGCAGGGGGTTGGGGCGTGGGAGGGATCCAGGGTGCAGGCTCTGGGTGGCGCTTACTTCAAGCAGCTCCTGGAAGCAGTGGCATGCCCCTCCCCATCGCCTATGTGGGGCATGCCACTCCCAGACAGTGGGAGCTGTAGGGGTGGTGCTTGGGGCAGGGGCAGCATGCAGAGTCTCCTAGCTTCTCCTATGTGTAGGAACCGGAGGGGGGACATGCTGCTGCTTCCGGGAGCTGCGTGGAGCCACGGTGCAAGCCCCCAACCCCACTCCCCAGCTGGAGGTCCCTGGAGCAAGGCCCGGCCCCTTCTCCCTGGTGGCAGCTCGAGGGCAGGATTAAAATGGCTTAAGGGCCGGATGTGACCCCCAGGCTTTAGTTTGCCCACCCGTTGGTTACCTATAAAATAATATCATAGCATGCATTCTATAGCCTAGACTTAATTAACTTGCTCCCTCATGTCTTGTAGAGTAATGCTTGTAGTCGAGAGAGCTGAGACAGAGGCCTGGCCTGAGGCCTGAGCTAAAGTAGTGGGCAATCTTTCTGATATAAAGCAAAGTTAGCAAAAGTCAGGCTGTGAGCACAAAGCAGGCCCTGCTATGAAACATGCCTGCATGCAAGCTCACAGAACCTGGCAAGAACAGGGCTGTTACTGCAAAAACACATTCCTGAGATGTGCTAGAGACAGGACACTTGTGCAAACACGTTCCAGAAGGGTGGTATCAGAACACCCCATACCAAGTATGGTACAAACAGCCCCCACCCAAAGATAACAGGGACACACATTGACCTCCCTCTCGAAGAGACGGTCAGGGTGACAGCGAGCTGGGTAGAGATATTTTGCTCAAACTAACATGTACAAGGTAATGGATGGTAACTAACCATGTCAGAGGGGCAATACGTAACTTGTTTGTATCTATGTATAAAGGCATATCTCAGAGGGAGCTTCTTTAGCCAGCTGAGGGAGCAGTGGAAAATCCTGCTACTGACTGAGGGTATGGCTACACCACGAAATTAGGGCCCTTTTTTAGAACTCAATTTGATACTGTCAATTGTGTGTGTGTGTGTCCCCATTACGTCGGCAGAGTGCATCCACAATACTGAGGCCAGCGTCAACTTTCGGAGCATTGCACTGTGGGTAGCTATCTCACAGTTCCCACAGTCTCCACTGCCCATTGGGTTGAGCTCCCAATGCCTGATGGGGCAAAAACATTGTTGCGGGTGATTCTGGGTACGTCATCAGCCCCCCACTCCCCAATCAGTGAGAGCAACAGCAGACAATCGTTTCACGCCTTTTTTCTGCGCAGCTGCCATACGGCGGCAAGCATGGAACCTGCTCAGATCGCCGCGGCAATTATGAGCACTATAAACACCACACGCATTATCCTGCAGTATATGCAGCACCAGAATCTGCAAAAGCAGGCAAGGAGGAGATGGGAGTGCGGTGACGAGAGTGATGAGGACATGGACGCAGACTTCTCTCAAAGCATGGGCGCTGGTAATTTGGACATCATGGTATTAATGGGGCAGGTTCATGCCGTGGAACGCCAGTTCTGGGCCCGGGAAACAAGCACAGATTGGTGGGACTGCATAGTCTTGCAGGTCTGGGATGATTCCCAGTGCTGCGAAACTTTCGCATGAGTAAGGGCACTTTCATGGAACTTTGTGACTTGCTTTCCTCTGCCCTGAAGCGCAGGAATACCAAGATGAGAGCAGCCCTCACAGTTCACAAGAGAGTGGCAATAGCCCTGTGGAAGCTTGCAACGCCAGACATCTACCTGTCAGTTAGGAATCAATTTGGCAAAAATCTACTGTGAGGGCTGCTGTGATCCAAGTAGCCAATGTGATCTTTGACCTGCTGCTATCAAGGGTAGTGGGAAATGTGCAGGCCATAGTGGATGGCTTTGCTGCAATGGGATTCCCTAACTGTGGTGGGGCGATAGACAGAACCTATATCCCTACCTTGGGACCTGAGCACTAAGGCAGCCAGTACATAAACCGCAAGGGGTACTTTTCCATGGTGCTGCAAGCACTGGTGGCTGATAAGGGACATTTCACGGACATCAATGTGGGATGGACATGACACTCGGATCTTTAGGAACTCTGGTCTGTGTGAATGGCTTCAGCAAGGGTCTTACTTTCCAGATCAGAAATTAACAGTTGGGGATGTTGAAATGCCTATAGTTATCCTGGATGACCCAGCCTACCCCTTGATGCCATGGCTCATGAAGCCATACACAGGCAGCCTGGACAGTAGTCAGGAGCTGTTCAACTATAGGCTGTGCAAGTGCAGAACGGTGGTAGAATGTGCATTTGGATGTTTAAAAGCGCACTGGTGCAGTTTACTGACTCGGTTAGACCTCAGCAAAACCAATACTCCCATTGTTATTACTGCTTGCTGTATGCTCCACAATCTCTGTGAGAGTAAGAGGGAGACATTTATGGCATGGTGGGAGGTTGAGGCAAACCACCTGGCCACTGATTACGAGCAGCCAGACACCAGGGCGTTTAGAAGAGTACAGGAGAGCGTGGTGCACATCAGAGAAGCTTTGAAAACCAGTTTCATGACTGGCCAGGCTACAGTGTGAAAGTTCTGTTTGTTTCTCCTTGGTGAAAACCCACCCCCTCAATTCACTCTACTTCCCTGTAAGCCAGCCGCCCCCTTTGATCACCACTTGCAAAGACAATAAAGTCATCGTTGTTTAAAATTCATGCATTTTTTATTACTTCATCACACAAATGGGGGGATAACTGCCAAGCTAGCCCGGGAGTGGTGGGGGAGGAGGGAAGCACTGGGTTAGGTGGTGGAGGAGGGAAGGACAAGGCCACACTGCACTTCAAATCTTATTGAATGCCAGCCTTTTGTTGCTTGGGCAATCCTCTGGGGTGGAGTGGCTGGGTGCCCGAATGCCCCCCCACCATGTTCTTGGGCATCTGGGTGAGGACACTTTGGAACTTGGGGAGGAGGGTGGTTTGTTACACAGGGGCTGCAGCGGTGGTCTGTGCTCCTGCTGCCTTCCCTGCAACGCAACAATACACCGGAGAATATCAATTTGATCTTCTAGCAGCCTCAGCATTGCATCCTGCCTCCTCTCCTCACGCTGACACCACCTATCATCTTGGTCCCGCCACCTGTCCTCACGTTCATTTAGGGCTTTCCTGCACTCCAACAGGATCAGCCTCCATGCATTCTGCTGGGCTCTTTCAGTGTGGAAGGACTGCATGAGCTCAGAGAGCATTTTATCGCAAGCGCGTTTTTTTCGCCTTCTGATCTTCGCTAGCCTCTGGGACGCAGATGATACTGAGAGCGCTGAAACATTTGCAGCTGCGGGAGGAAAGAACGGGAGAGCAGTATTTAAAAAGACACATTTTAGAGAACAATGGGTAGACTCTTTTCCAGTGAACCAAGCTGTTAACATCACATGGCTTCAAACAGCAGCACCCTCATTTCCCATAGCATGCACCCGTTGGATTGGCCATTTAAAATGGGCTGACCATTTAAAAGGATGGGCTGCAGTTTTCGGATCAATGTGCAGCACAAACCCAAATCACCCCCCCACGCCCCATTCTCTGAGATGATCGCTCGCTTCACCCCTCTCCCACCATGTGGCACACAGAGGGGATGATTTCTGTTCAGCCACAGGCAAACAGCACAGCAGGAACGGTCACCTCTGAATGTCCTCAATAAAATTCCCCTGTTTCAACCAGATGACCAGGATTGATATCTCTCTCCTGAGGATAACACAGAGAGATAAAGAACAGATGTTGTTTGAATGCCAGCAAACACCGGGACCATACGCTGCCATGCTTTGTTATGCAATGATTCCATACTACGTGCTACTGGCCTGGCATGGTACAGTGTCCTACCATGGAGGACGGAATAAGGCTGCCCTCCCCAGAAACCTTTTGCAAAGACTTTGGGAGTACAGCCAGTTGAGCTTTACGGAGATGTCCCTGAAGGATTTCTGCTCCATCCCCAGAAACGGTAACAGACTTTTCCAGTAGCTGTACTGCTGCGAATGCCAGGGCAAATCAATCATTAAACACACTTGCTTTTAAATTGTGTGTAATATTTACAAAGGTACACTCACCAGAGGTGACTTCTCTGCCTGGCGGGTCTGGGAGGCAGCCTTGGGTGGATTCAGAGGGTACTGACTCCAGGTCCAGGGTGAGAAACAGTTCCTGGCTGTTGGGGAAAATGTCTTCTTCACATGCACGCTGTGGGCTATCTTCCTCGTCCCCAAAATCTGCATCCCTGTTGCGTGAGAATCCATTGACAGAGTCCATGCACAGGGCTGGGGTAGTTGTAGGGGCACCCCCTAGAATGGCATGCAGCTCATCATAGAAGCAGCATGTCTGGGGCTCTGACCCGGAGCGGCCATTTGCCTCTCTGGTTCTTTGGTAGGGTTGTCTGAGCTCTTTAAGTTTCACATGGCCTTGCTGCGGGTCCCTGTTATAGCCTCTGTCCTTCATGCCCCTGGAGATTTTTTCAAATATTTGGGCATTTCATCTTTTGGAACAGAGTTTGGCTAGCACGGATTTGTCTCCCCGTACAGCAATCAGATCCCATACCTTCCGTTCGGTCCATACTGGAGCTCCTTTGTGATTCTGGGACTGCATGGTCACCTGTGCTGATCAGCTCTCCACACTGGGTAAACAGGAAATGAAATTCAAAAGTTCGCGGGGCTTTTCCTGTCTACCTGGCCAGTGCATTGGAGTTAAGAATGCTGTCCAGAGTGGCCACAGTGGAGCACTCTGGGATAGATCCCGGAGGCCAATACTGTCGAATTGCATCCACACTACCCCAAATTCGACCCAGCAGGGTCAATTTCAGTGCTAATCCCCTTGTCAGGGAGGAGTACAGAAATCAATTTTAAGGGCCCTTTAAGTCGACAAAAATGGGTGGATGGGTGCAGGGTTAAATCGATCTAACACCGCTAAATTTGACCTAAACTCACAGTGTAGACCAGGGCTGAGCTGCATCCATTGTCCCGGGCATACGTGTATAAGGGTACTTGTAGCAGTTATAGGCACTAATACCATGCTCCGTGGCCAATAAGCCTGCCCGAGTTGCCGGGTCTGTGGCTATTGGGCAGTTCAATCGGATCCTGCTGTCCAGGCTATCTGGCCAGAGCCAGTGCAGCTGGCAGAGAGAACACACACATGCAGCCAACTTCTGACAACAGCACTGACCCAAAGTCCATGCAGGGCTTTATGGTCCAGCTGGCTGTGACCCTCCTTCCCAGAGGCACACACACTGTCAGCTTAGCCCCTTGGGAAGGACCCAGTGCCTTGCTCTGCACTCCGATATACCAGCCCCAGCCTTTGTCTTTATTCAGAACTCCCTGCTGTGTGTTTCAGCCTGTAGATTTCCTGGCTCGGAGATTTCAGTCTCTTATTTAGCCCTGACTCAGGATGCAAATAGGCCTACAGTGTGAGGCACACAATGTCCAGTACCCAATGCTGGCGAGGGGGAATCTTTCCAAAGCACGACGTCTCTCTTGGGTGGAGATCTGTGTCCCTCTCTCCTTCCTGAACGGGGATTTCAAGGCTGCATTGCTCCCCGCCTACACTGTGAATTCCCCAGAGAGGACGACTGAGTTCTGACCGTGGGCTATGACCATGTATTGCCACAGTTACGAGTTCCCACACTGCTCCTAAGCACACACATCCATTCTTAAGCTAAAAGCATTTACACCACAAAACATCCGACACACAAGCGAGAAAGCTCTCCAGAGATCTCCCCAACTCCAGCTAGGGCTCTGGTAGGTCCAGTCCTTCAAAACACAGTGCTGGGTTTAGCCCGGGGTTACATGTTCATCCAGTTTAGATCCAGAGCCAGAACTGAGGCCGGACAGATCAGCCATCCCATTATACCATCTGGGCCCTGGGGCGATCAGCAGACACTGACCATTCCCTGTAGGGTGGGTCTTGGAATAACCAGAGATGGGGAATTTGCATTCACCTCTGCCGAGGGATTCCCTAGGAAATCCACTTGCCCCCAAAGACCACCCGCTGTGGCACATTCTCAATCGAGTCTTTTGAACTGCCCGGTCTCATGCCTGTCACACGTTGCCGCTCAGGAGGCTACACACAATCCCAGCCCACTGTAATACACACACTTGACACTTCCAGGGATTCTGCCATCTCGGTCACACTGAGCAACAGCTGCCATGACTGATAGCGCCTGCAGGGCACCTGGGGCACGAGCCCCGAACTCAGGGCGAATGTGGAGTGAAAGCCAAAGGGGGGTTTCAAAGGGAAAATAGCACTTAGAGTTCCTCATCGGCAGAGCAGTAACAAGACTTTCCTAGAAGATTCTTGAAGAAAACCGGCCGCTTCTGCACCAGGGCTCATTTCAGCATAGGCTATTTTAGTGCAAACAGTCTAGCAACCAACAAGATGGCGGGGAACAGAAAACCCAGATTTGAACGGGCTGTATTAATGGGAGACAAGATTACTTCATCTGCAACCCCCCCAAAGGCTGGAAGCCGTGCAGAGAAGAGCAGGAGTGCTGTGTCTGCCCTGTCATTCTACCCCAGGGGACTCCTGCTCCGGGACTCAGGCGCTGCATGTTCAGCCAAAACACAAAGGCTTCTTTCTGCCGCCTGCTGGACGAGAACTGTGCAGTCAGCATGTTCATTGGCACAGGACAGACATTAAGCCTACAAATCCCACCGAGCGCTGACATTCCCTCTGCCTTTGGCCAATCCCCCCGGTGAAGGTTGGAGCCTGTGGTATATGGGCTCTGATTTGCTCATTGCTCTTCACAGGAGCTCAGGCGTGGGCAGCCTTGGACGGTCGATACCAACCAACGTCTCAGTGAGAAATCAGAGACATGGCATTTAGCTACGAAGCACCTGTGTTGTGCGACCCATTAAGCAGAGGAGCACTAACGCTGGGAAAAGCAGGGGAAGAGCAGAGGGACCTTATCACAAATAACCTTTTCAATCAAAAAGAACCCAGGAGTAAAAATGCCATTATACATTTTAATTATTGCTGCTGCCAAAACAGAATTGGTAAGGCTCCAAATCCCTGGCAGCCTGATCCCCAGGGGGTGAGAGCCGCTGGAAACCTGCCATTTAACCCATCATCCCTGCAAAGCCGCTGCAGGAAGTGGCAGAGAATCACACCCCAGACCCCAACTCTTGTTGTACTTGTGCTGAGATCAGACTGGAGAGAGAAGAGCTGGTTAGTTGCAGGCTCAGTCTAGCACTGCAGAAAGGAATAAAGGAACCGCACCCCCAGGGATGGGTGGGTTGGTCACCTCTGACGTTCAGGGCAGGAGATCTTGGGTCCTTTCTCACACCAAATACTGTCCTGCCAATACAGTACAGTGTGAAGGAAGAGCTACCCCTGTGAGAAGGCAACTGAGTTCTCTGCACCTGTCTCCTGATGACACATGCAAAGCCCTACAGCACTTCTTTGAAAATCACCTGAGTCAAACCCATCCAAGCTCCATTCTCTCTTTCCAGGGGGCCAGCTTGGTGCTGAGTGTGTCCCAGAGCTCCTTTAGCCAGCAGAGACTCTGGGCTTCCCAGGCTATCCAGAACAAGCGCCTCCATTTCAGTAGTGAAACTGGGATCAGAAGTTGGTTGCCAGTGTTCAATCTGTGTGGCCTTGCACCAGCTTTTGGCTCCTCAGTTTGTCCCGCCCCCAGCATAAATTAGAGCAGCCTTGCAGTTGCTCTAACTTGCACTGGCTTGTAACAGAAGCCTAGAGGTTAACGCCCAGCTCCTACCTCCCACTGAAGTCAGTCACTCACTATTTCCTGTGGGAACATAACTGAAACTTGGGCTCCGATCACTTTCACAAGTGCAGCTGAGCAACAGAACTGAGTCTGCCTAAACCAATCCCCCCTCTCCGCCCATTCCCCAGGTACTGTGCCATGGGAGCTTTAGAAAGGCCAGATAGCAGAAAGGAAACACTAAAAACTGTCAGGCTGCAATTGCCAAGGCAGTTAAATGAAAGTAACAGCCCCCCAGCCTCACTCCTGGTCTGCGGCGCCCTAGAGTCAAGCTGTGCCCCCCAGCGCAGGTGCTGGGCTGCAGCAGCCATTAATGAGGGTCCTACAGAATTTCCACCCAGCCCTAGGGCTGCTGGGGATTCTTGCCCTAATGGCGTTGCTGCGTAGGGCCCATTGAAGGCTTCGTAATGCTGATCTTGACCTGTCACTTTGAAGCCTGCCTGGCCCCCACAGGTCTTTAGACACTTCCCTCAGTGTACCCAGGAGTGCAAGGAAAGGTTTTCAGACGCTGCCTGAGGCAGCACTACATCAATTTCCCTCAGAGGCATTAGATGACAAAACCAGGTTTTGTATTTGATCCGCTACCATTACTGTAATAAAACCATTGATCAGAGCCAGGGCTGAGTGGGAAGTTACAAAAGAAGATGCAGGAGGACAAAACCGCCTTCCAGTGTTCAATATATGGAACAGACGAACAATAAAAGCTTCTCGCTACCATCATCATCATCATTGCTGTTCTCCGCAGAGAGGTGAGGAAATGGGCTAATTGATTTTTAAATTCTCTGTGATCTGCATTCTCTACAAGAGCCTGGATGCAACCCCTTCTTCAGCCAGCTTTCTCAGAGACGCACGTAAGCAGCACAATGGCCCCTATGGCCCCCGTAGCCCATCCTGGCGGAGGAAGGTACATCAGAGTGGCACAAAGCATGCTAAGCCCTGTAATGCTCCCTCACTCACCCAGAGGAGGGAGGTCACTGAAGGGCTGGCGCTAGCCCACCACCAAGCTTGTCGCAGCTTAACTAGGGCCAGAGCCCGTCTGGGTTCCAGCAGCTGGCGAACAACAGTCTCAAGGTAGGCTGGGGCCTGGGTTTGCAGGGCCCAGGCAGCCAGCAAACTACAGTCTCAAGGGTTTGGGGCCACTCGTCTTCAGAGTGAGCACCCCTTGCAGAGGCATGAGGGTCAGCCACCCGGGGGGGGCAGGGGGACATGGGCCCCTCCTACTCCACCGCATCCCTGCCCAGGGCCCAGGAGGGGGCAGAATTAGATGCCCTGGGGTCGATGAAGATCCAACCGCAACATGCTGATGCAGGGGCTCGGGGATCTGCAGCCAGTCCTCCCGGGGCTGCCCCTGGGGTGAGTACCTCTGACATCCAGTCGTCGTCCGGCTGCTCTGGGTAAGTGGCAGCAGGCACTCCGGGCCAGTTGTCATCTGCATCCGGGGCTTGGCCCAAGACAGGCAGGGAATTCGCTCTGTGCTACTCCAGAACCAGCTGGACGTCCTTCCCCACTGCAGGCTTCCCCCTGAATGGGTTGTGGGTCTGGCCACGCCCCTGTCCTTCCAGCGGGGGGGGGGAGGGGATGGCCTAGGCTCCGCCCTCCAAGGGGTGTGTAATACTCCCTCATTCACCCCAGAGGAGGGAGGTCTGTCCGCCTCACTACAAGCACACAAAGAAGAGATTCCTCAGGTTTTGGACGCAGATTCCACTGTTTTGAAAGAGAAGCATGATTGGCTCAGAACCAGTCACCTGTCCCCACTGGAGCAGGGCTCAGTTCCTCCTTTGGGATGGCGTTTCCAGAGCTGGAAGCTCCCAGAGACCCCATGGCCAGTTTCCAAGCCCATTCAGCACCCTGCATGCCTCCAGCATTCTGAACAACTCTGGGTGCCGAGCCTTGGAAAACCAGGGCCTTAGCGGACAATCAGCCTGACAAAACCCATCCAAGTCACCCAAAATGGACCAGCCTAGAGCAAAGGCCCTCTCGTTACACTGGCTCCTACGATGGATCATGCTGGGGCCTCACATCAGTGTGTGTGTTTGATCGTTTAGCTTTTCACACCACACCTGCCAAAGCCGAGGCTGTGGGCCTGCAGTGAATCCAGCAGCGCTGCCAGTGGTTTCACAATGGCAACAGCTAGGGCTACAGGGCCGGTTCTGACCATGCCACCTCTTGTCTTCAAGTACGTAGCTGGAATATACATCATGCCAGCCTTGGCCTGCTTGTTCATGGTTACCGAAGCACTTCACAGCATGTGCCCATAGCTCTGTCCATCTTCACGTACCAGCCCAGGAGCACAGTCCAGCCAGTGCACATTACCACGATGGCCGTGGAGCCTGAGGGCTTGTTTACACTGCAGCTTAGCACACAGCTTTCTGGGGTGTAAATCTACAGTGCACCGGCCTGCCGCACACTAACTGGCCATGTGGCCCCTGCTCTCATGCATTCAACTTCCTGAGAGTGCGTCGACATCCCCGCTTCGAGCAGCAGCTCATCAAGACACACTGGGAACGTCTAGGCGGGAGCACAGCACCTAGCGTACTGTAGAGTCACATCCCGGCTTGGCACAACAGAGACAAGCCTTTAGAAAAATCAAGGCTACCTTAGGCCATGGCTACACTAGGGAACTTACAGTGGCACAACTGTCCTGATGCAGCCGTGCGAGCGCTGGTGTAGCTGTGTTATGCTGACGGCAGGAGATCTCCCACGGACATCATAAAACCAGCTCAACAAGCTGTGTTGGCAGGACAGCGTGTGTGCTCGGGGGTGTATTTTCACACCCCTGAGTGACGCAAGTTCTGCTGACCTAAGGGAGAGTGTAGACACATGGTCTTACTTACACACCAAAGCCATTACTCACCTCCACCAGAGAGGCAAGGATGATTGTGCGAAGCTAATCAGGGCCAGTCACTCCCCACCAGAGGGCTAAGCATGGACGGCAAGCAGTGCCAGTTACCCCTTTGCAGCTGTTTCTAGTCCCACTGCCTAGAATGCTTCATGACAGTGAGTGTCAGCCTCAGGGCAGAGCCCCACACTGGGTGGTGTGTTCTGTAATTACATTTCACCAACTCTGTAACAACTGCAAACTCCTGAAGCATTCCAACAGTTTTACCATGGAGTCACAGACAGCCCCCTTGGGGAGTCCAGTCTATCTTGACTTATTTGGTTTGCTTCCTGTCCCAAGAGACCAGTCATAGAATCATAGAAGATTAGGCTTGGAAGAGACCTCAGGAGGTCATCTAGTCCAACCCCCTGCTCAAAGCAGGAATTAAATCATCCCAACCAGGGCTTTGTCAAGTCTGACCTTAAAAACTTCTAAGGAAGGAGATTCCACCATCTCCCTACGTAACCCATTCCAGTGCTTCACCACCCTCCTAGTGAAATAATGTTTCCTACTAGCCAACCTAGAGCTCCTACACGGCAACTTGAGACATTGTTCCTTGTTCTGTCATCTGATACTACTGAGAACAGCCGAGCTCCACCCTCTTTGGAACCCCTGCCCCCCTTCAGGTAGCTGAAGTCTGCTATCAAATCCACCCTCATTCTTCTCTTCTCCAGACTAAATAAGCCCAGTTCCCTCAGCCTCTCATTGTAAGTCATGTGCCCCAGCCCCCTAATCATTTTTGTTGCCTTCTGCTGGACTATCTCCAATTTGTCCACATCCTTTCTGGAGTGGGGGACCCAAAACCGGATGCAATACTCCAGATGTGGCTACACCAGTGCCGAATAGAGGGGAATAAATCACTTCCCTCGATCTGCTGGCAATGCCCCTACTAATGCAGCCCAATATGCCATTAGTCTTCTTGGCAACAAGGGCACACTGTTGACTCAAATCCAGTTTCTCATCCACTGTAACCCCTAGGTCCTTTTCTGCAGAACTGCTGCTTAGCCAGCCGGTCCCCAGCCAGTAGCAGTGCCTGGGATTCTTCTGTCCTAAGTGCAGGACTTTGTCCTTGTCCTTGTTGAACCTCATCAGATTTCTTTTGGCCCAATCCTCTAATTTGTCTAGGTCACTTGGACACTATCCCTACCCTCCAGCGTATCTACCTTTCCACCTGTGCTTAGTGTTATCCATGAACTAGCTGAGGGTGCAATCCACACCATCCTCCAGATCATTAATGAAGATGTTGACACCTGGGGCACTCTGCTTGATACCGGCTGCCAACTAGACACTGAGCCATTGATCACTACCTGTTGAGCCCGACAATCTAGCCAGCTTTCTATCCACCTTATAATCCATTCATCCAATCCAAACTTTTTTGAACTTGCTGACAAGAATACCTTGGGAGACCATATCAAAAGCTTTGCTAAAGTCAAGATATATCACATCCACCACTTTCCCCATGTCCACAGAGCTAGTTATCTCCTCATAGAAGGCAATCAGTCACTTACGCATGGTCAATTTGCACCTTGGATCTCACACCAAAGACAACACTTGTAGCCAATCCTGTACTACGTTAATTAAGGATTTATGAATTAGGCACAAGAAACGAGAAAGTTATTGAAAGGTTAAAGTAGGCAACATACACACACCCGAATTACAGTCTATGGTTCCAAAAAGTGACCGTTGCAGTAATCTGGCGGCACTGAATGTCTTTTAGGGGTAACCCAGGTTGACCCTGGAGGTGGGGGGTGCCTCTGCTTTTGTTTCCTAGCTCCAGCCTGTGAGGGTCCAAACAGCCAGGAGACAAAGGATTTTCATGTCAGCTAACATTAGTTCCTTCTTCCAGAAT
This sequence comes from Gopherus evgoodei, assembly GCF_007399415.2. Classification (NCBI taxonomy): domain Eukaryota; kingdom Metazoa; phylum Chordata; order Testudines; family Testudinidae; genus Gopherus; species Gopherus evgoodei. The sequence goes on along the minus strand of NC_044332.1, from coordinate 9,494,934 downwards.
TTAAGTTGATGGGACAAGCTTCCTTAAACGCAGCACCTTAATGGGTGGGAGCGCACCATTAGCCATTCTTTGCATTGTGATGATTCATAACGGCCCACTTAGTTTTGATAGTCCTTCTTCTGCCTGAGTTCACAAGTTCAGAACAGGCATTTGTACAGTTCTAAAGCAAAACGTATATATTACCTTATAGCACATGATACAGACACTATCAGTAAGATTAATGCGTGCAGCCACTTACCAGCATTTTATAGAGTCTAAGTACAAAACTCACCCTTACAAGTCTAACACCGAAAGCATACAGGTGAGCTGGTCTGGTTTCGTTATCAATTTGTCAGTGCTCAGCTGATGCCTACAGACTTGGCAAGAGCTGATGTAACCTTTGGGTGGGCTAGATTACTTCATTGCCCTTCTCCAGTGCCTAAAAAACCCAACTCCCACAGAAAAGCAGCCGGGGACCCAGAATTCAGTCTCTAAGGATTTTCAGCAAGGATTGTACAGGGTCAACTTCCCTACATTCAAGCCCCAAAAGGAGTGAAAGGAATTAACCTAATTCTTAAGTATTAAATTTATAAAGTCTTAAGAAAACAAACAATTTAACATGGCTGCTTTATAATAATTATCTACACAGTTATACATAAACATATATAAAGAAGATAAATTAAATCTAAACAGGTCAGTCTCCACAGAAACACCGTGAGAGGAAATTCAGAGTTCCCAAAAGTTCACCTGAGTCTCAGAGTCTTTGATCATCAAATCTATACAGTCTGCTGAGTCAAAAGCAACATCTTCCCTCCACTTGTTTGTAGGAATTTTCAGCTGGAATCTAGGCAGTTTCTTCCTCCTCGTCTGCTGAAGTCACTTGGGGCTTGTCCACACTACAATCTTAAGTCGACCTAGGTTAGGTTGACTTACAGCCCTGTGGTGCTGATGTCCACGGTACCCTCCTTCTGTCAGTGGTGCACATCCTTACCAGGAGTGTTTCTACTGACTGAAGAGGGCCAGTGAAGGGTCTGAGAGCCAGGGCTTCTTGCCTCTGGCAGGGAGATCTGTGCCCAGAGTCAAGTCGGCTGCCATGCTCCCAAGAGCCCGGGGGGCAGTCAGGTTCTGAGCCAGGAGTTTTGGTGCAGCCAGGCTTCCTGCTGAAAGAGGAGAGCTGGGACCCTAGGGGGCAGCAGCTCATGTAAGTAACCCGCAGTAAGTAACTACACAGACATTGCATCACCCTAACTACACCGACGTTAGCCCTATGCCTCTTGTGGAGATAGAGTTATGATGTCAGTGTAGTAGGTGTGCTGGACTTTCCCAGGGTGCAGCCTGGAACTGGGGTGCCGCTGAGCCTTCTGACATAGCAATCTGGGCCCCCTCTCACATTGTGAGTCTGTGACAAGCTGCAGACTGCTCCTGGTCCGGCACTCATACAAACATCTACACAGGCAGGGACACACCCAGCTGCAATTACATGAATGCTTCTCATCAGCCACTCACGAACCAACAATAGAAAGGCTCTAGCCAATTCCCCACTGCTCCCCAGCCTTGCATCTCTGGACCGTCCTGCTCTGGTCAAAAGCCCAATCAGTATACGATTAATACCTAGTCCACCTAGAGAGGACATGCACCAGTTTTTGTTCACTGAGCAGATTTCCCCTGCACATCAAGCAGCATGCTGCTTTGGGTGAAAAATATAAAACAGATTTATTAACTACAGATAGATTTTAAGTGATTATAAGTACTGATCAAACAGATCAAAGCAGGTTACCTAAGAAATAAAACAAAAAAGCAATCTAAGTTCTATGAACTAGACAGGATTTTAACCAAGCAGTGTCTCACCCTGGTGATACAAACAATTCACCAACCTTCCCTACACTGGCAAGGCCATCTTCTTTCCTGCCTGGGACTCCCTTCCCCAGTTCAGTCTTTGTTCCTAAGGTGTTTCCAGGTGCTGAGTTGTAGGGGGAAGGAGTCACTTTGGTGATGTCACTTCCCCCTTTTATAGCTTCTTCCACTGGAGGGAAATTCATTGTCCCAAGCAAAGCTCCCAGCACAGTTTGTGGAAAAGTACAGGCACAAGATGGAGTCCAGTATCACATGATCTAGTCACATGCCCTTGCATGCTTTGATGAGTCATGGCAACCATCACTTATATACTGGCTGAAGTCTCCACAGGTGAGGATGAGCTTTTCCCATGGCCCATCGTTTTCGCTGATGGACCTAGAATAGTCCCCTCACAGCGTGCTGGCTGGCCTGGATGTAAACTAAGTTGTGGGAGTTACCCAGGAGAAAGCATATTTGAAATACAGATGCCAAGTCAAAATTCATAACTCCAGATACAACAACAAAACATGCACATAAATAGGAAAATCATATTCAGCAAATCACAACTACTCCATTGGCACCTCACATGACCTATTTTGTACAAGAAGCATCATAAGCAGATCATAGTCATGGCACTGTGGTGAATATGGGCTGCAGAGTGTCACAGCAGGGCACTTACAGTGGCAGGAGCAAGGCTGCAGTGTGTACACTGGCATAGGTCAACCTAAACTGCCTTATGTCCATTTAATTGTGTAGTGTAGACCGAGGCTAGAAGTGCCACTGCAGCACGTCTGGTGGAGACGCTCTATGAGGACAGGAGAGAGCTCCCACCAGCACAATACATCCCTCTTCGTGAGCAGCTGGAGCCATGTTGGCAGGAGGAGCTATCCTGTGGCCATAGCACTGCTCATGCCGTGCAACTTACATCGCTGGGGGCGTGGTCTATTCACATCCAAGTGACATACATTACACCGACCTCAAGGGCAGTGTAGGCCCGGCCTCAGTTAGCCAGCAGCTAACTAATGACCCAAGCCCTCAGTTAAGCATATAGCTTTAAAAAAAACAGTTACAAGAAACTACAAAACTGAGACCAGCAAAATATAACTGACGCTTTCCCCATCATCACATTTAAGAAAAGTCGGCGAATCGCACTGGTTGAGACAATTTAACTAAAACATGTCAGCTAAAATCAAATGACAATAAAAGAAATTCGTTTTCCCTCCCAATTTCCCCTTTTTATAACGAACGCTGCCAGGGCTTCCCGGTTGGAGGGTTATAACAGTATCACTAACCTGCTGCAAAATGCTTCTCAGTCAGGGAAAACTGCCTGATCTCTGCTCCTGGGCTCAGCTTCTCCCAGCTCACACAGGGCATTTGCCTTTGCAAAGCACTTCCCCTGACTCCTTGCCCTCCCTAGCAAGGGAACAGATTTGGAGCAGACCCAAAACTACCACACCCAATCCCAGAAGCTTCTGGATGTGGAGAGCTAATTGGCCACCTGCCTAGCAATAAGAACCCAGATACAGCTCACTCCTATCTGCCCCTCCCACTAAATCCCTTAACGAGATCTCTCCCTATTAGGCGCGTGGATTACACTAGCCCCTGGTCTATCAGTGCCACAAGAGACACAGTGTAAACACAAAAATCCTTTTATCACATCACTGCTCTCCCTGTAAAGACTTTGGGAAATCCTCTCGCCTGTGCTCATCTGCAGAGGAGCCTAAAGCCATGATGATTACTCAGATTCAGCTGTTTGCCCATGTGGTGTTCGTCTGTGTTTCACCTCAGTCTGTTTTAAAATTACTAGCCACAAGTTTCAAAAATAGTCACCAAAATCTAAGGCCCTAAATTCGAAAGTGGCCTGGCCTCCCCGAGCACCAAGCACTCAGTGGCTCCCATCGCCATCTTCCCCTTCCCCGGGCTTACGCTGTGCGGGGAACAGGGCCGGCCCTGGCTTTTTTGCCAACCCAAGCAAAAAAAAAAAAAAAAAAAAAGGGGTGGCCGGAGCGGCAAAGCAGGGGGGGAAACAAAAAAAACCAAACCAAAAAAGGACGCGGCTGGGATAGCCCGGGAACCAGGCCCAAGGGGTCGCCACCCAGAGCAGGGCGTGAGGCCCAGTCCCAGGGGACAGGAGGTGCTGCTGTGGGGTGCGTGCAGGGTGGGCTTGCTCTTCGACGCCTCCCACGCCCCAGGCCTCCCCTTCACACTGGGCTGGGAGAAGTGTAGGTTTGGCTAGAGCCCACTGAGAGATTAACCTAGCCCTGGACACGGTGCCCCATCTAGACCTGTCCTGGGAAATACCATTTTACAGCACTGCACTCTTCTTAAATACAATACAGGCCAAGGGACTTTGCCAGTTCCAGTCCTTGTGGCCAGGCTGAGGTTATCAGCACAAGCCAGGGGGTTTGAAAGACCTTGCACTGCAACGTGAAGTGTCTCTCTGGTCCTCGGAGGCTTTCTATAATCCTCCATTAGCTAGAGCACCGCTGTGCAGAGGTATGCGCTGATGCCAGGCACAGAATTTCAGAACCTCATTAGCGATGGATTTACCAGAGAGTAGTGAGGGTACTGAGCAGCAGCTCAGCCCTTGCATGCCTCTGTGGAGCCCATTCCTCTACATCCACCCAGCTAGAAATAATTGGCACAATCCATTAGACACCAAGTATACGTGGCTATTCATCCCACCCCCTCCCAGAGGGCTGACCGCACCAATCCCCGATTTGGGGAGCACGTGACATAGACTTTGGGGGCAAACTGATCACCTGGCCTTTTCACTGTTTGGCTTTGTGCAGCCTACATCAACAGCGGAGTGATATTGCACAGGAAACAATGCCAGCGCCAGGGCCCTCTCTCATCAGCACTCTCTCTGCACACACATTGAGTGGACAAAACCAACCCGTCTGCGGGGAGGAGAGGAAATGACAAATGTCCATAAGCAAATGCAGGGCAAAGCCTGATGGGTAGGGCTCTGGGAAGGGAAAGGCCCAGCTAGAACCCTTGTTCAGAGATGTTCAGGCCAGAAGGGGCCATTATGGTCACATGTAGGGATAAAGTTAGAAAGACCAAAAGCCATGTAGAGTTGGACCTTGCAAAGGAAATTAAAACCAATAGTAAAAGATTCTATAGCCATATAAATAAGAAGAAAACAAACAAAGAAGAAGTGGGACCGCTAAACACTGAGGATGGAATGGAGGTTAAGGATAATCTAGGCATGGCCCAATATCTACACAAATACTTTGCCTCAATCTTTAATGAGGCTAATGAGGAGCTTGGGGATAATGGTAGGATGACAAATGGATATGAGGATAGGGAGGTAGATATTACCACATCCGAGGCAGAAAGCCAAACTCGAACAGCTTAATGGGACGAAATCAGGGGGCCCAGATAATCTTCATCCAAGAATATTAAAGGAACTGGCACACGAAATTGCAAGCCCATTAGCAAGAATTTTTAATGAATCAGTAAACTCAGGGGTTGTACCATACGACTGGAGAATTGCTAACATAGTTCCTATCGTTAAGAAAGGGAAAAAAGTGATCCAAGTAACTACAGGCCTGTCAGCTTGACATCTGTAGTATGGAAGGTCTTGGAAAAAAAATTGAAGGAGAAAGTAGTTAAGGACATTGAGGTCAATGGTAATTGGGACAAAATACAACATGGTTTTACATGGTTTTACAAAAGGTAGATCATGCCAAACCAACCTGATCTCCTTCTTTGAGAAGGTAACAGATTTTTTAGACAAAGGAAATGCAGTGGATCTAATTTACCTCGATTTCAGTAAGGCATTTGACATAGTTCCACATGGGGAATTATTAGTTAAATTGGAAAAGATGGGGATCAATATGAAAGTTGAAAGGTGGATAAGGAACTGGTTAAAGGGGAGACTACAACGTGTCATACTGAAAGGTGAACTGTCAGGCTGGAAGGAGGTTACTAGTGGAGTTCCTCAAGGAATCAGTTTTGGGACCAATCTTATTGAACCTTTCTATTACTGACGTTGGCACAAAAAGCGGGAATGTGCTAATAAAGTTTGCGGATGACACAAAGCTGGGGGGTATTGCTAACACAGAGAAGGACTGGGATATCCTACAGGAAGATCTGGATGACCTTGTAAACTGGAGTAATAGTAATAGGATGAAATTTAATAGTGAAAAGTGAAAGGTCATGCACTTAGGGATTAATAACAAGAACTATTGTTATAAGCTGGGGAGGCATCAGTTGGAAGTAACAGAGGAGAAGGACCTTGGAGTATTGGTTGATCACAGGATGACTATGGGCCGCCAGTGTGATATGGCCATTCAAAAAGCTAATGCAGTTTTAGGATGCATCAGGCGAGGAATTTCCCTGAAAGATAAGGAGGTATTAGTACCATTATACAAGGCACTGGTGAGACCTCACCTGGAATACTGTGTGCAGTTCTGGTCTCCTATGTTTAAGAAGGATGAATTCAAACCAGAACAGGTACAGAGAAGGGCTACTAGGGTGATCTGATGAATGGAAAACCTGTCTTATGAAAGGAGACTGAAAGAGCTTGTCTTTTTTAGCCCAACCAAAATAAGGTTGAGGGGAGATATGATGCTCTTTATAAATATATCAGAGGGATAAATATCAGGGAGGGAGAGAAATTATTTAAGCTTAATACCAATGTGGACACAAGAACAAATGGATATAAACTGGACACTAGGAAGTTTAGACTTGAAATTAGAAGAAGGTTTCTAACCATTAGAGGAGTGAAGGTCTGGAACAGCCTTCCAAGGGGAGTAGTGGGAGCAAAAGACATATCTGGCTTTAAGACTAAGCTTGATAAGTTTATGGAGGGGATGGTATGATGGGATAGCCTAATTTTGGCAATTAATTCATCTTTGACTACTAGCGGTAAATATGTTCAATGGCTTGTGATGGGATGGGATCTGAGTTACTGCAGAGAATTCTTTCCTGGGTGCTGGCTGGTGGGTCTTGCCCACATGCTCATATTTGGGGTAGGGAAGAAATTTTCCTGGAGGGCAGATTGGCAGAAGCCCTGGGTTTTTTTCCCCTTCCTCTACAGCCTGGGGCATGGGTCACTTGCTGGAAGGTTCTGCACCTTGAAGTCTTTAAACCATGATTTGAGGACTTCAATGTCTCAGACACAGGTTTGATACAGGAGTGGGTGAGTGAGATTCTGTGGCCTGCATTGTGCAGGAGGTCAGACTAGATGATCATAATGGTCCCTTCTGACCTTAAAGTCCATGAACCCCCTGCTCAAGGCAGGACCAATCCCCAAAGAAATCATCCCAGCCAGGGATTTGTCAAGCCAGGCCTCTAAAACCTCTAAGGAAGGAGATTCCACCACCTCCCTAGGGAACCCATTCCAGTGCTTCACTGCCTTCCTAGTGAAATAGTGTTTCCTAATATCCAAGCTAGACCTCCCCCACTGCAACTTGAGACCATTGCTCCTTGTTCTTTCATCTGCCACCACTGAGAACAGTCTAGATTCACCTTCTTTGGAACCCCACTTCAGGTAGTTGAAAGCAGCTATCAAATCCCCCCTCATTCTTCTTTTTTGCAGATTAAATAATCCCAGTTCCCTCAGCCTCTCCTCATAAGTCATGTGCTCTAGCCCCTTGATCATTTTTGTTGCCCTCTGCAGCACAATCTCCAATTTGTCCACATCCTTTCTGTAGTGGAGGGTCCAAAACTGGATGCAATACTCCAGATGTGGCTTGAGGGAGGGCCAGGAAGCTCCCTGCCAAAGGAGACGAGGTAGGAAGCAGGTTTGGGATGGCACAGGAGGGAGAGCAAGGGGACTCTTGGAGAAGTAGACATCTCTCCTCTGGGTAGGGGGCACAACAGGAGATGAAGGGCTGGGGAAGCGCTGGAGGCCAGGGTCCAGGAAATGGAGACAAGCACATGGAGAAGGCGTTTCCTGCAGCACCAGAACTGCAGGAAAGAATCTGTGCAGTTTGGGTGTGGAACCTGCAGCCCAGCCAAGCATGACCCTTCAAGGGGGATGATCAAATGCTGAGTCACTGCTCCTGTGTGACCTGCCCTGGCTCTTTGCGGCTGAGCAGGCAGCTGCTGTGCTGTAGCCCAGGAGCGGCGTTGAGCTGGGGAAGTGCTCAACCTGAGGCCACTTTGAGGTGCTGATCTGAACTGGATGGAGGGGCGCCTGTCACCTGCCCTGCAGATCTCACTGGTCGCCTGGAGTGGCTGACAGACTTGGAGACCCTCCTCCTCGAGTTGCTGCTCCTCGAGCGGCTGCTCACACTGCCCCAAACTCTTCCAACTTCTTAACCCTTCTCCACAAAGGGGTCAGAGACCATAGAAACCTGGCATGAGTCTGGCCTGGGGATTGTAGTCCTGAGCCTCGCCATGTGCGTAGAATTCAGCTTCTTCTGCCAGTTAACTGGCTCAGGAACCAGTATTAATACGACTCAATCAATGTAAAGCCGGAGTTGCTGGTAGCTGTGTAGGTGATGGGGCTGTGGAAGGGCCAGGCTGGCTCTGAGGACTTGCCAATGGTGCACCCAGGCTACACAGGTCACTGGCTGCACGCCAACCTGAGTGTTACTGACTGGCTATTTGCTCACCTGTGTGAATTGATTCAGAGATCCGAGGAAGTGGAGTATGAGAATGAAGGCCAAGGAGCGAATGCGTGACCCGACCAGAGCACCAGAAGACGGCAAGTGATTGTGTTTAAAGAACATGCATGAGACGTGTAATTCAGTCAGTGTGCGAGGTAATGGGAGCATGTTACTACATCCGGCTGGACATTAATGCCACTCTGCTGGTTGGGAGCTCGGGACATGTCCCACACAGGAGGAGAAAAGCAAGGAGTGAGGGACAATAATCCTAGGAACAAAGACAAAAGAAGGGACAGAGTCATATGTTTGCAGGGTAGAAGGGGCCAGTCTGAACTCCTGCCTAACCTAGGCCAGAGGGTGTCACCCAGCAATTCTTGCATCCAGCCCATGGTGGCTGTTTCAGCGTGCAGGGAAGAATCAGCATGTGCTCTGGAGACAGTACAGAGCCCCACGCAGGTCTATAGGCTGCTCCAGAAGGAGGTGGAGCATTGGAGCCAAATGGCAACAGGCTGGAGCTACAGGACTCTGGGTTGGTGGTGACACAGCCAAGGACACCCAGCCGTACGATGACCTGTCACCTCTTCACCAAGCACAAGCCATTTTGAAAGACTCAGAGTGGGCTAGTTTCTCACTGGCAGAAAAGTGTGTGTCATAGAGATTCCCACCCCCCGAGTACAGCCCTGTTTCCTGGATTGATGTAAAGTACAGGAGTCTCAATTCAGGCAAACGAGCCAATTCAAGCCACACAATCCCCGTACTGGTTGCCACAATCTGGCCGCAGCCTCTGGCTCTTGGGCATTCTTTTGGGCAATGATTTATTTGTTTAGCCTAGAGCTGGTTGAAATCTTTTGTTAAGAAAAAAGAAAAACCTTTCCTCAAAGATAAATGGGGTTGTGTTGAAAACTGGGGAGAAAGTCTCATTTTCAACTAAATCTTTGAACAGAAATGTCATTTCTGGGTGTTTTGCATTGAGATCTTCATTTAGTTTCAAATTGGGACAACTGAGATGTGCTGAAAGTTTCAAACTTTTGGGTTTCCCCCATTCCCCACTGAATGCAACAGAACCAATGACACCCAAGGCTTATGCTATGTTGGTTTTGCTGCTCTGTATCCTGTCCAGAGTGAGAGAAGTTCTGAAAAGTTCCAGCAGGGGAAAAGGCAGAGGGGAAGACAGAGGAAAATTTGGCTTTCCCCCCCACCACAGCCTGGTCCTTTGTCATTTTGTTGTATGCACAGGTAAGAAGAAGGAGAAAATGAAAATTCCAAATGTTGAGAAAATATTTTTAATTAAAAAAATGAAAAATCATTCCCTGGGAGCTGGGAACAGGGTCAACTGGGGACTTTTTCACAAAGTTGTTTTCCCTTTTCTGACCAGTTCTTGGCTCACGGTTGGCATAGCAGTTCCTCCCCTTTTAGATTGTTAATTTGTGGTTCCTTTTCTGGCTATGTGTGAAGTTGCTCCACTAGGGTGACCAGATGTCCTGACTTTATAGGGACAGTCCTGATATTTGGGGCTTTTTCTCGTATAGGCTCCTTTTACCCCCATCCCTGTCCTGATTTTTCAAACTTGCTGTCTGATCACCCTGTGCTCCACAGAAAATGAAAACAAAACAAACAAAGCAGTAAAAGGGTCTCCCCCTTCCCTCTGGCGACTTTGTGACTTTCCTCTCCCAGGACTCCCCGTGTTACCATTTCCAAAGTCCCTTCCGTGCCAGTCTTGAGGTGCATTGGTGTGCTTAGCATGTGGGAGCATTACATTCCACAGCACTCAGGGGCCCAAGGTGGGACCGGTTCTGTTCAATATCTTCATCAACGATTTAGATGTTGGCATAGAAAGTACGCTTATTAAGTTTGCGGACGATACCAAACTGGGAGGGATTGCAACTGCTTTAGAGGACAGGGTCAAAATTCAAAATGATCTGGACAAATTGGAGAAATGGTCTGAGGTAAACAGGATGAAGTTCAATACAGACAAATGCAAAGTGCTCCACTTAGGAAGGAACAATCAGTTTCACACATACAGAATGGGAAGAGACTGTCTAGGAAGGAGTATGGCAGAAAGAGACCTAGGGGTCATAGTAGACCACAAGCTTAATATGAGTCAACAGTGTGATACTGTTGCAAAAAAAGCAAACGTGATTCTGGGATACATTAACAAGTGTGTTGTAAACAAGACACGAGAAGTCATTCTTCAGCTGTACTCTGCGCTGGTTAGGCCTCAACTGGAGTATTGTGTCCAGTTCTGGGCACTGCATTTCAAGAAAGATGTGGAGAAATTGGAGAGGGTCCAGAGAAGAGCAACAAGAATGATTAAAGGTCTTGAGAACATGACCTATGAAGGAAGGCTGAAGGAATTGGGTTTGTTTAGTTTGGAAAAGAGAAGACTGAGAGGGGACATGATAGCAGTTTTCAGGTATCTAAAAGGGTGTCATCAGGAGGAGGGAGAAAACTTGTTCACCTTAGCCTCCAATGATAGAACAAGAAGAATGGGCTTAAACTGCAGCAAGGGAGATTTAGGTTGGACATTAGGAAAAAGTTCCTAACTGTCAGGGTAGTTAAACACTGGAATAGATTGTCTAGGGAAGTTGTGGAATCTCCATCTCTGGAGATATTTAAGAGTAGGTTAGATAAATGTCTATTAGGGATGGTCTAGACAGTATTTAGTCCTGCCATGAGGGCAGGGGACTGGACTCGATGACCTCTCGAGGTCCCTTCCAGTCCTGGAGTCTATGAGTCTATGAGTCTATAAGGTGGGGGATCGCCTAGCAGGGCTGCTGCTCTGCACACTTGAAATCCAAATGGCACCTTTTAAGGGCTAGATCTCAGTCACTGCTTTTTCCAAAACATACCTGGGGAAATGAAAAGACAAACGTGAAAGCCAGGGAGCATGGGAGCGAATGCATCAGTGAGCCAGGGTTCTTTTCTTTGGCAGAACATTGCTCTGATTTGCACTAGATTCTCAATAATGCAGAACAGTTGTGTTTGCCAAGGGCATTGGCTGGGACGTAGAGGAAAGAGTTACATTAAAAGCTAATAAAATGCATGTTTGAGAAATGTATTGACAGGCTAGTAAATTCAGTCTCTGGTTTGAAGAAGCAGCTAGAAAGCACAATTGTGGAGCTGGTCCTATGTCTGCACATTTCTGCTAGGGTAACAAAGTGCCATGTTTTCACGCAGGTCAGTCCATTACTCCTCGCCACCACATTAGCTAACTAATGAACTTTGGATCCTGCAAGAAACTGCCTGTAACAAATTAAATCTCCTGTTTCTACTCAGGGCTACTGCAGAATGCGGCTCCACAGCCCATCTGTTTGCCACGTCTCTCCAAAAACATGCTCCTGGATTGGTTTAAACAATGGTTTCCTATTGATCCTGTGCAGAGACTCAGTTACGACATAAATCACGGGATTCCTCCATGCTCAGGAATTTCAGTGGAAATAGCCTCAAAGTTCTTGCTTGTTTTATATGTACTAGAGAGGGACAAAGAAGTTCAGAAGAAGGAACCAATCCACTTCCCTGCTCTGTTCCCGTCCCCCCACATCACAAGGTTTGGAGAAAGTTTGGTTTACCTTTTTGTATCTTCCTGTGCATCTCACCTCCACATAGGACTAGACACGTGGGCTAGTCCTCAGCTGGTGTAAGTCCGCCTGGTTCCATTGATGCCAGTAGCACAATGACAATTTACACCCACCAAGGATCTGGCCTTGATCTACTAAAATGACCAACAAGAGACGATTCTTGATTCAGCCAAAGTCAGATGTGCTGGAAATCTGACAGGAACCCCCGCTCATGTATAGCGTTCAGTCCAAGGCGGTGTAATCTCAGCCCCGCCAAAGTTTCTGAGTGTTACCCATAGAAAACACAAATCAACATCATGTAAGTTTCTTTCATATTTTTCTAAGTTATCAATTTTCTTATTTTGGGCCTGATCATGGATGCTGTCAAAACCTCCATTGATTAGGTGCAGTGTAATGGGGGGAAAACAACTTATTGGGAAATGTGCACAACCTGCCAAACAACTGCCACAAATTCTTTATACCAGATCTGTCTATATGTTACCATCAGTGCTGATAGTCAACGGTTGCCAAACACTTCCCATTATCACCCTCTTCTCAGTTAAGTAGAACTTTGCCAACCTTCCGCTGTGTAGGCTGACATTTCCCAGGATTGTTCTCTGCCTCTAGCAGGGGCAACTCTAGGTATTTTGCCCCCCCAAACACGGCAGGCAGGCTGCCTTTGGCAGCTTGCCTGCAGGAGGTCCCCGGTCCCGCAGATTTGGGAGCACGCCTGCACGAGGTCCCCAGTCCCACGGATTCAGCAGCATGCCTGCAGGAGGTCCCCGTTCCCACGGATTCGGCAGCATGCCTGCAGGAGGTCCCCGTTCCCACGGATTCGGTGGCATGCTGCAGGAGGTCCACCAAAGCCACGAGACCAGGGGACTCTCCGCAGGCTGCCGCCGAAGGCAACCTGCCTGCCGCCCTCACAGAGACTGGCAGAGCGCCCCCCGTGGCTTGCCGCCCCAGGCACATGCTCGGCGTGCTGGTGCCTGAAGCCGCCCCTGGCCTCAAGTTGTACAAAAACCCTGCAGCCTTTTCTGAGAGTGAGGTCAGTGAAAAATAAGGAAGTAAATAATCTCTCATTCTGTGACTGCCTCAGGAGTTTGGAGCAGGAACTTGAAATTTGGCAGGGGAGAGTCCTGGGGTCACAGAGGTGCCTTTTATCAGCCTTATGAAAATGTGTTCAGGTTATGAGACTCAGGGAAACTCCTCCTCCATTGTCACATACTCAGTAAAACTTCTTAGACACATGCTCAAATTCTCTGAAAATTCCAACTGCACTTTGTGTGCTCACAAGCTCAATGGCGCCTCCTGGCTTTGCCTCCAAACAGCTGCAAAGAATTACAGCCCCAAAGCCGACCCTGCTGCCACAGGTCATCAAAACACCCTTGGCCTATGGGAAAGGTCACGGAGCCGAGAGTCTGCTATGGAAAAAGGTGTCCAATAAACATTTAAATTCAATTTAAAACCTTTTTTTAAAAACCAGACCATGAGACCCAATGCACCTGGAATAAATGGCTTGTGGCACTGACACAAGGTGACAGCTTTGCCGGTAGATCTTCTAGCCTCCCCCTGAGGAATCCACCGTGCACTAACTAATTGCACAGAGTATCTATATTTGTGTTACTCTGAGCTAGTGACATTTCCTACTGCAAATGCTCGATTCACCATTGTCAAACATGCCTCAGTTGGTTACATCCAATCCCCTATTTTTCTCCCCAAGCAGAGGGGCCACTCCTTCATGTAGGCTAGATTCTGGCTACATTTCAAATTCCAGCCAATTTGGTGACAGCTGTTCCTAGAAAAAAACTGTGCTTGGAAATGCTTCAAGCATGAGAAGTATGTTTGTGTTTGTTACTTTCCCCGAATGCAAACTACTGAGCAGCATTTGCCCAATAGTTCAAAAAAAACCCTCCCTCCATGTCCAGGCCACGGCAAAGTGCCCCCCCACAGGAGGCACCCACAGGAGGCACCCAAAGGAGACATCCCACCACATTTTATGAGCTGATGAGAGCATCCTTCCACGGGCCATGGCTCAGCTGCATTAGCCTTCCCACAGCTTCCTTGGGCACTGCCATGAACAAGGGCAGCTGTGACCGGAGCACGCTCTGGCAATACAGCGCTATGAAGCCATGAGGCCTGGGATCCAGAGGTGGGGCAGGCACCGGGGAGCTAGATCAGAGGCCCAGGGCTTCCACACCAATTGGCCTACTGGGCTGGGGAGACCCTGGGTAAAACACAGGTATTAGGTGGGGCCCAAGGCTTAATTTGTAAGGAAAGAGGTGCCAGGGCTCAAGCAATTTTTTTACTTTCATAACCGATGCAGCAAATCCAGAGGGGCTGGGGCTTTGAACTGCCAGGCCCAGAGGAGCCAGGGCTCATCCCTAGCACACATTAAGCACTGCAGGCCCTTGGGTTAAGGGTCTGAACTCTCCATTTATTACAAACACAGAACCTCCACCACCCTCCGCAAGCCATTGACGTGGGGCAAGTTCCACAAGGGGCATCTCCCCAAGTTTTCCTCCCCAGCTCAGCACCTCATAAGGGCAGTCAGGCCCAAGAGTCAGAGCAGGGCCAACCCTGAGGGTGGGAGTAGCAGAGGAGTTCGTAGCCAGGTTCCAGGCCAGGGTCAACACCAGGGATCAGAGTCTGACTCAGGCTTCAGGATCCAGCTCCGGAGGCAAAGTCCAAATCAAGCCTAATCAAAGCCAGGAGTTCCAGAGCACGAATAGCCAGAGCGACTACATGAGAACCACACTGTTGCCTGGACGATTCCTAGAATACCCCTTGGATTTATATAGGGTGGGGAGCAAATCCGTAGCTAGGAGGGCATGGTCCCGCTAACATAGCCAGCTTGCTAGGTAGTCTTCATGCTGGCCAGGAGTGTGCCCATCCCTTCAGCAAGCAGCCCCAGCAAGAGGTGTTATCAGCACAGGAGGGATGGATCCATCTCTGTGTCTAACACTGATGGTCAGAGAAATATGTTTGGTTTGCAGTAATTCTGCACACTGGAGATTTGCAGAGTCTGGCAGTGAAATTCATTTTCTAGCTCTGCAAGGTATAATTTGATTGTGAGAGACTACATAGGAAAGTGCATAGAAGAAATAAATTAAAATTTCCTATTGCACCCATGGAAAAAGACTTCATCCAATATTTGTCAATGCAATCGATTAACAAAAACCATTGACCTGCCTTTTCCACAGGAGAGCTGAGTTGCACATTTTTACATATTCCTCATTAGGGAATTCACTGCAGAAAAACACACAGCCCAGTTTCCAGGCTGTGTAAAAACAGCTTTAACCTTGGGAAAGAGTAGCATCCCCCATCCCAGCAGGGAATTTCTACAAGAACTTCATGGCCCTTGATGGAGGTGGCTGCCTGCTGCAGACAAATCCAGTGTCATTACTGACCAGCCTCCTGCCCTCACTGCAGCTGGGGCTAGGGTAAGGTGACCAGATGTCCCGGTTTTATATAGACAGTACCAATATTTGGGGCTTTTTTTTATATGGGCTCCTATTACCCCCCATCCCGATTTTTCACACTTGCTGTCTGGTCACCCTAGGCTAGGGGAACCCACTTATTCAACAAAGAACAGACTATCTCTGGCCAACTGACCACTAAGGAGGGTAGGGTAGCTATCTCCAGACAGGGCCTGAGGGAGAAAGTACAGGTAACTAGAGATACTGCGATGAAATGGAGCACGGGTGATTGAAATGGGCTGCAAGGCAATGCATCCTAGCACTGAGATGTGCTAGCATCTCCCAGAGAAAGTGGTGAAGGGCCTAGTCCTGTGAAATGTAGAACTGGTGAAAAAAAAGCCAGGCGTGCTTAGGACAGGCCCTGGGAACAGCCTGAAGTGGCCAGCAAGGGACGGTGACCTAGGATGAGTATCTGCTCCCTTGGAGCAGTGCGGAGCCCAGTAATAGATAATAGCAGCAGCCCAGGGCCAGTTCCACCCCTTTCCTCAGACAGGGCCAGAACGGGCCCAACCGTTTATTGTTCCACTCATTTGCAGGGGCAGGGAGCTTGTCCGGAGGCCTGGAAAATCCTGTAGCAGGTTCTGAAGACAAGAACCGTTCTGGTGTTTCAGCTCTTTGATATTACAAAATGCTCCTTGAGGCAGAGATGTTTTGTTCTGTTGGTCCAGTACCTATCTCAGTGAGGTCCTGGTTCCTGACCAGAGCTCCTGGTTCCTTTAGCATTAAGAGGGGGGGTAGCTCAGTGGTTTGAGCATTGCCCTGCTAAACCAAGGGCTGTGAGTTCAGTCCTTGAGGGGGCCACTTAGGGATCTGGGGCAAAATCAGTACTTGGTCCTGCTAGTGAAGGCAGGGGGCTGGACTCAATGACCTTTCAGCATCCCTTCCAGTTGTAGGAGATAGGCACATCTCCATATATTATTATTTTAATATGATTAGGAACTATCAGCCTAACAGGACACCTCCTCCTCTACTCATGATGATGAGGATGATGGTGCTAGTTTGGAACATCTTTGCACTGGAATAAACACTGCATGAGGGCAGGACAAGGCTGAACTGGGAACAGAAACATTGGCACAAAAGGTGTCTAAACTCGTGTTTCTCTCTCCTTGTCTCTCTATCTAACAAGAGTCTGGCTGTGTCAGCCAAGATGCTGCCCCCGGTGCCACACTCTGTAAGCCTGTGACCAGAAAAACTGCTAAAAGCAATTCCCAGTGCTGGGAAAAGTATGATCCTGGGCTGGATCTGCGTTTCCCAGCAGCTAAACTACCATTTCAAATAGATGCTGCATCCTTGATCATTGTTATCCTTTTTCTAACCCTCTGTGTGCGTTTTCTCACAACAGCCGCTCCAGCCCACCGAAGTCGACTCTATCCCCCTCTACGAGCTCCCCAAAGAGTTTGCAATCTGATCTGAGAGCACAGCAGGACAGGGCGGGCGGGGGAAGGAGAAGAAAACCAAAGATGTGATCCCATGGTGTCATAAACAGATAGCTAAGGGTTAATGTCTCTTTCACTGGAAGCACCTGACCAGAGGACCAGGAAACCGGATTTTTTCAACTTTGGGTGGAGGGAATTTTGTGTCTGAGGGTTTTGTTTTCTGTCTGCCTGCTTTCTCTGAGCTTTGGAGAAGTAGTTTCTGCTTTCTAATCTTCTGTTTCTAAGTGTAAGGACAAAGAGATCAGATAGTAAGTTATATGGTTTCTTTTCTTTGGTATTTGCGTGAATATAAGTGCTGGAGTGCTTTGATTTGTATTCTTTTTGAATAAGGCTGTTTATTCATATTTCTTTTAAGCAATCGACCCTGTATTTGTCACCTTAATACAGAGAGACCATTTGTATGTAATTTTCTCTCTTTTATATAAAGCTTTCTTTTAAGACCTGTTGGAGTTTTCTTTACTGGGAAACTTCAGGGAAATTGAGTCTGTACTCACCAGGGAATTGGTGGGAGGAAGAAGTCAGAGGGAGATCTGTGTGTGTTAGATTTATTCGCCTGATTTTGCATTCCCTCTGGGTGAGGGGGGAAAGAGAGATTAACTCTCGGTAATTCTGTTCTCCAGGACTGGAAAACGGGGAGGGGGGAGTCCCTCTGTTTAGATTCACAGAGCTTGTGTCTGTGTATCTCTCCAGGAGCACCTGGAGGGGGGAAGGGAAAAAGGATTATTTCCCTTTGTTGTGAGACTCAAGGGATTTGGGTCTTGGGGTCCCCAGAGAAGGTTTTCCAGGGGGACCAGAGTGCCCCAAAACACTCTAATTTTTTGGGTGGTGGCAGCAAGTACCAGGTCCAAGCTGGTACCTAAGCTTGGAGGTTTTCATGCTAACCCCCATATTTTGGACACTAAGGTCCAAATCTGGGACTAAAGTTATGACACACGGTCACATGGCCTGGCCGCTGTGCAGCTGGGCGTGTGCTGATGGTTTCAGAGCCCTGAGCCCTGTGCTGGAGCCTGGCTTCACTACTATCTCCCAGCTGGCACTCACTGGGCAAGTGATGAGTTGGGACTTTTCTGTTAAACTCTGTTTTGCTGTTACGCAGCCTCCAGTGCCTCCTACCCTCCACTGGGCTCTTACATCCACCTGTTGCAACCCATCTGACATGCAATATCTGAGCTCTCTGGGACAGGGACTGTCTGTTTCTTTTCTGCACAGTTCCTAGCCCAATGGGTCACTGACTCTTGACTGGGGCTCCACCGTGCTACTGTAATAAAACTAACACATAATAATAATGGCCCCAGGCCAAAGTAAACCACCTCTCAAAACATCCCAATCCTGCTCAGAAATCCAACCTGAAATGCCCCGTTAAAGTGATTCATCCTCGTGGGTTGAGAGGAGCTGTCACAAGGGAATGGAAGGAAAATCCGAACAGCCGTTTCCTTTCCCCTTCTGGTTGGAGATTGCTCAGCACTGCACACAGCAGTCCTGCCTGCTCTAACCAGCTTGCTCCTACCCACTCCTGTAGGTCAAAAAAATGTCAGCACTTTTGTCCTTAATCTGCAAAACTATTTCCAGTCTCAATAAAATATAAACAAACTGTCAGTTTAAATGAATTCCAGAAGCACAGGGGCTTAGTTAAATGATGTGTCTCAGCTAATCCAGTTTGCTCCACTACCTGCACAATCCCTGTGAGCAATTTCAGGACATTTCAGTTTTTTGAAGGGGAGGGAAAAGGGAACAGACAGTACAAGTATGGAGAAGAAAATGGAGACAAAAAAGAATTTTCTTAATGAGTTTCTTCTTCACAGACTCGTCTACTCACTATTAATCAGTACTATCTTAAACTACCTGCTTTGTCACCAGGAACCAGCATTTATTCATGATATTTTTTGCTAGTCTCCAGTATATATCCAGACAGGTAATCCTGGAGAGATTACTTTCTGTCTCATTTATGTAACACAGGTGCTGGGTGTTGATATGACAGAATCATATCCCCCAATTTGCCAAGTGTTGATTGCCATGTGGATGGAGCAGATAAGAATTATTAAGGTGTTGGGGAGCATAATACTTGGCAGGTGACAATATCCAACTTCTAATCAACAGTTCTCCTCAGAAATATTCCAAATACTATCATTTTGATGGTGTTTGCTTTTGCATGATTTGAAACTTGGCACGTGCCTGGCCTTTGATTTCCCTGTATTAACGCTGGTAGTTTGTGAGGAAGGCTCAGGGTGACAGATAAGTGCCTCTTACAAAAAGCCTGTTTCTAAAGGTGCTTCACCAATACAGAGATCTCCTATCTCTCTTCTTCACCCAACAAGGAGCTAAGCTGATTAGCTTCTAGGCAAGAGGAAAAACAAATTGTGACTTGAAGGTCATCCCTCTCAGGCTTTGGTTAAACAGGCCTGTCAGCTCTCAAAATGCAAGCGTCTCCTTCAGTTTGAGCTAGTCTTCACCTCCCTTGTCCTCACAATAAAAATATACAGGAGTTCACCAACTTCAGTTAAAATCCTGACCCTTTATGGAATGTGCCCCATTCAGGAGGGTGAAATGCATCTCTCAATTCCTTAAAACCAGCCCTGGTAACAGAGCGCACCCTTTACAGCAAATCGTTTTCACTGAGAGGTACTTCTGCAGACCCTGGCTCTCAGGACTGGGCACCTGAGCCCCGGGAGGCTCAGACCCAGATAGAAAGCTTGAGCGTCAGGCGGTAGGCACAGACTTTGGTGAAAGTGAACATCTGGGGCAAGATGGCATAAGCGTATTGCGTCACTCAAACTTTTCACCACCACTTAGTGCTGCTCCCTGACCAATCAACACTAGTGGTGTGACATAGGTCCCACCTCCAAATGTATCCTGTGGTGCACAGGTAGGTCTTCTGGTGGTAGCGCTTCCTCTCTCCTTGACCAATGCATGCTGAGATGAATCCAATGTTCCCATCTCCACCTCATAGTTAGGGCCCTACCAAATTCATAGCCATAAAAAATGTATCACAGACCGTGAAATCTGGTCTCCCCCTGTGACATCTGGTCTTTTGTGTGCTTTTACCGTATACTATACAGATTTCATGGAGAGACCAGTGTTTCCCAAATTGGGGGTCCTGACCCAAAAGGCAGTTGCAGGGGGAGTCGCAAGGTTATTTTAGGGAGGGTCGTGATATTGTCACCCTTACTTCTGCGCTGACTTCAGGGCTGGGCAGCTGGAGAGCGGCGGCTGTTGACCGGGTGCCCAGCACTGAAGGCAGCGCCCTGCCAGCAGCAGCGCAGAAGGGTGGCAATACCATACTGTGCCATCCTTACTTCTGTGCTGCTGTTGGCGACGGCTCTGCCTTCAGAGCTGGGCTCCCTGCCAGCAGCCGCCACTCTCCAGCTGCCCAGCTGTGAAGGCAGCTCCGCCGCCAGCAGCAGCACAGAAGTAAGGGCAGCAGTACTGCAATCCCCCCCTTACAATAACCTTGCAAACCCTCCCTCCAACTCCTCTTTGGGTCAGGATCCCTACAATTACAACACTGTGACACTTCAGATTTAAATAGCTGAAATCATGACAGTAATGATTTTTAAAATCCCGTGACCATGAAATTGACCAAAATGGACCATGACTTTGGCAAGGCCCTAACCATACTGTTTACTTTTACTTCCAAGGGTGACCCAGTCCCTTGCCCCACTCTGTGACCTGCCCATGCTCCGCTCCACTGATCTGTCTCGATCTAGGTTGCCTCGTAGGCCGAATCAGGAACGTTAGACAATGGGTGTGGCATTGTAGAAGGTGGGACCTCCAAGTCCCAGACCAACCATACGGGATATCCAGAGTGGAAATCTGGCCTCTAGTGCTTCCCTGTTGGCTGTTCAGTAGCACCGCCCCAGAGGCCTTCGAGGTGAGAGAGCACATTTTCAGAACCTGGGGAAATGCAGACGAAACATGGACCCCTCAGAACTTCTGGGGGAGCTGCTCTGGAGTTCGTTTGAGCTCTGATGGTGCGTGGCTACCTGCAAGGGAAAAGGGAAACATTTCACAGCATTTAGGAAATACAGAAGGAAATTGCCTTATCACAGATTAACAAAATAATGAACCAATCTAGAGTTTCCATGAGAAAGTGAACAGTGACTCATGCTGCTACACATGCAGCTGAAATGATGCCCAGTGTGGCTGCCAAGCACCTTATTCCCATGCCGAGGCATTTTACAGAGCTAGATTTACAAAGATGTCATCGTATTGACACCTGGGAAAAGACAAGTGAGAGGCAGAGCTAGGATATCCCACTGGGCCTTCTTCTCCCCTCGCCCCCTTTGTTTTGTCTCCCGCTGAGACTGCTATGGCGAGTGTGACTCTGGACATAGGTGCTGTGCGGAAACTGACTCTCACATACCTGACTCAGGGACCAGCCTGGCACTCCACCTCCTGGATCTCCCACTGCCCTTTGGATAGGCCCAGCCTTCCTGCGATTGTTAACCTACAGCCTCCAGCTAGTGCCCAGGCTGCCTCCTCCTGGGCTGGTCACCTCTGGCCTGGAAAGAGCAGGAACCTCTCTCAGCAGAGGGTACAGGGTAGAGGAGAGGCATCTTCAGTTAAAGAGGAAGAGCAGGGCTTTAAAAAGCCCATTCCTAAGTGACCAGAGGAGCTAGCGAACAGGAGGGGCTACCAGGGGAGTTTTGCAAGGGACTTCTCCAGGTGAAGGAGGAGCGATTATGTGACCCTTGGGGTGTTTGTTGTCTGTTGTGTGTGTGTGTGTTTGTGTTTGTTGTGGTGGGCTTGCTGCTGGACTGAAATATACCCTGTGGTCTGTTTGTTCAGGGGACCATGTGCTGACTGTGTGGGTGCTGAGCCTAGTGGCCTGCTAGGCAAGGCTGAGAGCTGAGAGCTTCTTAACGAAGCCTTGATCCCTAAGCCTTTTAGCACCCACCAGCCTTTAGCCAGGGGGTGGGGCTACTCAGGGAGACCAGGGCTTTAAAAAGCCAGTTCCTAAGCGACCAGAGGAGCTAGCGAACAAGAGTGGCTAACAGGAGGGCGTGTGTGTGCATTTGTATCAGAGGGGTAGCCGTGTTAGTCTGGATCTGTAAAAGCAACAAAGAATCCTGTGGCACCTTATAGACACCTTATAGGCGTGTGTGTGCATTTGGTACAAGGAGCTCCTGGCCCTCAGAGACCATGTACAGGTTTGGAGACCAGGGTGGCTGACCTGGAGGAGCTAAGGGAAACAGAGAGGTACATAGATGAGGCTTGCTGGGATACAGTAGAACGGTCCTACCCCTGGTCTGACAGCCTCTGTGCTGTTGAAGAGGATGAAAGTCCTAGGGAAGGAGAACATCCAACTGGAGCAGAAGGAAACGATCCCATAATTGGGACCCTCCTTCCAGATGATGATGTGGTATCCTCTTGCACTGAGGACACCTCTCCGGGGGAGAAAACCCCAGTTATTAGGAAGAGACAGGTAATAGTTATGGGGGATTAGATCATTAGAAACACAGATACCTGGATTTTTGATGACCGGGAGAACCACACGGTGACTTGCCTGCCTGGTGTGGAGGTTGCAGATCTCTTGAGACATCTAGATAGACTTATGTGTAGTACTGGGGAGGAGCTGGTGGTCATGGTACATGTAGGTGCCTGTGACATAGGGAAGGACAGGCTGCTAGGTAAGAGATTGACGTCTAGGAGCTCCAGGGTAGCGTTCTCTGAAATGCTTCCAGTTCCACACACAGGGCCAGTTAGACAGGCAGAAGAGAAAGTTACTCACCTTACAGTAACTGAGGTTCTTTGAGATGTGTGTCCCTGTGGGTGCTCCACTGTAGGTGACGGTGCGTCCCGGCGCTGTTGATCAGAGATTTTCGGTAGCAGTGCCTGGTCGGGACATAGGCACTCAGTTGGTATCTCCTGTCTCACTGAAATCTTCCTGAGCACCCACGTCCTGCACCCCCCTCAGTTCCTTCTCTACCGTGGAGCGATTTTACTAGTACTCCAAAGTAGAGGGGAGGAAGGCGGGGAGTGGAGCACCCACAGGGACACACATCTCGAAGAACCTCAGTTACTGGAAGGTGAGTAACTTTCTCTTCTTCTTCGAGTGCTGTCCTTATGGGTGCTCCACTCTAGGTGAATGTGTAGCAGTACCCACTATGGTTGGTGGGACTTTGGAGATGTGGCAGTGAGTACTGCAGATAGTACTGTATGGTCTACTATGGCGTCTGCCATGGTGTCTTGTGTGAGAGCATAGCGTTTTGCAAATGTGCTTTCAGATGACCATGTAGCCGCTTTGCAGATGTCAGGAATGGGAACATTGTGCAGGAAGGCAACGGATGTCGACATGGCTTGAGTGGAATGAGTTCTAATGCCTTTGAGCGGTTGAAGATTTTGCGCATGGTAACAGGATCTGATGCAGTCAGAGATCCATGTGGACAGACGTTGTTTAGAGATAGCCGTGCCCTTTGATTTTTCGGTAATGGAAACAAAAGAGTCATGGGAACTTACAAAATGATTTGGTCCTGTCTAAATAAAAGGCGATTGCTTGCCTGACGTCGAGAGTATGCAGGGTTGCCTCTTGCAGAGTCTTGTGAGGTTTGGGATAGAAAGTAGGTAAGTATATAAGTTGGTTGAGATGGAAGGTAAATACCACCTTAGGAAGAAATTTAGGGTAGAGGTTTTGCAGGCCTGTGAGAAAGCGTTTTATGGTGGGGTGAGTAAAGAGTGAATAACCTTCTAACAGGTCATGGAGGTGGTAAGCGCCGCCAGGTGCACCTTGATGGAGCTGAACGAAAGTCCATCTTATTTTAGTTTCAGGAGGTAGTCTAGAATGTTAGGGAGGGTCACCGTATTGGGCGCTAAGTGATTACGTGAGCACCAGAGGGTGAAACGCTTCCACTTCTGCAGGTAGGTTTTACAAGTGGAGTCTTTCTTACTGTGCAGGAAGACATATTGGATTTGCTCGGAACAGGCTAGTTCATGAGTTTGGAACCATGAAGGAACCAGGCTGTGAGGTGGAGCTTCTGGAGCTGGGGGTGAAGAACCAGTCCGTTGTTCTGGAAAAGGAGATCTGGCCTGGTGGGGAGAGCCCGTGGGTGATGGGAGGACATGCGGAGTCGGTAGGGATACCACGTCTGTCTCGGCCAAGCCAGGGCATTAAGGATGATCTGGGCCTTGTCGTCCGCAATCTTCTGAAGAACCCTATGTAGCAGAGGGATTGGTGGGAAGGCGTACAGGAGACAGTTGTTCCATGGGATGAGGAACGTGTCTCCTAGTGATGCAATTCCAAGGCCCGCTCTGGAGTAAAACCGGGGACATTTTTGATTCTGGGTTGTGGCAAAGAGGTCTATTGACAGGATTCCCCAGAGGCAGAGGCAGAGTCTTGCCTGTGTCCTGGGACGAATAGAGAGCGTGCGTATGAGCTGTGTGATAGCGAGGAATCTGTGATATGAGAGTGAGGCTCTGCTCTGGATTCAGTCGAGAAGAGCTCCGATGAACTCGATCTGTTGTGTAGGTGTCAGGGTGGACTTTTGGGTGTTTATTTGGAGGCCTAGGCTGTGAAAGAGGGAGATAGTGAAATGGGTAGCTTGGAGTGTCTCACCATAGGAGTTGCCCTTGGTGAGGCAATCGTCTAGGTACGGGAAAAGTGTGATCCCATGTTTGTGAAGGTGAGCCTCGACCACAGCTAGAGTTTTGGAAAAGACTCTTGGTGCTGTGGAGAGGCCGAAAGGAAGAACTCTGTATTGAGAATGGTCGTGACCAATTGTGAAGGATAGAAAGCGTCTGTGAGCTGGATGAATTGATATATGAAAATAGGCGTCTTGTAAGTCGAGGGCTGTAAACCAGTCCCCTTGATCCAGTTCAGGAATTATTGTGCCCAGTATGATCATTTTGAATTTTGTATCCTCACGAATTTGTTCAGTCGGCATAAGTCTAGTATAGGCCTCCATCCCCCAGTCTTTTTCTGGGTCAGGAAGTAATGGGAGTAGAAACCTCTCCCTCGATGTTGCATTGGCATAGACTCCACTGTGCCTAGCTGTAGAAGGTGAGCCACTTCTGCGCGAAGCAGGTGCTTGTTAGAGGGGTCCCTGAAGAGGGATGAGGAAGGGTAGGAGGCTAGGATATGAATGGGATAGAGTAACCAGACTGAACTATCTCGAGGACCCAGCGGTCCTGTGTAATTTGCTGCCAGGCACGTTGGAAACTCTGGAAGCGGTGGCCAAATGGACATGTAGGCTGTGGAATCAAGGGGGGGTCACACACCCTCGAACAACCTTTCAAAATTGTTGTTTATTCCCGGATGGATGGGAAGTGGTTGCTTGAGCTTGATTTTGTCTGCGCTTAGGGGGTCTAGTGCAATTCCTATTTATGTGGTATGGTTTGGGTTGAGGCCGATAATATTGTTGTGTACGTGGTTTTTGGTAGGGTTGGTATCCTTGTCCCCTGGGAAGAGATGGGTGAATGCCCAGGGTGCGCAGTGTCGCTCTAGAATTTTCACTGTATGAAGTAGTTCATCAGGTTTTTTTTTATCAAAGGGGAGGTCCTCCATTTTGTTCTGCAGGTTTTTAGGGATGCCAGACGCAGAAAGGCATGAAGATCTGCGCATAATCACAGCCGTTGCAGTCATACGGGCTGCTGTGTCCGCCGTATCTAAAGAGGCTTGTAGGGCCATTCTGGAAATCAATTGGCCCTCGCTCAGAACTGATTTAAAAGCCGCTCTCCTGTCCTCTGGAATGTAAGAGGCGAATTCAAAAAGTTTATTGTAGGTATCAAAGTCAGAGCTGGCAAGGAGTGCAGAGTAGTTTGCAATCTTGAATTGTAGAGTGGAGGGTGTGTAAACCTTGCGACCCAAGATGTCAAGGCGTTTAAGGTCCTTGTCTTGCAGGGTGGACCAATATTGTGGCTGTTTCATTCTTTGTGCGACTGCATGGATGACGAGTTCAGTTGTGGGTGAGAAAATAGGAAGTCAGTGTCCTCGGCAGGAACATAGTATTTACGTTCGGCTTTTCTGCAGGTTGCTAATAAAGAAGCTGGAGTTCGCCAGAGATCATCAGCTGGAGAGCTGGAAATTGAGGCACAGAAGCAGGTAGTGGTTCCTGGAAGAGGTCTGATGATGAGTGGTAGGAGGATGTGGCCAAGGGTACCACTGAGGCCAAGGCATAGGGTAGGAAAACCCAGGTGCTGCCCGGGGGGGTGTATGGTGAAGTAGGGAAACTGAGGCTGGCGCCCGTGGACCTTAGCCTGAGGTGGAAAAGGCTCCGGTGGGGGAGGAGAGGGAGGTGCGGAGAACTCTGCTTGCTGTTGTGGATCAGTTCACTCTCAGGGAAAGCAGCCAGGTGAGGTGGCGAGAGAGGCTGTTTGAAGAGTAAGCCCGGTGTACTTAGGAGCGGAAAGTCAGGCTCAGGCGGCACCGAGAGGTCGCTTTGAGTGAAGACGTGTTGCGCCCGCTCCCTGGGCTGTGCTGAGTTGGGCTGTGCTCTGTCAGGGCTGTGCTGAGCTGGGCTGTGCTGAGCCTGGGCTGTGCTCTGTCAGGGCTGTGCTGAGCTGGGCTGTGCTGAGCCTGGGCTGTGCTCTGTCAGGGCTGTGCTGAGCTGGGCTGTGCTGAGCTGGGCTGTGCTCTGTCAGGGCTGTGCTGAGCTGGGCTGTGCTCTGTCAGGGCTGTGCTGAGCCTGGGCTGTGCTCTGTCAGGGCTGTGCTGAGCCTGGGCTGTGCTCTGTCAGGGCTGTGCTGAGCTGGGCTGTGCTGAGTTGGGCTGTGCTCTGTCAGGGCTGTGCTGAGCTGGGCTGTGCTGAGCCTGGGCTGTGCTCTGTCAGGGCTGTGCTGAGCCTGGGCTGTGCTCTGTCAGGGCTGTGCTGAGCTGGGCTGTGCTGAGCCTGGGCTGTGCTCTGTCAGGGCTGTGCTGAGCTGGGCTGTGCTGAGCCTGGGCTGTGCTCTGTCAGGGCTGTGCTGAGCCTGGGCTGTGCTCTGTCAGGGCTGTGCTGAGCTGGGCTGTGCTGAGCCTGGGCTGTGCTCTGTCAGGGCTGTACTGAGCTGGGCTGTGCTCTGTCACGTTAGGGAGCGAAAGTGGAAGTGTGAGCTGTGCCCTGGGTCGGCTGGAGGTTCCCTGCAGGGGCTCTGCTGCTGGGGCGGGAGGCAGGCTCAGTCCCGACGTTCTTCCCGGCACCGGAGCAGAGCGCACGGTCTGCCCCGCAGCTATTTTCAGCCCTGAGGCTCGCGGTGCCAACGTCTTTGTCGGCACCAGGGCAGAGCGCGCAGCCAGCTTCGTGGCTATTTTCAGCGCTGAGGCGCTCGGTGCCGCGGAATCCTTCTGTGTCCGGGAGGTTGAATTTCTGCCTCTACGGTCTCTGGGAGCTGTAGTTGAGGCGTGAGCCGGGGCTAAGGCGCCTGCCTTTGGCGCTGTCAGCACAGAGGGTAGGGATCTCGCAGGAGACCCCCTACCCTTGTTAAAGTCTCTCCTATGAGACTGCTCTGTTTCTTGCCTCTGCTGCAGAGAGGGTGAAGCAACGCTCCCCACCGGTTCCGATCTGGCTGGGGAGGGTGTGGGAGCGGGTTTAACTTTCCCCGTCTCCAAAAGCGGCTGCAGGGATTTTCCCATGAGAAGCATTTTAAATCACAGGTCCCTGTCACGCCGAGCCCTTGACTTGAGGCTCACACAGTGGAGGCACCTTGCGGGGATGTGGGCTCCCCCGAGGCACTTCACACAGGAAACACACCCTCTGAATCCTGAAGCCCTGGAATTGAGCATTAGAAATGGCAGGGGAGAGTGTCTTGGCGAGAGACAAGTCTGAAGTGATTTTTTTTTAAAACTAAGTCACTATGTAACTACACTAAAGGAAGGGAAACAACTGGGATGTAACTCATAACTATTTCTATATTCTTTGTTACTTTGTCCCTACAGAGACCAGGGAAGAGAAGCAGCACTGCCCAAGTCCCGTCTTCAGCCGGGGATGTAGAGAAGGAACTGAGGGGGATGCTGGACGCAGGTGCTCAGGAAGATTCCAACGAGGAGGGAGATACCATCTGAGCACCTGCGTCCCGACCAGGCACTGCTACCAAAAATCTCCGATCAACGGCGCCAGGACACACCGACACCTAGAGTGGAGCACCCACAGGGACAGCACTTGAAGAAGAACCGCAGGGACTCAATGCGTGGATGAGACGATGGTGAGAGGAGGATGAGTTTAGACTTATTAGGAACTGGGGAAACTTTGGGGATGGGGGAGCCTATACAGGAAGGATGGGCTCCACCTAAACCAAAATGGAACTGGATTGCTGGCACATTAAATTGGAAAGACTGTAGGGCAAGTTTGAAACTAAGGGCTGGGGGTGAGCCGACAGGTGTGGAGGAGCATGTGGTTTGGAGAGCAAGAGCCCTTAGGAGAGGATCTATTAATGGAGATTCTCTATGTCCTAGTAAGGAGGAGAGGATGGAAGATGATAAAATACAGGTAGGATCTGATGAGAAACAGTCAAGTGAAAAAAAGTCCCATTCAATTACAGCATGCAATGGCAGACAGCTAAAAAGTGACAAGTTTTTAAAGTGCTTAAATGCTACAAATCTAAATAATAAGATGAGTGAACTAGAGTGCCTTGTGTTGAATAAGGATATTGATATAATCAGCATCACAGAAACTTGATGGAATGAGGATAATCAATGGGACACAGTAATACCTGGGTACAAAATATATTGGAAGGACAGAACAGGTCGTGCTGGTGGGGGAGTGGCACTATATGTGAAAGAAAGCATAGAATCAAATGAAGTAAAAATCTTAAATAAACCAAACTGTACCATAGAATCTCTATGGATAGTAATTCCATGCCCGAACAGTAATATAGCAGTAGAGGTATACTACCGAGCCTGTGACCAGGATGGTGATAGTGACTGTGAAAGGCTCAGGGAGATTAGAGAGGCTATAAAAATACAAAATTCAACAACAATGGAGGATTTCAACTTCCCCATATTGACTGCATACATGTCACCTCAGGGAGGGATGCAGAGATAAAGTTTCATGACACCTTAAATAACTGCTTCTTGGAGCAGCTAGTCCTGGAACCCACCAGAGGAGAGGCAACTCTTGATATAGTCCTAAGTGGAGCACAGGATCTGGTCCAAGAGGTGAATATAGCTAGACTGCTTGGTAATAGTGACCATAATATAATTAAAATTAATATCCCTGTGGTGGGGAAAACACCACAGCAGCCCAACACTGTAGCATTTCATTTTAGAAAGGGGAACTACACAAAAATGAGGAAGTTAGTGAAACAGAAATTAAAAGGTTCAGCACCAAAAGTGAAATCCCTGCAAACTGGATGGAAACTTTTTAAAGACATCATAATAGAAGCTCAACTTAAAGGTACACCCCAAATTAACAAACATAGTAAGAAACCAAAAAAGTGCCACTGTGGCTAAACAACAAAGTAAAGAAGCAGTGAGAGGCAAAAAGGCATCCTTTAAAAAGAATTTGAGGAACAGTTAGCCAAAGACTCAAAAAGTAATAGCAAAAAATGTTTTTAAGTCCATCAGTAGCAGGAAGCTGTTAAACAACCAGTGGGGCCAATAGACGACTGAGATGCTCAAGGAGCACTCAAGGAAGAAAAGGCCATTGTGGAGAAACTAAATGAAATCTTTGCATTGGTCTTCACTTCTGAGGATGTGAGGGAGATTCCCAAACCTGAGCCATTCTGTTTAGATGACAAATTTGAGGAACTGTCCCAGGTTGAAGTGTCATTAGAGGAGGTTTTGGAACAAATTGATAATTAAACAGTAATAAGTCAGCAGGATTAGATGGTATCACCCAAGAGTTCTGAAGGCACTCAAATGTGAAATTGCAGAACTACTAACTGTAGTCTGTAACCTATCGTTTAAATCAGCTTCTGTACCAAATGACTGGAGGATAGCTAACGTGATGCAAATTTTTAAAAAGAGCTTCAGAGGCGATCCCGGCAATTACAGGCCAGTAAGCCTGACTTTAGTACCAAGCAAACTGGTTGAAACAATAGTTAAGAACAAAATTGTCAGACACATAGATGACCATAATTAGTTGGGGAATGGTCAACATGTTTTTTATAAAGGCAAATCATGCTTCACCAATCTACTAGAATTCTTTGAAGGGGTCAACAACCATGTGGACAAGGGGGATCCAGTGGGTATAGTGTTTTTAGATTTTCAGAAAGTCTTCCACAAAGTCCCTCACCAAAGGCTCTTAAGCAAAGTAAGATGTCATGAAATAAGAGGGAAGGTTCTTTCATGGATTGATGACTGGTTAAAAGACAGGAAACAAAGGGTAAGAATAAATGGTCAGTTTTCATAATGGAGAGAGGTAAATAGTAGTGTCCCCCAGAGGTCTGTACTGGGCCCAGTCCTATTCCATATAGGATCTGGATTAAATGAAGATATTGATATAATGGGCATTATCTGGAAAAAGGGGTAAACAGTGAGGTGGCAAAATTTGCAGATGATATAAAACTACTCAAGATAGTTAATTCCAGGCAGATTGTGAAGAGCTACAAAAGGATCTCTCAAAATTGGGTGACTGGCTGAGTTGCCAACTTTAACATGGTAAATGAGCACCCCCACCTTCACAGTAAGCCAAAAATCAAGCTAATACCATCTCAAAACAAGCCAACCCCTAAGAACCTTGACACTCTGTGTGACTAGATCCCCCTGGCGTGCAGTCTGGGACTGTGATGGGCCCACTGTGCACCCCTGACTCCTTTCCCCCCTTGCCCCTGCTTGACCCTGGCCCTTGCTAGTCCCCTCTTGCCAGGTGCTGATCAAAAAAAAAGAAAGAGGAAGCAACAAGCTACAAGCCAAAAACGAGCCAACAAGCAACTCACAAACCAATTAAGCCAAAATCAAGCCCAATTTCTGCATTTTTTTCACAGGTTTGGCATGTCTGGTGAGTGGGAAACACAATAGCAGATGAAATTCAGTGTTGATAAATGCAAAGTAATGCACATTGGAAAACATAATCCCAACTCTACATATAAAATGATGGGGTCTAAATTTGCTGTTACCACTCGAGAAAGATCTTGGAGTCATTGTGGACAGTTCTCTGAAAACATCCACTCACTGTGCAGCGGCAGTGAAAAAAGCTAACTGCCTGCAGATGTGGTCACCCCATCTCAAAAAAGATACATTGGAATTGGAAAAGGTTCAGAAAAGGGCAACAAAAATTTTTAGGAGTATGGAGTGTCTGCTAAATGAGGAGAGATTAATAAGACTGGGCCTATTCTGCTTGGAAAAAAGACGACTGGGGGAGATGATAGAGGTCTATAAAATCATGACTGGTGTGGAGAAAGTAATTAAGGAAAAGACAGTTACTCACCTTTGTAACTGTTGTTCTTCGAGATGTGTTGCTCATATCCATTCCAGTTAGGTGTGTGCGCCTTGCGTGCACATTAGTCGGAAAACTTTTACCCTAGCAACTCAGTGGGCCGGCAGGTCGCCCCCTAGAGTGGCGCCGTCATGGTGCTTGATATATACCCCTGCCGGCCCACCCGCTCCTCAGTTCCTTCTTGCCGGCTACTCCGACAGTGGGGAAGGAGGGCGGGTGTGGAATGGATATGAGCAACACATCTCGAAGAACAACAGTTACAAAGGTGAGTAACCGTCTTTTCTTCTTCGAGTGCTTGCTCATATCCATTCCAGTTAGGTAATTCCCAAGCCTTACCTAGGCGGTGGGGTCGGAGTGAAATGTGGCAGAATGAAAACTGCAGAGCCAGAGGCTACAGCATCTCTTGACTGTTGAACCAGGGCATACTGCGAAGCAAAGGTATGGACCGAGGACCAATGGAGCTGCGCAACAGATCTCGTGGGTAGGAAAACGAGCCAGCAAGGCGGCAGATGAAGCCTGAGCCCTGGTAGAATGCACGATGATGTGGCTTGGGGAAATATGAGCCAAATCATAACAAATGCGGATGTACGCCATCACCCAAGATGAGATCCTCTGAGAGGAAAACAAGCAAGCCTTCCCTTTGGTCTGCTACCATGACAGAGTTGGGGCACCTTACGAAATGGTTCTGTCAGCGCAATATAAATGCGAGCACTCCACAGATGTCCCGGGAGTGCAATGGTTGCGCCCATTGCGTTGAGCTGTGGGTAACATGAAAGGCCAAAACCACCTTAGGGAGGAAAGCCGGCTGCGGTCATAACTGCACCTTGTCTTTGTGAAACCTAGTGTATGGCGGAACCACCGTAAGAGCTCTGAGCTCGGAGACCCGTCTGGCCGATGTAACAGCTATGAGGAAAGTTGTCGTCCAAGACAGGTATAGCAGAGGGCCGGTCGCGAACGGCTCGAATGGGGGAGACATAAGTCTGGTTAAAACTAGGTTGAGGTCCCAGGTTGGGGCTGGGCGGCGCACCCGAGGGTGCAAGCGCTCCAAGCCCTTGAGGGACCTCGAACCCATAGAGTGTGAGAACACGGAACGTCCATCTTAGCCTGGCTGGAAGGTAGAGATGGCTGCCGAGTGTACCCTCAGCGATGATACCGCCAGGTCCTGCCGCTGAAGGCCAGAGGCAGGCCAAATAGAGGGGATCGAGACCTCAGTAGGAGCAAGATCGAGCGTATTGCAGCTGTAGAAGAAACGCTTCCACTCGGCCCGGTACGTTGACCAGGTGGAAGGCTTCCTGTCACCCCGGCTCAGTTACGCAGCAGCCACACCGTGAGGCGAAGAGGCTGCAGGTCCGGGTGACGAAGCCTGTCATTGCCCTGAGTGATGAGGTCTGGGTAGGGTGGCAGGGTAATTGGGTCGGTTATTGACAGGCCGAGCAACGTGGTATATCAGTGCTGCCTGGACCACTCTGGAGTGATCATGATGATGCGCGCTCTGCCCCTGCGGAGTTTGAGCAGGACCTAATGAACCAGTGGGAACAGTGGGAAGGCATAAAGGAGTTGGCCTTTCCACGGCATCAGGAATGCGTCCAAGATCGATCCCGAGGAGAGACCTTGGAAGGAGCAGAACATCTGGCATTTTCTGCTCTCGCGGTGAGCGAACAGGTCTATGTGAGGAAACATCTCCACTTCTGGAAAGCAGAACGCCTCACATGGGGCAGAGTGATCACTCGTAAGACAGGAAAGACCTGCTGAGTCAAGGCGCCAAGACGTTCCGAACGCCTGGGAGAAAGGACGTCACCAGCTCCATCGAGTGGGCCATGCAAAAGTCCCGGAAATGGATGGCCTCCTGACAAAGAGGGGGAGGACCATGTCCCTCCCTGGTTATTTATGAAGCACATGGCCATTGTGTTGGCTGTTGTCATAAACAGATAGCTAAGGGTTAATGTCTCTTTCACCTGAAGCACCTGACCAGAGGACCAATCAGGAAACAGGATTTTTTTTCAACTCTGGGTGGAGGGAAGTTTGTGTCTGAGTCTTTGTTTTCTGTCTGCCTGCTTTCTCTGAGCTTTGCAGAAGTATTTCTGCTTTCTAATCTTCTGTTTCCAAGTTGTGAGTACCAAAGAGTTTGTTTCTTTTGTATTTACATGAATATAGTGCTGGAGTGCTTTGATTTGTATTCTTTTTGAATAAGGCTGTTTATTCAATATTCTTTTAAGCAATTGACCCTGTATTTGTCACCTTAATGCAGAGAGACTATTTGTATGTATTTTTCTTTCTTTCTTATATAAAGCTTTCTTTTAAGACCTGTTGAAGTTTTCTTTACTGGGAAACTTCAGGGAAGTTGAGTCTGTACTCACCAGGGAATTGGTGGGAGGAAGGAGTCAGAGGGAGATCTGTGTGTGTTGGATTTGTTCGCCTGACTTTGCATGCCCTCTGGGTTGGCGGGGGGGAAGGGAGATTGACTCGGTGATTCTGGTTTCCAGGACTGGGAACGGAGAGGGGGAGTCACTCTGTTTGGATTCGCAGAGCTTGTGTCTGTGTATCTCTCCAGGAGCACCTGGAGGGGGGAAGGGAAAAAGGATTATTTCCCTTTGTTGTGAGACTCAAGGGATTTGGGTCTTGGGGTCCCCAGGGAAGGTTTTTCAGGGGGACCAGAGTGCCCCAAAACACTCTAATTTTTTGGGTGGTGGCAGCAGTACCAACTCCAAGCTGGTAACTAAGCTTGGAGGTTTTCATGCTAACCCCCATATTTTGGACGCTAAGGTCCAAATCTGGGACTAAAGTTATGACAGCTGTAAACACCGAGATACTATGGCCTCGCAGCTGCCGCTGGAACCCCTGGCACGCCAGGTGGACTACTCTTATTTGTGGGGCATTGATGTGGAATGCCAGCTCCCGAGAAGACCAAAGGCCTTAAGTTCGGAGGTGACCATGAGCACTTGAGCAGAGAGATGACGCGTCCGTCGTCAGGGGCAGTGAGGGCTGGGGCGGATGGAACCGCATCCCTGCCCACACCAGGGAGGGAGTTAGCCACCACTCTAGGGAGCCTAAGGTGCTCGAGGGAACGGTGACTACCATGACCATTGGCTCCCTGTCCGAGTGGTACACCGAGGTGAGCCGGACTTGGAGAGGACAGAGGCGGAGCTTGGCGTGTTTGGTTACAAACTTGCGGGCAGCCATGGACCCAGAAGACTGAGACAAGTACGAGCCGAGGTCGTTGGGAAAGCCTGCAGACCTCGGATGATTGCTGCCATCGCCTAAAACCGCAGTTGTGATAAGCAGGCTCCGGCTAGGTAGGAGACCAGGATAGCCCCTAGGAAGTCCAACCTCTGCGTGGGAACCAGAGTGGACTGCTCTATAGTAATCATCAGGCCTAGACCTGTGAATAAGACCGTGACGATGCCCATGTGCTGAGTGGTTTGTGTCTCGGAGTCTCCTCGGATAAGCGAATCGTCCAGATACGGAAAAACGCATATCCGACATCAGCGAAGGTAGGCGGCGACTATGGCCGTAAACCAGAAGTACTGACGGTTGGCTAGAAAGCAGAGGTATCTCCTGTGCGGAGGGAAGATGGCGTTGCAAAAGTACGCGTCCTTCATATCCAGGGCATCATAGGAGCCCCCAGGAGGCAAGGATGGAATAATGGTTCCCAGGGATACCATGCGGAACTTCAACCTTATCCTAAACTGGTTGAATCCGTGCAGGACTAGGAAGGTCTGAGACCTCCGTTCGAGTGGGGGACTAGGGCATAACGGGAGTAAACCCCCTTGCCCCTTTCGTCAGTTGGCGTCTGCACCTCTTGTACGAGGAATTGCTCGTGAGAGGGGTCCCTGAAGGGGGACAGGGCTGGAACAAATTAGAGGTGGTACCTATGCTCCACCGTGCGCAGGACCCAGCGATCTGAAATTAACTGGGGCCACGCCAGGAGAAAGCGGAATTGGGATCCCGGCCTGTGAGTGGTACACCGCCCTCAGGCGCACCTTGGAAGGTTCGTCTTTGGTCCCAGTGGTAATTGCGAGGGACCTTGACCTTTGCTCTTTAGGGGTCCTGACGTTCATCTGCAACCACCTTGGCCTCGCCGTTTGCCAAAGTCCTGTCTCTGGCTAGGCACAGAGTATGGCGGCTGGGGACAGAAAGGCCTGCGTTTGGTCGCTGGCATATGTATGCTGAGAGAGCGCATTAGGACCCTATTGTCCATCAGGCTTCGCAGCCTGGGGCTGTCTTTGCCGCGAAGAGGCCTTTACCAACAAAGGGTAAATCCTGAATGGCATACTGCAGCTCCGGCCGGAGGTTTGAAACCTGAAGCCATGAGATGCACCTCATGGTGACACCAAAGGCCAGAGTCCTGGCTGCTGAGTCTGCTGCGTCCAATGAGGCCTGGAGGGACGCTCTGGGTACCTTTTTCCCCCGTCCTCCAAGACGGCAGCGAACTCTTGGCGGGAGTTTTGAGGGAGAAACTCCATAAACTAAACTACCTTCACCCAGGTGCTATAATTATAGCAGCTAAGCAAGGCTTGTTGCTTTGCTACCCAGAGCTGCAGGGCCTCTGCAGAGTACACCTGGCGGCCAAGCAGGTTCATTCGCCAAACCTCTTTCGGTTTCGGGGCTGGCGCCCGCTGGTCATGCCAATACCTCTCCTTAACAGACTGAAAGACTAGTGAGCAGAGAGGAGAGCGGACAGACGAGTAGTCGTACCCCTTAGAGGGCCCCATACCGGGTCCTCTACCTCTGGGACCTCCTCTACCTCAGGTTGTTGGGGGGCGTATCAGAATCGTGGTCCTGAGCATAAGATCTGCGCATGTGGGATGACACGGATGCGTGTCTGGATGGCCATGGAGGTACTAAAAGAAGGCACGGGCAGAGTCTCTGACTCTATCGGACCTTGCCCAACTCGGCACCGGGGACCGGCACCGGGAGGCGTACCGGTACCTGGAACGAGATCCAGACCTGAGGTCGACTGAGATCTCGAGGCTCAGGGAGAGGCTACAGGAGTCAAGGTACCTGTCGCGGTGCCGGGAGTTGGAACGGTGCCGATAGCAGGTCGGTGAACGGGATACCGACCGGTGCGGCGAGTGCGACAGTACCGATGAGGAAAACAGCACCGGGACTGCAAGTGGTGTCGGGTGTGCCGACGGGACCTGGAGTGTCTGCGGGACCGTGATCATGAACGGTGCCGCTCTGCTGTGCTGACAGAGGACGGTCATATGAAGAGACTGTATTACCCGCACCAGCGGTGCTGGGGTCAGGCAGCATCGACTCTGTCATGGCAATGAGATCCCTCGCCGTTGGTAATGTCTCCGGCGTGGAGGGAACAGAGGCTCAACCACAGTGCATACTGGGGAGCTGTCAGGCACCGGATTCGACGGCCCTTGTGGGACCGGGATCGACGGTACCGAGGTCATCAGAGCTTCGGTAGGTGTCGGTGCTGGGCGATCCGACTTAGATGAGCTCTCTGGCTGCGGTGCCGTCGGCACGGAAGCAGCAGGAGCAATAAGCTTAACCACGGCGCGTGCTGGGGAGCCGACAGGCACCGGATTCTACGGCCCTTGTGGGACCGGGATCGACGGTGCCAACGTCGTCGGTGCCTCAGCAGGTGTCGGTGCCGGGCGATCCGACTTAGACGAGCTCTCTGGCTGTGGTGCAGTTGGCACAGAAGCAGCGGGAGCAGTAAGCTCTACCATGGCGCGTGCCAGGGAGCTGTCAGGCACTGGATTCAATGGCCCTGGGGGACTGGAATCGACGGTGCCGATGTCATCGGTGCCTCTGCAGGTGTCGGTGCCGGGCAATCCGACTTAGACGAGCTCTCTGGCTGCGATGCAGATGGCACGGAAGCAGCAGGAGCAGGGGGTTCAACCACGGCGCGTGCCGGGGAGCCGTCAGGCACCAGCAGGAATCGTAGGCTTTCTCGACCTCGGAGGAAGGGAGCGGTGCCGAGTCGACTTTGGTGCCGGCGACGGCTGTGCCGAAAGGCGTTGGCAGTACCGGCGGGGTCCGGTGCTGAGGAGGCGCTTCTGCCAGCCGGTTGATCATCGCTCGGCCCCAAAGGTGGAGGGGTAAGTGAAAGTCCCGCTCCTTTTTGTTCTCGGCTTAAAAGCCTTGCAAATGGGGCACTTAGTTGTCAAGTGTGATTCCCTGAGGCACTTCAAACAGGAGTCGTGTGGATCTCCCTTCGGCATCGGCTTCTGGCAGGCCGAGCCCATTTTAAAACCTGGTGAGCCGTGCATGGGCTCCGGCACTGGGTGCGGGGAAGGGGCTACTTCCTGAACCCCGCTAACTATTACTAAACTAACTATGTTAGCAAAGAAAAAACGTATAACTATACAAATATATATATAAAGGATTATAACTGCATAACTATATACGAGAACTACGAGTAGATAGGGAAGTGGAGGTCAGCTAAGCCGTGCTCCACTGTTCCAACGACCGACATGGGCGGTAAGAAGGAACTGAGGAGCGGGTGGGCCGGCAGGGGTATATATCGAGCACCATGACGGCGCCACTCTAGGGGGCGACCTGCCGGCCCACTGAGTTGCTAGGGTAAAAGTTTTCCGACGAATGTGCACGCGCGGCACACACACCTAACTGGAATGGATATGAGCAATCACTCGAAGAAGAAGTGTTATTTACTCCTTCTCGTAACACAAGAACTAAGGGTCACCAAAAGAAATTAACAGACAGCAGGCTTAAAACAAACAAAAGGAAGTATTTTTTCACACAACACAGTCAACCTGTGGAACTCCTTGCCAGAGGATGTTGTGAAGGCCAAGACTCTAATAGGGTTCAAAAAAGAATTAGATAAGTTCATGGAGGATAGGTCCATCAATGGCTATTAGCCAGGATGGGCAGGGATGATGTCTCTAGCCTCTGTTTGCCAGAAGCTGGGAATGAGTGACAGGGGATGGATCACTTGATGATTCCCTGTTCTGTTCATTCCCTCTGGGGCACCTGGCACTGGCCACTGTCAGAAGTCAG
Organism: Gopherus evgoodei; assembly: GCF_007399415.2. Lineage (NCBI taxonomy): Eukaryota > Metazoa > Chordata > Testudines > Testudinidae > Gopherus > Gopherus evgoodei. The sequence goes on along the minus strand of NC_044332.1, from coordinate 9,456,830 downwards.
GATACTGGGCTAGATGGACCTATGGTCTGACCCAGTAGAGCCGTTCTTATGTTCAGTTAGAATAATATAAGCCAACACCTCCAGCTGTGCCTGAGGGAGGGAGTGCATTGAAACACTGCAGGAGCCCCAGATGTTTTACATGCCACTTCACGAAAAGCTACTCCCATTATTCTGAGGTGGGAAGGTTCATTGCTAAGGGCTAGGAGGAAAACAAGTCTGGAGCACGTAAAAGAAAAACTGGAAAGCCTGATGGGGATTGGCCAGTAGCAATGCTATGCCTTGCTCTGCGAAGCCTTGGCTTCCCACCTCTCCCTCTGCGGCCTCTCAGTGGGGCAGAGGCTGTGAATCCAGCTTCCGGGGGGATGACGGGGTAAACGCCGGGACCGAACCCGAACAGGACTCAAGGGCTGTAAACCTAGCCTTGCCTAGTGCTGAGAAAAGGGAGCCCGTGGGGCACCTCGCTTGGATGTGAAGGCAGGGGCAGAGAGGGGCCTAAGCAAAGCAAAGACACCTCACACAACCTACAAAATTTGGCTTTTGCATACAGCATAATGGGAAGAAAATGGAGCTGTAAGAGCAATAACCTGTATGCTCATATTTGGGTTTTAAGAACCATAGGAGAAAGCTGGTACAGACACTATCCCTCTCCAAGAGCAAAACAGCAGAGAGACGGGGCCGCAAGGGGTCTAGGGCTGGGCCAGAGGTGAGGCAGTGAGAGCAGAACACCCAGGAAATCCTACACTCAAAAGGCAGTGCCACAGCTGGGTGTTATTTACACCATGCAGCTCTGAGCCGGTCTCTTGCTAGGGGCAGCTCCAGGCACCAGCATGCCAAGCGCGTGCTTGGGGCGGCAAGCCATGGGGGGTGCTCTGCTGGTTGCCGCGAGGTGGCAGGCATGTTGCCTTTGGTGGCATGCCTGCAGAGGGTCTGCTGGTCTCGTGGCTTTGGCGGACCTCCAGCAGGCTACCACTGAATTCGCGGGACCAGGTACCTCCTGCAGGCAAGCCGCCGAAGGCAGCCTGCCTGCCATGCTTGGAGTGGCAAAATGCCTAGAGCCACCCCGTCTCTTGCACAGCTCCACAGAACGTTGGTGTGACCGGGAAAGCTCACACAGGCCCTGTGGAGATGTAGAAGGCGAGTCGGCACAGGCTGACTGGTGCTGCAGTTGCTCTACCTGCTGGGCAACTGATAAAGCCACAGCCCAAAAGGAAGAAAAACAAGCAGAGAGAAGCCGCTCCCTATAAAAACGACAGTGGGGCTCATGCCCCTGCTTGGGGATCGGTTCAGTTCTGGTCTCTTAGTGGGTGGCTCTGGCCCGAACTATTGCTGTCATTTATTATTTGCATTGCAGCAGTGCCCCAGCCAGGCACCAGAGCTCCCTGGAGCCAGGTATGGGCTAGTCAAAGCACAAGGAGGAGGTCCTGGCCCTGACTCCCCTTATTGTGCAAGGAGAGAGAACAGATGCGGAACGCACACAGCTGCCTCATCAGGACATGAGGTGTTTGCGCTGGAAGCTGCAGGGCTGTGGATTAGGGCAGTGCCCAGATTAACTATTTTAAATTGGTAACAGTGTCTGCTCTGAGATCTACCCATGGTTACCCACACTCAGGTCCCTGAGCAGGCGTCCTATGCAAGCCACTCTGCTCGGCTTATCCCCATGGAAACTGCAGGAAGATGGGGGATGGCTTGACAGTGTAGATGAGGGCTGCAGTGTATATTTTAATAGTCAGTGGTGATGGCGCTTTTCTCTTGGACGAGGGAGTGGCTCTCAGGGCCCCGAGGTTTGCAGGGTGCTCTCTGGGAGTAGCTGTTTCTGGAGCATCATTGTTCAGGGTGACCCCTAGTCAGACTCCCCGAGACTCACAGCAGTGGCTAATACTGTCTGCAAAGATGCTCCATCCTATCCAGGAAAGAGTAAACCTGCTCTGGTGCTAGGGAGCTGGTCAAGCTCCCTGCCAGCCAGGCTCACTGGTGTGCTTGACGGACAAAGGAAATTGTGCACAGGTGAAATTGAGGTCGCTGTTGCTGCACACCAAGGCCTTGTGTTCCCTGTGCACCTCTGGAACCCCGGAGCAGCAGGGGTCCTGTGGGTGGGAGGAGCAGCTTGAACTCTGCCCCCTGGACCCTATGTCTGGTGGTGCCAACCTCAACTCCCCATGTAAGTTGACAAAGTAACCAGCAATATGTCCCCAGGACCAGATGGTATCACCAAGAGTTCTGGAGGGACTCAAATATGGAACTGCAGAACTTCTGACTGTGGTCTGTAATCTACGGCTGAAATCAGCCTCGGGACCAGACGACTGGCAGATTAGGGATAAGACCGTAAATATCATAATGCCATGATACACCCACAGCATGCAGTTCTGGTGGGGCCATCTCAAAAAACTGTATTCAAACTGGAAAAATTACAGAGAAGGGCAAGAAAAATGATTAAGGGGATGGAACAGCTTCCATATGAGGTGAGATTAAAAAGATTGGGACCGTTCATGTTAGAAAAGAGACGACCACGTGGGGATAAGATAGAAGTCTTTACAATCATGACTGGTGTGGAGACGGTGAATAAGGAAGTGTTATTTACTCCTTCTCATAACTCAAGAACCATAAGTCACCCAATGAGATTAACAGGCAGCAGGTGTAAAACAAACACAAGGAAGTATTTCTTCCCACAACGCAGAGTCAACCCGTGGAACTTGTTGCCAGAGGATGTTGTAAAGGCCAAGACTATAAAAGGGTTAAAAAAAGAAAAGATGGTTACTTACCTTTGTAACTGTTGTTCTTCGAGATGTGTTGCTCATATCCATTCCAATTAGGTGTGCGCGCGCCACATGCACGTTCATCGGAAGATTTTTACCCTAGCAACACCCGGCGGGTTGGCTGGGCACCCCCCGGCGTGGTGCCGTTATGGCACCGAATATATACCCCTGCTGACCCGTCCGCTCCTCAGTTCCTTCTTGCCGGCTACTCCGACAGTGGGGAAGGAGGGCGGGTTTGGAATGGATATGAGCAACACATCTCGAAGAACAACAGTTTACAAAGGTGAGTAACCGTCTTTTCTTCTTCGAGTGCTTGCTCATATCCATTCCAATTAGGTGATTCCCAAGCCTTACCTAGGCGGTGGGGTCAGAGTGAGAAACTGCAGAATGTAAAACTGCTAAGCTGAAGGCTGCATCATCTCTGGATTGTTGGACCAGGGCATAATGGGAAGTAAAGGTGTGTACCGAAGACCATGTAGCTGCTCAACATATCTCTTGAATAGGTACCTGAGCTAAGAGGGCGGCTGACGAGGCCTGGGCCCTGGTAGAATGTGCAGTAATATGATCCGGAGAGGCATGAGCTAGATTGTAGCAAGCCCGGATGCATGCTGTTACCCAGGACGAGATCCTCTGAGAAGAGACAGGCTGACCTTTCATCCGGTCCGCCACTGCAACAAAGAGTTGGGGCGTTTTGCAGAATGGCCTCGTATGGTCAATATAGAAGGCGAGCACCCTATGGACGTCGAGCGAATGTAATTGCTGCTCCCTACGAGATGTATGCGGTTTGGGGAAGAAGACCGGGAGGAATATGTCCTGATTGCGATGAAAGGCTGAGATTACTTTAGGAAGGAATGCCGGATGTGGGCGTAGCTGCACCTTGTCCTTGTGGAACACCGTGTATGGAGGGTCCACCATCAGAGCCCGGAGCTCAGAGACTCTCCTAGCCGATGTAATGGCTACAAGGAAGGCTGTCTTCCATGACAAATATAGGAGTGAGCAGGTTGCCAATGGCTCGAACGGGGGGGACGTAAGTCTCATCAGAACTAAATTGAGGTCCCAGGAAGGGGCGGGGCGTCGTACCAGGGGAAATAGATGCTCCAGGCCTTTGAGGAACCTCGAGACCATAGGGTGGGAGAAGATGGAGTAAGCACCTTCTCCGGGGTGGAAAGTAGAAATAGCCGCCAAGTGTACTCGCAAGGATGAGCTAGCGAGGCCCTGTTGTTTAAGATACCAGAGGTAGTCTAAAATAGGGGGGATGGGAACCTCCGCAGGTGCGACATCCCTTGTTTGACACCAGCAAGAAAACCGTTTCCACTTGGCTAAGTAAGTAGACCGAGTAGAAGGTTTCCTGCTACCCAGAAGTATCTCTTGCACCGGGGCAGAGCAGCGTAATTCCGATTGTGTTAACCATGCAGGAGCCACACCGTTAGATGGAGGGATTGCAGGTCTGGGTGGAGAAGCCTGCCGTGGTCCTGCATTATCAGATCCCGATGAAGGGGCAGGGGGATCAGGTTGGCTATCGAGTGGTCCAGCAACGTGGTGTACCAGTGTTGCCGGGGCCAAGCAGGGGCGATCAGGATCAGTCGAGCCCTGTCCCTGAGAAGCTTTACGAGAACCTTGTGCACCATCGGGAAGGATGGAAAGGCGTAAAGCAGGTGGTTCACCCAAGAGATTAGGAAGGCGTCTGATATTGAGCCCGGGGCGAGACCCGGGAAGCGAATAGGTCTATGTGGGGAAAGCCCCACTTCTGGAAGATGGAATGTACAATGTCTGGGCGGAGTGACCACTCGTGGGAGAGAAAGGATCTGCTGAGATGGTCTGCCAGAGTGTTCCGGACCCCTGGGAGGAAGGACGCTACAAGGTCTATAGAGTGGGCTATGCAAAATTCCCACAGTTGGATTGCCTTCTGACAAAGGGGGGAGGATCGAGTCCCTCCCTGCTTGTTTATATAGTGCATTGCTTTTGTGTTGTCCGTGAGTACTAGAACACAATGACACTGCAGATGATGTTGGAACGTCTGTCAGGCGAGGCGGACTGCTCTCAGCTCCCGGACGTTTATGTGCAACGCTAGCTCTTGAGATGACCAGAGGCCTTGCGTGCGACGATGGTCTAGGTGTGCCCCCCAGCCGAGAGACGATGCGTCCATCGTTAGGGATACTGAGGGCTGTCTCGGTTGGAACGGCATTCCTGCACACACCAGGGAAGATGTTAGTCACCAGCTGAGAGAGCCTAAGACGCTTTGAGAAACGGTGATGACCATATCTATGGCGTCCCTGCCTGGGCGGTAAACTGAGGGGAGCCAGGTTTGAAGGGGACACAGGCGCAGTTTGGCATGCTTGGTTACAAAAGTGCACGCAGCCATGTGACCGAGAAGGCTGAGGCAGGTACGGGCTGAGGTCATCGGGAAAGTTTGAAGGCTTTCTATGACCGAAACTAGTGCCCGAAACGGGGTAGCGGAAGGCAGGCTGTTGCGAGTTTGGAGTCTAGAATGGCCCCAATGAATTCTATTCTTTGAGTAGGCACTAGAGTAGACTTCTCTAGATTGATCATCAGGCCCAACCGCTCGAATAGGTCCGTGATGATGGCAACATGCCTGGTGACTTGGGCCTCGGGGGTCCCATGAATAAGCCAGTCGTCTAGGTAAGGAAAGACGTGTATGCGCCGATGACGGAGGAAGGCGGCCACTACAGCCATGCACTTTGTAAACATGCGTGGGGCGGTGGAGAGGCCAAATGGAAGGACTGCAAATTGAAAATGTTGATGGTGCACCATAAACTGTAGGTACCGTCTGTGCAGAGGGTAAATGGTGATGTGAAAGTATGCGTCCTTCATGTCGAGAGCACCGTACCAGTCTCCAGAATCCCAGGATGGGATGATGGTCCCCAGGGACACCATGCGGAACTTCAACTTCTTCAGAAAGATGTTGAGACTGCGCAGGTCCAGGATGGGTCGGAGACCTCCTTTTGCCTTGGGGATTAGGAAATATCGGGAGTAAAATCCCTTGCCCCTGAACTCTTCGGGTACCTCCTCTATAGCTCCCACGGAGAGAAGCGTACAAACCTCTTGCCAGAGGAATTGCTCGTGAGAGGGGTCCCTGAAGAGGGACAGGGAGGGAGGGTGGGAGCGAGGGGACGAAATAAATTGGAGGTGGTATCCAAATTCCACTGTGCGTAGGACCCAACGATCTGAGATTAATTGGGCCCACGCAGGGAGGGAGGAGGAAAGGCAGTTGGAGAACTGAAGAGGATCCTGGGGAAGGACTGGTGCTCTGCTCTCAGGCACACCTTCAAAAGTTCGGTTTTGGTCCCACTGATGGTTTGGGGGGACCGTTATTCTGGCCCCCTTGGGAACCCGACTGCTGTCTGTGGTTCCCGTGACCACGCCTCCTGCTAAAGTCTTGTCATGGCCTGGATGGGGGGTAAGGGCGCTGAAGCTGGGTACGGAAAGACCTCTGTTCAGTTTGCGGAGTATGCATCCTGAGGGAACACATGATGATGCGATTGTCTTTGAGACTCTGGAGTCTAGGGTCCGTTTTCTGAGAGAAAAGGCCCTGTCCATCAAACAGAAGGTCCTGAATAGTGCGTTGCAGTTCAGGAGGTAGGCCTGATACCTGCAAGCAGGATATTCTCTGCATTGTAATCCCCGAGGCCACGGTTCTGGCTGCCGAATCAGCAGCGTCGAGTGAGGCCTGCAGAGAAGTCCTTGCCACTTTCTTCCCTTCCTCCAGACGGGCTTGGAATTCTGGGCGGGAGTCCTGTGGGACCAGTTCAGCGAACTTACCCACCGATTGCCAGTATTATAATTATACCTGCTGAGCAAGGCCTGTTGGTTGGCCACCCGCAGTTGGAGGCCTCCGGCGGAGTAGACTTTACACCCCAATAGATCCATCCTTCTAGCCTCCCGCGATTTCGGGGCAGGGGCTTGCTGGCCATGGCGCTCTCTCTCTCTCTCACAGATTGAACGACCAGAGAGCATGGAGGAGGATGGGTATATAAATATTCGTACCCTTTAGAGGGTACCATGTATTTCCTTTCCACGCCTCTGGCCGTGGGAGGGATAGACGCCAGGGATTGCCAAATAGTATCCGCTTTGGCATGGATGGACCGGATGAATGGCAGAGCCACGCGAGTTGGGGCATCCGCCGACAGTATGTCTATGACCAGGTCTTCTACCTCTGGGACCTCCTCCACCTGGAGGTTGATATTTAAGGCGACACGCTGGAGAAGGTGCTGGTGGGCTCAGAGGTCGATTGGGGGCGGGCCTGATGATGAAGTACCGGCTACTGCCTCGTCTGGTGAAGAGGAGGACAAGAGACCCAGCACGGCTGGCTCATTTAGTGACTCCTGTTCCAGAGGAGCATCAGGGTCCGGGAACACCTGGGGGTTTGGCGCCAGAGCCAAATCGTCTGTACCCGCTGGAGGAGGGCGGCTAGCAGTGGCTTCTGGTGCATGATGTTCCGACGGGGCGGAACGAGATGGAACCGTGGGTTCACCTTGGGCCTGGTGATATGCCCAAGGCATCCAGAAGGACCACTGAGGCTTTTGTTCCATGCCCTGAGGCTCCTGGAGGATACGGCTCTGCGTTTCTGAATCTCCATATGCGGCGCTATCAGCGTGCGAAGACTCAGATGGGTGCTGTGATGGCCATGGTGGAGCAGAGAGCACGTGAGGAGGAGCCCTGTGCGTAGGGTACTGTACGTCATGCCTCACAGGAGAGCAGTACCGGGAGTCGTACTGGTGCCAAGAGGTTGACCAGGACCTGCGACCAGTGCGGTGCGGGGAGGTCGACTGGGATCATGAAGCTCTATGGTGAGAGTGGCTGCGGCGTGAATGGTGCCGGGAGCTGGACCACCATCTGGAGTATCGGTCCGGAGAGCGGGATCGTGAGCGGTGCCACGAGTACGACCGGTACCGAGAAGGAGATCGGTACTGGGACTGCGAGCGGCGCCTAGATCGGCACCAGCAGCGAGATCAGGAATGGTGGCGAGACCTCGATCTCAAGCAGTGCCTGCCTGCGGCATTGATAGAAGGTGGCCTGACCAGGGCAGGCTTCCCTGTGGATGCAACAACCCGCACCGGTGGTGCCGGGGGTTGAGGCAGGGTGGGCTCCATTAGAGCAATGAGTTCCCTCGCCGTCGAAAAGGTCTCTGGCGTGGTGGGAACGATAAGCTCTACCGAGGCGTGTGCCGGGGAGCTGTCATGCACTGGACTCGACGGCTCTTGCATGGCCGGAATCAACGGTGCCGAGATTGCTGGTGCCACGGCAGTTGTTGGTGCTGGGTGACTCGGTTTTGGCTGAGGCTCAGACTGCGGTGTAGACATTGGAGACGCAGGAGTTTTGACCTTCTTGGCACGCAGGGAGAGGAAGTGGTGCCAGGCTAGCTTCTGGGCCGGTGCCGGCTGGTGCCGGGGCATCTTGGCGGTGCCGGCGCTCTCCGGTGCCGACATGTCACTTCTCCCTGGCGCGGACTGTGTGGCACTCAGTGCCGAAGACGGAGGAGTGAGGGCTGCCTCCATTAGGAGCTGCTTAAGATGAAAGTCCCGCTCCTTTTTTGTCCGCGGCTTAAACAACTTGCAAATCCGGCACTTATCTGTAAGATGGGATTCCCCCAGGCACTTCAGGCAGGAGTTGTGGGGGTCTCCAGTTGGCATCGGCCGCTGGCAGGCCGAGCACGGTTTGAAGCCCGGTGAACCAGGCATAGGCCTGGGCACCGGGGGAGGGGAAGGGGCTAACTCCTAACCCTCTGAAGTATGGACACTAACTACATTAACAAAAGGTTAATAAAAGTATAAACTACAACTATAACACTATAAAACTATATACACAATAAGTACTAGAACGAGTGAATAGCTAGGGAAGTGGAGATCAGCTAAGCCGCGCTCCACTGTTCCAACGACCGACATGGGTGGTAAGAAGGAAGTGAGGAGTGGACGGGTTGGCAGGGGTATCTATTCGGTGCCATAACGGCGCCACGCCAGGGGGCACCCAGCCGACCCGCCGGGTGTTGCTAGGGTAAAAATCTTCCAACGAACATGCACGTGGCGCGCGCACACCTAATTGGAATGGATATGAGCAAGCACTCAAAGAATTAGATAAATTCATGGAGAACAGGTCCCTCAATAGCTCTTATTTAAGATGGTCAGGGATGTGTCTCCATACTCTAGATGTCCCTAAATCTCTGACTGCCAGATGCTGGGCCTGGATGACAGAGGATGGATCACTTGATTACTGCTTTGTTCTGTTCATTCCCTCTGCATCATCTGGCCCTGGCCACTTGTCGGAAGACAGGATACTGGGCTAGATGTGCAGATCTGTGTGTGAGTTTCTCTCCTACCTTTCTCAGTAATGCTGGTCCTTAAATTACTGTAATTAGGCATTTGTGTCAGCATGCCATTGGGGCACAGGGGCAGTTCACACTTCTTACAGCTATTGTTTTAGGTTCTCTACAGATTACGGTTGTACACATCACGGATATTGGTGTGTACTTGGTTCACATTTTCTGATTTTCCTTGCAAGAGACTCAGGGTTTGTCTACAGCTGGAAATTAACCGCAATAGCTCTGTGTGGACACACTTTTTTTGGACTAAGAGTGCCCATTTCTGATTTAGTTTGATCCACTTCCATAGTGGATTTGGACACGGATTAAACTAAATCAGAAAAAGGCCCTCTTATTCTGCAATCATGGGGTGTTGCTCTGGCATGGATATTTTTGTAAATTTCCAACTGTAAATAAGCCCTTACTATTTGTTTTGAGTTTTTGTTTTAAATGAAAGCTGAGATTACAGAGAACAAGATGGTAGCCTCAAAAAATGTACCGAGACCCAACCCAATTCGTGCCCTGAAATTGTTGTGGAGTATTCTTCATGATGTAACTAACATGATAATTAGGCGTTGGAAGGACTTACACAATATTTTGTGCTGGGTGTGTTGTATCTAGAGCTTCTGAAAAGGGACACAGCTCCTTGATCTGGGTACATTTTTCTGACACGGACAATAGTGATGTACAAATAATAATTCTTAGTATTTATATAACTATGTATTTTCAAATCTCTGTACAAATATTAAAGGGAGGGCTGGACTCAATGACCCTTCGGGGCCCCTTCCAGTTCTAGGAGATAGGTATATCTCCAAGTATTATAATTAAATGAAGCAAGGTAGTATGCAAAGCAGAGTCATTAGTTAGGATAATCAGTGGAGTGTGCTTCAGCAGCAGTATGGGGTGGAGTGGGGAGTGTTTGTGCCCCAAGGCAAATAACATTTCTAGAGACACTGCTACGGTGAATATTCTGAGGAGGGATTAGGAAGGATGGAGAGGACAATCTGAAATAAACATCGTCATGGAAGTATTTGACAGTGCTCTTTTAATGTCCCTTAGCAGTTAGTAAAGGCAGGTGTGTTGTCTTCACAACATCACAAAGTCAGAAATAGGGCAAGAGTAACTGCCTCATGAAATAACATAGAGCAATTTATTTACATTGTATTTTAATCTTCTAACCATGTATCTGCTGACTGCAACTAAACTGGTCTGTGCATGATAATATTGAAAACATTTTAGAAAGCAACGTGATGACATTTTGGGCTTCCTAGGCTACAGACTCTGTCACTCAAAGATAAAAATTCTTTAAAATGTCACAACTGCTGTCTCCAAATGGATAAGACTGTTATGTACATAAATTACATTTCTTATATCTGTTTTATAGTTTCACTAAACAAAAACAAAGCAGGACCCCTCACAAAAGCTTTCTGCTGTACTGTTCGCATGATGAGCAGCAAGAGTACAAAATTATCAACACAGGGATTTCAAAATCCATGTTACTTTTGATATTTATTTAAATGATTTTGTTTTGCTTCATTATTAAAGTCAACAATATTTAAATGTATAGGATGAAATCCTGGATTCACTGAACTCAATGGGAGCTCTGCCATTGACTTCAATGGAGCCAGGATAACACCCATAACATTCTTCTAGTACTGTTGTCAGTACAGCTTATTCAGCCATTACAGAAGTAGGGGAGGGGAAAAAAAATCTTTACACAGTTTATAAAAGACACAGGGCCAGATTTTCCAAGGTATTTTTTACACTAATAGCACTTACCTCCTTTGATACATTTTGGGAGCTGACAGCATGGAGGAATGGAATGTTACATCCCATAAGGCCATTTGTGCTTTAGGAAGAAAAACAAGAACTTCCTTCTATTTTGTCTGTTTCAGTCAGAAACTGATTAGACAACAAATCTAGTGTTTGAAATTGAGCCACCTTCCTCTGACAGTCTCTGTGCTTGTCATAAGACTTCTGCCGAGCACAAACGTGACAATGTCAATTTTATGTAGAAGATTACAATGAAAACTTATTTTAAAAATTAACATCCTTAAAAGTATATGGCAGAATTATATAATAACATCATGCCAAATAAGCCCAGAGAACCATCTGAATATAAATGCTGCCAGGCACATAACTATGAGAGCAGCTCTGGTTCCTTTCCTGCTTCTTTATTAGAAGGCGGAAGAGTGCTGAGATATGTGCTATAATGTAACGATGAGTGATGCTGCACAATGGGTCAGAAGATACAAAACGTTCAATTCCTAATTCGGACAAATGAATTCCAAAATCAAGTTCCAGAGTTCTGGTCTCTGCGCTGTGGCCTCTGAACTCCCACTAGCACAGAACACAGGCATTACCAGGTGGGGCCAGAGCCAAGGTCCATCTAGTCCAGTATCCTGTCTCTGACAATGGGGGATACCAGGAAGGTGTAAGAACCCTGAGTAGCACACTTGGGGTAATCTGACCCCCAAAGCACTTCGGGCTCATCCTAATCTGTAATTGGTTTAAACTTTAAAGCATGAGATTTAATATCTCTTCTAAAACTGCTTAATTACACCTCTACCCCAATATAACGCTATCCTCGGGAGCCAAAAAATCTTACCGCGTTATAGGTGAAACTGCGTTTTATCGAACTTGCTTCGATCTGCCGGAGCACGTAGCCCTTCCCCCTGCTTTACCGCGTTATATCCAAATTCATGTTATATCGGGTCGCATTATATCAGGGTAGAGGTGTAATTACTATAACTCTGGATATTCAACAAGGACAAGTGCAGAGTCCTGCACTTATGAAGGAAGAATCCCATGAACCGCTAGACAGGGGACCGACTGGCTAAGCGGCAGTTCTGCAGAAAACGACCTGGGGATTACAGTGGACAAGAAGCTGGATATGAGTCAACGCTGTGCCCTTGTTGCCAAGAAGGAAAATGGCATATTGGGCTGCATTAGTAGGAGCTTTGCCAGCAGATCAAGGGAAGTGATTATTCCCCTCTATTCGGCACTGGTGGGGCCACATCTGGAGTAATGCGTCCAGTTTTGGGCCCCACACTACAAAAAGGATGTGGACAAACTGGAGAGAGTCCAGCGGAGGGCAACAAAAGTGATTAGGGGGCTGGAGCACGACTTATGAGGAGAGGCTGAAGGAACTGGGCTTATTTAGTTTGCTGAAGAGAAGAGTGAGGGTGGATTTGATAGCAGTAACTTCCCTGAAGGGGGGTTCCAAAGGGGATCGAGCTCGGCTGTTCTCAGTGGTGGCAGATGACAGAACAAGGAGCAATGGTCTCAAGTTGCAGTGGGGGAGGTCTAGGTTGGATATTAGGAAAACTATTTCAGTAGGAGGGTGGTGAAGCAGTGGAATAGGTTACCTCAATCCCTAGAGGTTTTTAAGGCCTGGCTTGACAAAGCCTTGGCTGGGATGATTTAGTTGGGGTTGGCCCTGCTTTGAGCAGGGGGTTGGACTAGATGACCTCCCGAGGTCTCTTCCAATCCTAATCTTCTATGATTCTGTGATATTCTTAACATGCATATAAATAAGAAAATAAAAACCATAGCACACTCTTATGCAGCAGTTTTCATCATGCCCAGTCTATATCTGATTGGGATTGTACCCAAGTATTATTGTAAATTGCACCAAAAAACTTTCAATTCAGCTGATATCATACATTATTTTATAAGGCTGCCTGTTTTTAAAAAAACAAAACCAAAAACCACACAGCAATTTGGAGACAGGATAATATATTTTATACATTTTGTATACATTTTATTTCCGTGGGCTCACTTTTATGTTTTAAATAACTTTAAACATTTTGTTTCCCATCACATATCTGAATCACAGCTCACCTTCGCGTTCAAAAAACCTCAGGATGATTTTTATAACAGACACTCTATTATGATAAAAATGCAAAGACTTGAAAGTGTCTCCTCGGAGTGAAAAAGCTTGCTTTGGCAAAAGGCAAACAGATAATTTTCAGCGTATGGAGAACCTTCAGCATGTTATTTAAAAAAAAAAAAAAAAGAAAGTAAGTTCCACTTCAGTTATGTGGCAACCTCAACTCAAAATGTCCCAAGACTCAAGTCTTTCTCCCTGTGAAAAATAATTTGTCTTTGGGAGAGACGGGAAAGAAAACAGTTTTCATGATATCACCTTTACTCTTCCATTACAGACATGCAAATTGAGTGCACAACACTGTGTTAGCTGGGATCAGCAGCCTACAACTAATAATTTTACTCCCTCGCCAGCAGAAAGCATTATAATTTGTATATACAAGGTACCCAGTTGGAAGATTGTTTATATTTCTAGGTGGATAAAATACTTAAAATCCGAGATGCACACTGGTAAGCAAAACACCAGTGACGCAGCTCTAAGGTGCCTGAAATTTCAGTCGTGAGTTCTTTAGGTTTTAATGATGACACAGGAGAGGCACCATATAAAGATCTGCTGCGACCCCATAATAGTGTGTTACCTCTATAATAGTGTGTTTGTACTATCTAGCATGAGGAGGATACTAAAACTGTCCCCTGTGCAGGGAGCCCATTGTTGTACATGTCTAAGTTGCACACTATTTAACTATCACTAACTACATTAAAGGGTTGGGAGCTTTGTGGGGAATAGGAAAGAGCTAGCATATTAATGTGAAGACAGTTTTTAACTTGAACTCTGTATAGGATGATTCATCATCAGCAAGTGACAGGACATATTCTATTGGGTATTAAATCCTGAGCACGGACATAATCAAATGTTTCAAGTTTCAGCTCCAGGTCCAAGTTCCTTTCCACACCCCTACAGAATTTTTTTTTTAAAATCCCTACATTTACAGTGTTCTATGTTACTAACCTATTATCTTTTATTGTAGCTAGAATGTAATTTGGAAAAACATCTTAAATTATATTTCTTCAAGTATTTATTAACTTTAAACTTGTTACTCATTTAAATTTTGTGACGAACCTGAGATATACACTTATATCAACTTAAAAAAACCCAAGAACTCCCAGGATAGCATAACAAATCCTTGCTAAGATTAGCCACCACCACCATTACACACTAAATCGCATAATGAAGATATTCAAAAAGACCATCCAACCTTTCAAAATAAATGCCAAGCTAAATGCTTGATAGAGAAAGGTCAACCCCAAATTTCAACAGCTGTTGGCAGCCATGTTGCCTTTATCCTCTGCAATCATTTAAAATTAAATGCATAAAAAGCCATACATGCTTGGTGATGGTGATCTGTAAAGAATACAGGAATATTACAAAGAATACAAAGGGGCACAGAATAAAAAAAAGGGACATGGCAGAATTTAGCTGAATATAACAATCTCAAATAAATCTTTTAGAGGAACACTTTTTCCCCCTACAACTTCTGATTTTCACATATTACTGAACAAAAATGAATAAGCAGGTGTGTGGAAAGCCACTGGCTCCCAGATGACAGATATGGGTTGCACATGATTCTGGAAAACATTTTTGAAAACATTTGGAAACTATAATGAATGAGAACTTATTCCTCATATCAATCAAATGCTGCACTTTTATCAAAAAGAATTCTGCATGGAACTCTCACTTATAGTTTCCATATATTCCTAGTAAATCTGAGTGTCTTAAAATTTATGCCTACAATAATACTTAAATATATTACTCACATTCAGGACTTCATCAATAAAAAAATAATCTCATCTAATAACTGCCTGAACTTCAAAATAAAATCTGAAAAAAGCTCTGAATGAATCTGAATGAGAAATTTAAAAAGATTGGTAAAAATAGATAAAGATTCCAAAGTGAAATCATCAGGAGAGAGTCCCTTAAAAACAGAGGTTTCATTTAATAGTAAGACTAATTCCAAGAAAATCCACGTGGTTAGACCAGCTAGAAAATTCACAAGTTGCTCTAATTTACAGTTCTCCACATTTTGGCTTCAATCCTGCAAATTTATGCACGTTTCATTTTGAGCACATTAGCAGCTCTGTGGGTCTACTTGTGCTTAACTTTAAGCAACTGCAAAAGTGTTTGCAGGTTCAGGGCCAAAGACATTTGCAAAGACAGATACAATGTAAATCTTGTATTTGAAAGAGCATGTATATTACTTGCCTTCACACATTCTGAATGTTTTTCCCCTACCAGAGTTTATTTTATACATTAATGTATTGCCACTAAGACTCTAAATAGGAGGTTTAGTACAATATTCAGGCAACCTTTAGTCTTGATGATTTTTTTCACTTTGATTTATAATTGAGCAATAATGATTGCAGGACAGGGCATTTCCGGCGCATTGATTACTGGATGGAAAGAGTTTTTGTATCACTTTCCACAACACCCATGGAGTCACTATTCTCCAGGAAATGCCTGGTGCTGAGGTATTACTGCTATTATAAATTTATTTTTTAAAAAATAGGACTTAAAAATACTTTGAGGTGTTTTTCAGAATTTTTATACCCAATATATTTGATACACACAGGTCACATCATGTACTTAGACATATTGGACGTAACTAGAGAATTATACCTGGTATGCTGAGAAAAAGAGGATTTCTCCAATCCATTGTCTAACTTCCATTTCGCTTATAAATTGTTCTAAAAGTGCTGTCTATGTACCCATTGACTTAACAGACCTGGCAGTATTTTCCCTGCTATTTTTCATTTTTACATCTAGCATATGTGAAAATTTTAACGTAAAAGAGCTTTTATGAATAAAACACCATTCTAAATATATACTAGACCAAACAAAACTTAGAATTAAGACTTTTCTAGGTCATCAAGTATGTGAAGCTACAGGCAATACGATCTTCAGGGGAGTCCAGCGGTTAAGTCTCTGAAGACCACAAGAAAGAAGTTTAACAATTCTTTCATCCTTAGCAGGCCTCTCATTTCTTTGAGAAAACCTGTAATTAATATTCTATGAATGGGTTATTTTTGGCAAATCAGAATTATTTCCCCAAAATGAACAACTGTGTTTTTTGAAGTTGCCACATTACTGTTAAGGTTACGGTGGGGTTTGCATGAGTTCTGGGATATACAAATTGCCTACTTCTAAACAGGTTTTGTACACTACAGACTCAATTTCTTAACTTTACAAATACTTATTTTTTGTTTCCAGTTTACAGTGGTACAAAATGATGACTTTACAATGCATGTAAATGGGAGGTAAAGGTATTTTAAAAAACAGAATAAAAAGCTGTATGTTAAAAACCAGATCACAGACTAATAAATACGTACATCAAAGACATAAAGTTTTCAGCAGCTGGTTTTAAAGAGCAAGGAAGATGGGAAAAGCTAGCTGTCCAAAATCCATTCTGGCTTTGTCACCTATATGCTCTGCAATTAAAAAAAACAAGCTAACAGAAGAGCAGAAATTAACTTTGTAGCTTTTTTGATTAAATTAAGCTACAGACTAAAAAAACTGCAGTGTAAACCTAATGCAATCTACATGTTTTCATGCACTTGCTTATATTGCATTAAAAAAGGGAATTATTTCTAACCCAGAAAAATATGAGTCATCTGGTACTGTTAAAGACAGCCTTACTGAATTCTTTTTCTACAGTAAAAGGATTTTCTAGAGAAGTAAACCAAAATGATTTTTATAACAAAATATAGAATTATTGTAGCAACTTATCATTGACTTCCAATATTTGAGCAAAACATGACATCAATTTGCTAGTTAGTTTCAAAGTGTCAAAATGATGCTTTGACAGCTGATGCCAGAAAATGATGCTGGATGCCAGGATTTCCAGAATGACTTCCTGTTCCAAAGTGACGCGCAGTCCATGAATTAGACAGTGAGAGAAAACTGATCCTGCTCTACTGGTTTCTCCACCCATGCTCCAAGCCCTGCCTTCAGGAACGCTTTAAACAAACACTCTTTGGCAGTTTGATACTTAGTGGCCACCTGCTTAGTGTCATGGTAGAGGTTCGGTTTGAGGATCTTTGCGCGCAGGCTAGAGGAAAGCTGCACAAACAGAAAAAGAAAGAAAACAAACTATTACACAAAGCCATTCCAGGAACCAGAATCAAGAAAACCGAGAGAATGAGTGCAGCAATTTGAAAGAATGACAAACACTGAATTCTACCATTTTTGGATAGAACATTACTGTTGATTTGTATCCAACTACGTATCACTTCACAGCTCATAGCAAAACTATTGGTCCAGTGGGAACCCTGAGGATCTACTCATTTCCATAAGCACCTTGAAGGTCAAATTGAAACCATCATTATATTGCTTGATACTAACTGGCTGGCATTCTCTTTGAAACCCACCCCGTCTACTCTTCCTGGGACAGCTCACACCCACCTTTGTGGTTGCAAAGGCTCCCCTGACAGCAGGGCTGGGGAGGGAAGCAGTATTCCAGGGCCTTCAGCCAGAGATACACATACCCTGCACAGCACAGGTGGAAGGTCTACATGTAACCCCCATCATCCTCCCTGCCCCATGAACGGGGGGTGCATTACAGCAGTACCAGCTGAAATGGCTCTGCAGCTTTACAGGATAGATTAATAAGCGAAATATGAACAGAAGCTCCCCATGGCCGGCGGTTCTGCTCCTGCAGAATGTAGAAACTCTGTAGGAGCAGAACTTCAGTTAGCGTCATCTCAGGGAATTTCATCGGTTTTTGGTGAACCTAGATTATTGGTCAACTGCTGCTCAGAAAAATCAAGGCTGTAATAATAATGTTTAGAGTTTTAGGTCAGAAGGGACCATCAGATCATCTAGATCATACGAATCTGCCAAGTCTGTCTGAAATCTGCCAACTGCCCTTGTACTCTCTGCAGTTCTTTACTTTGTAAAATACACACTGGCCTTTGACAAAGGCACTTCTTGTGCTCAGTTCAAGCTTTAACCTAGCTGGACACAAATGCAGACTTCCTGAGAATTCTCTTCTGGGGATGCTGGGGCACCAATCCTCCTCCTTCAAACAGATAACTATAAGGGTGATGATGGTTACAGGAGAATTTTCCCTTCCATTCCCCTTTTTAGGATTGTTCATTACTACTTCTTACTCAAAGAGGTGCAAATGGTGCTTTGAAAACTCATGTGTCAGATATTGGGGATAACTGGACCCGAGAAAGTCTCTTGTCTTTTTCATTTTATTATTGTTTGGTGAGGCAATGGCAACTCTTTTCTGCGCTACAGGATGATATCTTCAGCCATTTGGACACAGCATTCTGCATTTTTCCCTAGATGTAGAATCAATACCATTAAGCACGGACAGGAAAGCATTTTCTCCTGAACTGATGCTAGAAGCTATCAGTTTGTTTCTCATGTTCAGCCAACTATCCTATCTTTCATTAAGTCAATGTAGTTCTTTTTGTTTTCCCTTTAATTTTTCCTATGTTTCTTCACTTGCAGCATGCAGGAGTGGATCTGTGAGAATTTATATCTGTCTGGAAGAGACATCCAGGGTGAAGTGTTTTAATCGTTTCTTGAATTGTTCATTTTCTGTTACACAGAAGGTGAAGTTGTTAGCATAAAAGAAGGTTGTAACTTTCTTATCAAGTCCAAATCTGCATTATTTTCAGTTGTTGTATAGCACAATCACTGACTGGTCTACTTTGGGATGTCAAAGAAGGACAGAGATTACTGTTGAACAAAGCCTTATGTTAAAAAGCTGCTGGAAAGACTGGAACGTAGATTTAAATGATCAGCAAGAATATGTTTAGATTGTGATGATAGCATCAAATTTCTCACTTGCACAATCAGTAAACTCGTTAATGTTTTGTTCTTCTATTTCAACATAGTTTCCTTCAATGGAACATTTAATCTTGAAGAATCCAGAGAAAAATATTTGTTGCATTCTCTGAGATAAGAACAAATCCTTTCTATCTTGCTATTTTACACATTCGGCAATGGTTACCTTTCACTTTGGAAGAATTATCTGTTTTCATTACTTTAGTTTATTCAATTGCTTGTTTCCTACCACTTCCCTCAGCATTGGCCAGTTAAATTAATGTCCTTATGTCTGCTGATCTCTAAAGACTATTCAGCCCTTTGCAGTATTGACATTTAGAGCTTTCGCATTTACTACAGTAGGACTGAGAAACAGCCACCTAGCCAATTCAGCGCTGTGAAAACTGAAAACTAAGATAAGCTGGCCCAATACATGTTATTAGGGACCCTGCCTACTCTGCAGAAGTTTCTAAATTCTAGTGAATTAATACCGCATAATGTTTCACAACTCCTCCCAATCCTCTCTCACTAACACCAAGTCATAGTGGATTCCACCCACTACGCAGTACCACTTTGTCAAGCCATCACTTGTGACCCCCACCCATTCATATCTTTTCAGGAAAATATTTCAGAGTGACACGTTAACAAAGTTGGGGAGGGGATGATGAAAAACATTTAAACCTAAGGGGTTATTATTTTTTTAAATAAGTCTTTCCCCCACCCACAATCCTGCCTGCTCTACTGCCCTTAAAAAGACAGAAACATCTTCCTTCCACATATTCTGGTGAGAAGGATCTCTGAACAGTGACAGGGGACTAAGAAGATGGCATGGGGTGAAAGTGAATGACAAGCTTATGCTACAGTCTCAGCACCCGACTGTCTATATTGCAGTAGTTCAGTGCCTTGCCGCACTACAGTAAGAAATGATAGACTCCAAAAGACTGTTGTAGGAATACTGATCCAGCTGAAATGACTGGCTCAAGGTGCTGTTTGCTTCCATCAATACAGATGCTTTGAAGAGAGGATGGGAGAACCCTAAGGATCATGGTTTACTGCTTGTACCTTTCCATTTTTATAAAGGATCAACCATCATGGGTTAAAGAAATCCAAACGTTCAAAAAGCAATTCTTTGGCTTTTACCTGCACCTCCTGGGGAAGACCAGGGGAGAAAACCTGGCCCCACTTAAGCCACTCCCTTTGACTTCAATGGGGCTAGGATTTTACCCACATGTTCTCAAACAGGAGTGCCTCTTAACACTAAACTATAGCCCCCCCACACATGGCTGCCTCGCCTGATATGTCAGAGGATGGACTCAGGGTCTGATCTGGCAAATCTTAGCCTTCCTGGTTTGTAACCTTAGTATTCTGTGGGCTGGGCTCCAGAAGAGCTACTAAAAGTCTGTCTTGTCTGGTACATTAAAATTATAAGCAAAGCTCAAAGGAGTCAACATTTTCACTTCACTTGTTCTAGAGGCAGGTAATTAGATCTTCATATACATTTACACTAGAAATTATCATATTAAAGAAAACGTGGAACAAAGACATCTCTCTTTTCTCCATTTTTACCCAATTACTAACCAGCACATAATAAGCCAGCACATTACAATCTTTTATTAGAAAGGTGGTTATGAGATTGAGCAAAATTGAAAGCCAACAGTGAAAAAATACTCCTATCTTTGGACATGTACCTTTGCATGAATACGCATCCAGCGACTGTACAAAGCGTGCTTACAAAGGCGAGATGCACGACCCATCTCATCCTTGCCAGTTGTGGCATTAATAACTTCAAGACCAGTGTCTCCTACTGTCCAGTTTACACTGAAATTAGGTGCTTTTCCCGGTTGGCGGGCTTCTGCATTGCTAATACCTGAAAGGGAAGAGGTACATAATAATGGAAAATGTGAAAATTCCTGCTCAGTTGTTTACAGATGAAGGAGTGATTGGATAGTGCTATACAGATCATACTGTTAGGCATTCTTATAGCTGTGGTTCTAAAATACCTCCATGGTTTTCAACAGCTACTTCAACAGCCATGCCCATTCCATTACTATTTATGGGGAACGTGCAGCTAAAATGTCATTTCCCGCTATCAGGCTCAGTTGTGCACGTCTGCTTGATCAGAAATCTGAAAATCCATGCGTGCTTCTATTGGTGATGGTAGGGAAGGTAAAGAGATTATGGAAAGAGCTGTAACAAGATCACATTAAACAATAATACTGGAGCATCACAGTATGCAATACACCTTGGGTTGATCTTAGTTTAGCTCATAAACTAAGCAGATTTGGGCCTACTGAGTAGCTAAATAGAGGAATGCCCAGGTTCCACAGAGTCTCACTAGCAACCCTGTACTGTACAAGTCTGAATATTATTAAGCAGAATTAATGTCCTTAATCAGTTCCCACTCCTGGTGCTAGGAGAGTGCTGTTGCAGCTATCAGAGATTCTTAGATTCCAAGGCCAGAGGAGACCACTATGATCATCTAGTCTAACCTGCGGTATAGCACAAGCCAGAGAACTTCCCCAAAGTAATTCCTAGAGCAGATCTCATAATAAAACATCCAATCTTGATTTAAATATTGTCAGTGATGGGGAATCCACCACAACCCTTGGGAAATTGTTCCAATGGTTAATTACTCTCACTGTTAAAAAAGTATGCCTTATTCCCAGTTTGAATTTGTCTAGCTTTAACTTCCAGCCATTGTATCATGTTAGACCTTTCTCTGCTAGGCTGAAGAGCCCATTATGAAATATTTGTTCCCAATGAAGGTATTTATAGACTGGAATCCAGTCACCCCTTAACCTTCTCTTGTTGAGCTAAATAGCTTGAGTTCTTTGAGTCTATAAGGAGAGGTTACTCACCTTGTGTAGTATCTGGAGTTATTCAAGATGTGTGTCCCTGTGAGTGCTCCACTTCAGGTGTGCCTGTGCCCTGTGCCTTTGATCATAGCAATGCCTCTTCAGCCCACACATGCATCCTACACATCCTTGTGCCCAGCACTGAGGTTATATGGGGCTGTGTGGACTAACTGCCCTCAGTTCCTTCGCCTCTGCAAAGTTCCAAAAGGGAGACACTGAAGCAACAGAGGAGGAGGCTAGGTAGCAGATCATCCAGAGCGGCACACATCTCAAAGAACTCCAGCTACTGCACAAGGTGAGTATCCTCCCCTCCTTCTCTGAGTAGCATCCCTGTGGGTGCTCTGCTTCAGGTGTCTCCTAAGCAGGACCCTGCTAAGGATGCAGGTGGTTCGGAACAGAGTCCAATACAGAGGAGAGAATGACATTGCCCACAGCAGTGTCATATCTTGCAGCAAGGACCAAAGCATAATGGATAGAAAAAGTATGAACAGAGGACCAAGTTGCTGCTCTCTGGATGTCTGCAATTGGTGCATCCTTAAGTCAGAATGCAGATGCAGATAGTGCTTTTGTTGAATGTGCAATCGCTCTCAAAGGAGTTGAAGTTGAGTTCACTTGTAACAGATCTTGATACATCCAGAGATCTACTTTGATAACCCCTGTTTTGAAATAACAGAATGCTTGTTTCGGTCCACAAAGGATACAAATAGTCTTGCGGATCTTCTATAAGGTTTGGTCCTATCTAAGTAAAAACCTAATGCCCTCCTGACATCTAGAGTCTGATGTGGCTTTGGGGAAAAACATGAGATCAATGATTAATTCATTCTGAGGACAGCCAAGATAAAAATCTTGGATGGGCCCATAGCAAAATCTTCTCTCTGATGAACACCATAAATGTGTGTGTGGGTGTCTGGCATTAAAGCCCCTAATTCCACAGCCCTTTGGGCAAAAGTGCTTCCCACTAGGAAGGCTGTCCTCACTGAATAAACTAACAAAGAACATGTAGCTAGTGGCTGAAAAGGATGCTTCATAAGGCAATTAAGGATTAGGCTTAGGTCCCAGCAAAGCACAGGATCTCCAACTTGTGGAGAGAGATTTGCCATTGTTATTGATCAGAACCCATCATCAGCATGGACACATGTCCTCTGGAATGGTGACTGAAGCATGCAGGGATTATAAATCTTTAGCGCATGTGGCACTTAAATATCTTGCAATGCCGGCTACAACAGTGCCATGCAAATGCCTGTTCTCATTTTCAGGTGACACTGTGAACAAGAAGTGCGCAGCATTATCTCCTGCAAATGTAAACACACTTGTTTGTCTGAGTGATTGGCTGAACAAGAAGTAGTTCTGAGTGCGCTTGTAGGCTCTAAAGTTTTAATTTTTTTTAAATGCATTTTTTTTTGTACATAATTCTACATTTGTAAGTTCAACATTCGTGATAAAGAGATTGTACTACAGTACTTGTATTAGGTGAATTGAAAAATACTATTTCTTTTATTTTTACAGTGCAAATATTCGTAATAAAAATAAAGTGAGCGCTGTACACTTTGTATTCTGCGTTTTAATTGAAATCAATATATTTGAAAATGTAGAAAACATCTAAAACATTTAAATGGTATTTTATTATTAACAGCACAATTAATTGTGATTAATTTTTTAAATTGTGCGATTAATCGTGATGAATTTTTTTAATCGCTTGATAGCCCTAGCTGAGACTCAATCAATCCATCAAAACTGTTGCTTGGAGAATGCACATGGCTGAATGTAGGTACAGCTACAGCTGAATGAGGGTTCTTTTTAGAGTATCTTGGCCTGTTGGAAAGGGGCTCAGCTGGTCTATGACAAGTTGAATATGGGGCTGGTGTGCTCTCTGTGCCATCTGAGACCTACTAAATCGCCTCTTATTTACAAGAATACAAATCCCTAAGGACCACAGTGTGTCCTTTAAAGTGTGGAGATATGTATCCATCGAGTCTGCACAGAGCTTGCAACCATCAAAAGGGAGGTCTTAAATGGTGCTCTGAACCCCTCTTGGGAAGCCCAAGATCTCCAACCAAGACACTCTTCTTATGACCACTACAGTGGATACAGATTGTGCCGTAGTATCTGCAGCATCCAAGGAGGCTTGGAGGGATGTCTGCCAGGAACTGACCCTGTTGTACCTCAAATTAGTCACAATGTTCCTCTGGCAGGTGCTCAATAAAATACTAATTTTTTTTTGTAGTTTAAATAATCATATTTTGCCATGAGCACCTGATGATTTGCTATTCTGAACGGAAGTGTAGCAGAAGAGTAAGACTCTGTGTATGGGGTGGACTTTGAGCTATGCTATCTACCTTGTTCATAAATGGACTCCACTTCCAAGGAATTTGGAGCTGGGTGCAAAAATGGAAACTCTGATTCTCTGGCAGGGACATAATGCTTTTTGCAGGTAGGCAGTGCAGTAGCTTGGGATTGCCAAACAGTTTCAGCAGGCCCCATAAGAGCTTCATGGACCAGAGTGTAATCTTCATAGATGAGGAGGTGTGTAAGGTATATAGCAGTTTATGGTGGGACTCCTGAACTTGCTCTAAAGGAATTTGTTGAATGTTAGCAATTTGCTTCAGCAGTTCCTGAAATTACTTGAAGTCATCCACCATAGAAGGTAATGGAGGCATCACAGCTTCATCAGGCTAGGAGGAGGAAATACTAGTAAGAAGTGTCACCTCTTTATCCACTCTTGCTTCTTGCTCCCCAAAGGTCTCTTCCTCTGGCACAGGTGGTGGTAGAGGATGTTGAGGGGAATGGGCCCCTCTCTGCTCCTTCAGGTGGTGTGAAGATTGTGTGGCAAATTGTTGATGACAGAACACCCAAAGATCCCATCAAGCCCACTCAGGGGAGCAAATGACATAGATGGAGGTATTCACGTTGATGCCATTTGAGGTCTATTCTCCTCTAATATGTCAGCTTGGAGGGAGAGAGATGAATCTTAGAATAGACATGGGACCCCTGAACCAATATGTGAAAGTCTGAGGTGTCCTCTTCCACATACTACAAGGGAGGAGGCAGATAGCTGTTCCACTTGCAAAGTAGATGAAGGTGAGCATGGTATTCTAGGAGGCAGAGGGGTGAGAGGATCTTGATGCTGATAACCCCAGCACTTGTTAACAGAGGAGTTTCTGGCTCCAATGATACCATCAGGCCTTTAGGGTACCTACATTCTTGCGGAACTGATGGTATCAAATATTGGGTCGAGCATGGACCGGTGGAGGATGTCTTCAATTTTGATGCAGGTGGTTGGCATGAGAGTGTGTCAGCTCCAATTCCACTGGTACCACGGGTAGCCGAGCAGTCTTTGGTACCACTGACTTTCTGGTTATCAATATGGAGTGCTGTTCAGGGATGGACTCAGAACTTTTCTCAACTGTACCTCTGCCACTTTGGGTATGGATATCCAAGCTCGATACTGAGTCTCTCTAAGATAACTGACTCCACTTTGCATTTGCAGTACCAGCATCACTTGGAGCCTCTGTGGAGTTCCTCTTGGGATCTGAGGTCTCCATAGTCTGCTTGTGCATCGGAGATTGATATTTTCTTGAAGATTTATTCCTCACCTCCTCTTAGAGCCAAATATTGAGGCGGAGGTCTGTGGTACTGTAGATGTACTTGGTGCTGCAGTACCATGTACATGTCTTGCAGCCTCCAGTGACTGAGATCCTGATGTTGACAGGGCACTAGTGGTACTTGGGGGGGGGGTCTACATATGTGGGGCAGGGGCCTTCACCCATAGTCCAAAGCTGATCATAAAGCTTTCTCCATCATGAGGAGTTTAAATTTGATCTCCCTATTTTTTTTGGCTCTATCCTTGAAGGACGTGCAGGTCTTTCACTTACTGGGGATATGAGTATCACTCAAACAGCAGAGTAGGGTGACCAGATGTCCCAATTTTATAGGGACAGCCCTAATTTTGGGGGCTTTTTCTTATATAGGCACCTATTACCCCTCACCCCGTCCTGATTTTGTACACTTCCTATCCAGCAGAGACACTAGGAATGGAATAGCCTCATGTCAGGAGCCCAGGGAGCCTAGCATTCTTGTGTAAATAAACAAAAACTGACTCCTATGAAGGGAAAAATCTTAACCACCATCTAACTATGTCTATGAATAATTTTTTTATGGGAATAGAAAAAAAAAGGGGGGGTAAACAAATGTTCCTACAAGTAAAAACACTAAAAAGGTATTTAATTATATGCAAAGTGACTAATTGCTGAATACTATAGAGAATAGACACAGGTAAACTCTGTCTCAGGCCCAAAGTGATTAAGAAGGAATGGAGAGTGGTTCGCCCACACAATCCCATATAGCCTTGGTGTAGGGCACAAGGATGTGTGCAGCACATGCATGGGCCACATGTTACCAAAAATCCCCAATCAAAGGCACAGCTGCACCCACGAGAACACTTCTCAAAGACGACAGCATGTTTTCTAATCCTTTAATCATTCTCGTGGTTCTTCTGTTGATAAATTGGACCCTCTCCAATTTATTAACAACCTTCATGTATTGTGGACATCAATACTGGAGACAGCATTCCAGCAGCAATTACACGTGTGCCATACAGAGGTGAAAGAACATCTCTTTTCCTACTTGAGATTCCCTGTTTATGCATCCAAGTTTTGAATTAGTCCTCTTGGCCACAACATTGCACAGGAAGCTCATGATCAGCTGATTATCCACCACAACACCCAAATCTTTTTCAGAGTTACTGCTTCATGGGATAGAGTTACCTGTCTTGAAATGAGACCTATAACTGAGATCTAGGCCACTCATTGTCATTCATGATCAGCCTAAGATCTTAGAATCATTGAATATCAGGGTTGGAAGAGACCTCAGGAGGTCATCTAGTCCAACCCCCAACTCAAAGCAGGACAAAGCCCAACTAAATCATCCCAGCCAGGGCTTTGTCAAGCCTGACCTTAAAAACCTCTAAGGATGGAGATTTAACCACCTCCCTAGGTAACCCATTTTGGTGCTTCATCACCCTCCTAGTGAAACAGTGTTTCCTAATATTAATAATGTAATTCCTATTACTGTAACCTAGATCTTCCCCACTGCAGCTTGAGACCATTGGTTCTTGTTCTGTCATCTGTCATCACTGAGAACAATCTAGCTGAATCCTCTTTGGAACCCCACTTCAGGTAGCTGAAAGCTGCTATCAAATCCCCCCTCACTCTTCTCTTCTGTAGACTAAATAAGCCCAGTTCCCTCAGCCTCTCCTCAAAAATCATGTGCCCCAGCCTCCTAATCATTTATGTCGCCCCCCACTGGATTTTCTTCATTTTGTCCACATCCTTTCTGTAGGGGGGGGGCTGGAAACTAGACGCAATACTCCAGATGTGGCCTCACCAGTGCTGAATAGAGGGGAATAATCACTTACCTCGATCTGCTGGCAATGCTCCTACTAATGCAGCCCAATATGCCATTAGCCTTCTTGGCAACAAGGGCACACTGTTGACTCATATCCAGTTTCTTGTCAACTGTAATCCCCAGGTACTTTTCTGCAGAACTGTTGCTTAGCCAGTCGATCCCCAGCCTGTAGCAGTGCACAGGATTCTTCCGTCCTAGTGCAGGACTCTGCACTTGTCCTTGTTGAACCTCATCAGATTTCTTTTGGCCCAATCCTCCAATTTGTCTAGGTCACTTGGACCCTATCCCTACCCTCTAGCATATCTACCTCTCCCCCCAGCTTAGTGTCATCCACAAATGTGCTGAGGGTGCAATCCATCTCATCATCCAGATCATTAATGAAGATGTTGAACAAAACTGGCTCCAGGACCAACCCTGGGGCACTCCGCTTGATACCGACTGCCATCTAGACATGGAGTCATTAGTCACTACCTGTAGAGCCTGACGATCTAGCCAGCTTTCTATCCACCATACAGTCCATTCATCCAATCCATACTTTTTAAGAGTTGCTGACAAGAATACCATGGGAGACTGTATCAAAAGCTTTGCTAAAGTCAAGATATATCACGTCCACCAATTTCCCCATAAACACAGAGCCAGTTATCTTGTCATAGAAGGCAATCAGGTTGGTGAGGCATGACTTGCTCTTAGTGAATCCATGTTGACTGTTCCTGATCATCTTCTCTCCTCCACATGCTTCAAAATGAAACCTGCTCCATGATTTTTCCAGGGACTGAGGTGAGGCTGACTGGTGTGTAGTTCCTTGGATTCTCCTTCTTCCCTTTTTAAAAGATGGACACTATATCTGTCTTTTCCCAATCTTCCAGGACCTCCCCCCGATCGCCATGAGTTTTCAGAGATAATGGCCAATGGTTCTGCAATCACAACAGTCAACTCCCTCAGCACCCTCAGGTGCATTAGATCCAGCCCCATGGACTTGTGCATGTCCAACTTTTCTAAATAGTCCTTAACCTGTTCTTTCAGCACTGAGGGATGCTCACCTCCTCCCCATACTGTGCTGACCAAGGCAGCAGTCTGGAGCTGACCTTGTCTGTGAAGACTGAGGCAAAAAAAGCATTGAGTACTTCAGCTTCTTCCACATCTTCTGTCACTAGGTTGCCTTCCTTATTCAGTAAGGGTCCCACACTTTCCCTGATCTTCTTCTTGTTGCTAACATACCTGTAGAAACCCTATTTTTACCCTTCACATGCCTTGCTAGCTGCAACTCCAATTGTGCTTTGGCCTGTCTGATTACACCCCGGCATGCTCGAACAATATTTTTATACTTCTCCCTAGTCATCTGTCCAAGTTTCCACTTCTTGTAAGGTTCCTTTTTGAGTTTAAGCTCACCGAAGATTTCTCTGTTAAGCCAAGCTGGTTGCCTGCCATATTTACTATTCTTTCTGCACATTGGGATTGTTTGTTGCTGCGCCCTCAATAAGGCTTCTTTAAAATACAGCCAGCTCTCCTGGACTCTTTTCTTCCTCATATTAGCCTCCCAGGGGATCCTGCCCATCAGTTCTCTGAGGAAGTCAAAGTCTGCTTTTCTGAAGTCCAGGGTCCATATTCTGCTGCTCTCCTTTTGTCAGGATCCTGAACTCGACCATCTCATGGTCACTGCTGCCCCGCTTGCCACCCACTCCTACTTCCCCTACAAATTCTTCCCCGTTTGTGAGCAGCAGATCAAGAGGAGCACAGCCCCTAGTTGGTTCCTCCAGCACTTGCACCAGGAAGTTGTCCCAGCAACTTCCTAGATTGTCTGCGCAGTGTTGTATTGCTCTCCCAGCAGATGTCAGCAATTTGTCATGGATATTTTTAGTAAAAGTCATGGACAGGTCACAGGCAATAAAGAAAAATTCACAGAAGCCCGTGGAGGCTCAGAGCTTCAGCGTCCCCTGCTCTCAGTGGCTCGGAGCTGGCTGACACAGGCAGCAGAACTACTCATAGCAAAACTTGAGCAAAAATCTGCTCAAACTTCCTGTGGGTAAGAGGACTTTTCACTCCCTCCATTTTCCCATATAAGATTGCAACTTGGGGGCACACACTGGACATGACAACTTCTAAACAGATACTGCAATATGCTTCAGGAGCATAACAGACACTAGCAGTTATATAACATATTTTCCATATACATATCAACAAAGAAGGCCTACTCTTTCTTACGCTGCAAAGAGTGTATAGACAACCATGCATAAGAACTACTGACTACTGTTAATTTAGCTTGCACACATTATAAAAGTTCCCCAAAACAAGGTTCTTGCTTCCACTGAGAGACCAGGATTAGGCCCAGCAACTTTTATACAGGTCACAAATTTGATTAAACTTACCTTCTAGATGTATCCTTTATCTCCTGTCTCATGCTGGATACAAATCAATGATTTTTAAAAAAATATATTATAAGTTGGATTTTTAGGTAAATAATATTTTTATTTACATTAATGTGCTATTTTAAAGAAAATTAACCTATTTAATATTAAATTTGAAATTATGACCACGTAAGTTAAGGTCTAAACGTATTATAATCTAGTGAAATCATTGATTTTAAGGAAATAAAATAATATTCACGCCTTACATGTTGCTGCCAAAGTTTTAAAGAAAGTCAAACCACTAAACTGGCAGAAATCTCTAAGCACCTGAAACCAGAGTTTGTTAAGTGCTAACCCAGCTTTTGACTAGCCTCTTCTGCAGAGATAATATTGTCCGCATTTCAGTTTACTCAACCAGTTCAGTTCAATAACTAGTTCATTCAAAGCTGAGAAAACAATTGGGATTTGAAAAAGCACAAATGTTTATTTTCCTCTTCCAAACTATGAACAAAAATGAGGTGTGAGGGGATGAGATCTACTAGTTCTAAAACCTTGAAGGACACGGTGACTGGATATAATCAGTTCAATTTACTAATTACAGATACTACTTCCTCTGTTCAATAAATTAGTTAGTTTTAAATGCAAAACATGTTCAATAAAAAAGTAAGTTTATGTACCCAGCACGTCAGTTAGTTTTATTTAACTAATAATCAGTTTTAAAATGGTATTTTTGGACATTTTAACTGAATTCCAATTTCCATCCAAATGCAGCTTGACACAAATCACTAGTAAAAATCATCTAGTAAATAAGACGTGTCTGTCATTCACCATTTTCTAACATAATAAAAACTGTAACAAATAAGAATCTAAGTGAATGTATGTTAAGTTACATAGGTGCTTAAATAAATGTTATATATATATATAATGTAGTCTCCTGGTTAGCAAAAAGTAGTACCAATTCATACCAATCAATGAGAATCAACCTTACTTTAGCAAAATAATGTAACAATATAAATGCAATACAAAATTAAAATCTATGATTTAAATCAAGGTTTCCTGCTTGCTGATTTAAATCATGACTGTAATTAGTGATTCCGGTCACTTTGCTTTAAATCAGTCCACCCTGTTCTGTCAGCATTTTCAAAGCTCGTTTCCACCATGTGATTCCCATTTCAAAAACCCACCACTTTAATGAGAAGAGGACTTCTTGCAGGACTGTGACCATCATGTCCATGAAGTATCTGCTGAGTGGATACACTGATTTCAACTACCTTCACATGAAGCATAGAGGAAGCCTAGCAAATGGCACCACATAGGTGCATGAGGCCATGTGTCCTAAAAGTCTGATGCATGTTTTCACTGATGTTCTTAGGTGAGCTTGAAGTTGGTTGATACGATCTACTATTGTTTGGAATCTCTCCTGTGAAAGGTAAACTCTCGCTGTCCTCAGTTTCATAGTGCTCCTAGGAACGCTGTGCTCTGAGTCAGTCAGTATGGATTTTTCTCTGTTGACTCTGAGGTTCTGTGAGGTGGAGAGCTTTAGAATTAATTAAATGGAGTCAGTCACTTGCTGGGGTGATCTTCCTCGAATCAGCCAGTCGTCGAGGTAAGGATAGACCTGGATTCTGTGTTTCTTTGGTTGAGCTACCATTATTTCCAAGCATTTGGTGAATATCCTGTGTCCTGTACAAAGACCTAAGGGCAGGAACTTGTGCTGGTAGTGAGATGTTCCCACCTGGAATCTGAGGTATTCTCTATGGGCTGGATGGATTGATATATGGATATATGCATCTTGCAGGCAGACATCTGTGAACCAGTTCTGAGGGAATTAGAGAGGCTAGAGTCACCATCCTGAACTTGAAATGGCAGATGAATGCTGAGATGTTGAAGGTATGGGATGGGCTGCCAACCACCTTTCATCTCTGGGATGAGAAAGTAATGGAAATAAAATCCCTGCCCCTGAACACAAAGGGAACGTCCCTCCTCCAGTTGTAGAAGGGAGTCTACTTATTTTCTAAACAGTCTCTTGTGAGTAAGGATGGGAAAAGGACAGTCACCTGTTCTGTAACTGGTGTTCTTTGAGATGTGTTGCTCAGGTGCATTGCACAGTAGGTGTGCACCCATGCCGGAAGTTTTTCCCTTAGCAGTACCCGTACTGGGGGAGCGCCACTGTGACCCCTAGCGTGGTGCCTCTATACCACACTATAAGGGGAGCTGCACGCTCCCCCTACCCTTGGTTCCTTCCTGCCAGACAACTCCGACAGAGGGGAAGGAGGGCGGGATGTGGAATACACCTGAGCAACACATCTTGAAGAATGCCAGTTACGGAAAAGGTAACTGTCCTTTCTTTTTCGAGTGATTGCTCATGTGTATTCCACAGTAGGTGATTCCAAGCTATCCCTGTTGGAGATGGGTAGGAGTTCACAATAGACTGGGACGGAGTACTGCCCTGCCGAACCTGGCGTCATCCCTAAACTGGGAGACAATTGCGTAATGCGAAGTGAATGTGTGAACCGAGGCCCAACTGGTCGCTCTACAAATGTCTTGGATAGGGACATGGGCTACGAAGGCAGCTGATGAGGCCTGAGCCCTCTTTGAGTGTGCCCTAATGACTGGTGGCAGGAGAACCCCTGCCAGATCATAGCATGTGCGCATACACGAGGTAATCCAGCGAGAAAGAGATAGGTTGCCCCTTCACTTGCTGAGCTGAGGCAACAAAAAGCTGTGAGGATTTCCGGAATGGTTTGGTCCGATCCAGGTAAAATGCCAGGGCTCTATGTACACAGAGCATATGAAGGCAGTGTTCCTCATTGGAGGAATGGGGCTTAGGACAGAGCACAAGAAGAAAGATGCTCTGTTCCATGTGGAAGGCGGAGACCATCTTCGGGAGGAATGTCGGGTGTGGGCGAAGCTGGACTTTATCCCTGTAGAAGACAATACAGGGGGGTCCAAGGTCAAGGCCCTGAGTTCCAAGACACAGCAGGCCGATGTGATTGCTACAAGGAAGGCCACCTCCCATGAGAGGTGAGACCAGGAACACGTGGCCAGGGGTTCAAATGGAGGACCCATGAGACAGGACAAAACCAGGTTCAGGTCCCATTGTGGCACGGGGGGTCTAGCGTATGGGAATGAATGATCAAGGCCCTTCAGAAAGCGGGAGGTCACAGAGTGGGAGAAGACCGAGTGCCCTTGCACTAGCGGGTGTAAGGCCGTTATGGCTGCCAGGTGTACCCTGACCGAGGTGGGTGCCAGTCCTTGGGTCATAAGGGACAGGAGATAGTCCAGGATAAGCTGGAAAGAAGTGGAGGAGGGGGAGACTCGCCGCTCACTCGCCCACTTGGAGAACCTGGACCACTTCGCCATGTATGTACAGCACGTGGACTGCTTCCTGCTTTCCAGGAGGACCTGCCTTACCTGCTCCGAACACCTGCCCTCCTCCTCGTCTAGCCACGGAGCAACCACGCTGTCAGGTGGAGTGCGGCAAGATTGAGATGGAGAAGGTGGTCCCCATCCTGGGAAAGGAGGTCCAGGTGAAGCTGCAGCGTTCTCGGGGGGGCCACCAAGAGGCGAAGGAGGGTCCCGTACCAGTGTTGGCGGGCCACGCCGGGGCTATGAGGATGACTCTCGCCTTGTCTGCTTCTACCTTTTACTTTGCTGGTGAGGGGGAACGGTGCGAAAGCATAAAGGAGCCGGCCTAACCACTGCAGAAGGAATGCATCAGAGATCACGCCTCTCCCCATCCCTCCCCGGAGCAGAACTGGGGGCAACGCCAGTTCTGGCTGGTTGCAAAGAGGTCGACCTGGGGAACGCCCCACTCTTGGAAGAGACGGTGTGCGACCTTTGAGTGGAGCAACCACTCGTACTGGGGGGAGAAGACCCTGCTGAGGTGGTCTGCTTGTGTATTGCAGCCTGGGAGATGTACGGCCCTCAGAAGATATTGTGGGCTGTACAGAACTCCTATAGGCTCAGGGCTTCCCAGCAGAGGGTTAGGGAGCGAGTCCCACCTTGCCTGTCTGGGGGGAGAGAGGCTGTGGCCCTCGAGAAGTCCAGCAGCGCCCCAATGAACTCTATGCGCTGAACTGGAACTAAGGTTGATTTGGTCTTGTTCACCACTAGGCCAAGACCGGTGCATGACAAGAGGAGCAGCTTCACATGGGTCTTTACCTCGGAACGGGAGTTGCCCTTGAGAAGCCAATCATCCAGATATGGGAAGATCTGTCCCCACTCCCACCTGAGATAGGCTGCTACCACAGCCATACACTTTGTGAAAACCCTGGGTGCCGTGGATAGGCCAAATGGAAGGACCGCAAACTGATAGTGGTCTGACCCCATTAGGAAGCGGAGGTAGCACCTGTGTCCCTCGAAAATATGGATGTGGAAGTACACAGCATGGAGGTCCAGGGATGCATACCAGACCCCCGGGTCCAGGGAGGGGATAATTGAGGCCAGGGACACCACATAGAACTTGGAGCGGGCCAGAAAACTGTTTAGGCCCTGGAGGTCCAGGAAGGGCCTGAGGCCCCCTTTGGCCTTCGGGATCAGGAAGTACTGGGAGTAGAACTCTTTGCCCTGGAATTCTACTGGTACTTTTTCCACTGCCCCCAGGTGCAGTAAACAGTCCACCTCCTGTCCTAGGAGGTGGACATGCTCCGGGTCCCCTGGGTCCACCAAGGAGGGTGGGTGATTTGGCGTGGGGGAGGTGGACTGCAACATGTAACCCTTGGAAATGGTGCTGAGGACCCACTGGTCCGATGTTATACGGGACCACGCCATGCGGAAGGCAGGTGAACGGTTGCAGAACACAAACTTTATTAATCGGGGGGTCTCCCTGGCAACTAGCCCGGTGCCCTCCTGCAAACAGTTAAAACTGCCTCTTTCCCTGCCTCTAGCCCTTAGAGGGTCCGGGCTGCAGGTTGGAGTGGGACTGTCGCTGAGACCAGTGTTTCTGGTCTCTCGGTCTCTTATAAAGGGGTTCGTATCTGCTCCATGCAGGTTGAGCTGATGGTTGCGGTTTGGCCTTGTCCTTAGCTGGAGGGACGTAGAGGCCCGAGATCTGCAGGGTGGTATGGGAATCCTTCATCTCATGCAGCCTGACATCCATCTGCTCTGTGAAGAGCGCTTTCCCATCAAATGGGAGGTCTTGCATAAGGGATTGGACCTCTGTCGACAGTTCAGACAGGAGGAGCCACAACGCCCTACACATGGAAATCGCAGAAGCCATTGAGTGGGCTGCAGTGTCGGCTGCGTCCGACGCCGCTTGCAGGGTTGCTTTCGCCGCTGCCATCCCCTCTTCCAACAGGACCTTAAAGTCCCTCCTGTCCTGGTCTGGAAGGAGACACTCCCACAAATTAAAGTCATATCTGCTCAGCAAGGCCTGGTGGTTGGCTACTTGCCAAGAAGTAAATTTTTCTACCAAAGGAGTTCAGTCGTCTGGCGTCCTTATTTTTGGGGGTAGGCGCGGGCTGGCCTTGTTGCTCTCTGTGGTTTACCGACTCTACCACAAGCGAGTTAGGTGCTGGGTGGGAATAGAGGTATTCATGATCCTTGGCTGGCACAAAGTATTTCCTTTCAGTCTTCTTCGAGATTGGGGCCAAGGAGGCAGGAGTCTGCCACAGGGTGCTGGCAATGTTGGCTACACCCTGGTGCAGGGGCAGAGCCACGTGGCCCGGTGCTGAGGGGGACAACACGTTAAAAAGGGAAACGGAAGGGCCCTCCATTTCCTCAGCCTGCAGCTGGAGGCTGGATGCCATCCGCTTTAGCAGGTCTTGGTGCGCCTTAAAGTTCTCCTGAGGGATTGATGGCAGGGGAGCCGTTATAGTGTCATCCAATGCCAGGGAAAAGGCTAGCATGGAGCCATGGGCCTGGGCTGGTACTGGCGGATTGAGCCCCAGATCAGAGTCTGGGCGTGGGTCCGCTGACTCATGGCCCACCGATCTGTCTCTCAGATGGCCAGACGAGGCTGATGGGGCCTGACACGCTCCGGTGACCTAGCTGGCCCCTGTCTGGGCGGCCATGGGCGGCCATGGTGCCCACTGGCTCCAATGTCCCTGCCATGGGACCCCTTGCCACTGACTTGGTTGAGGGCCTGGTGGCGGTAGTTGCCCCGGCTGGTGTGTGCGGGCCGGGATGGGCAGCTGGGTGCCAAGGCCGAGGTCATCGTCGAGTGCACGGTCTCACAGGAACATTATGAGCGGCAGTTCCTGTGATGTTGCCTCCCTTGGGACATGGACCTCGATGTCGAGGACTGGTACCTGCCCGAAGTGCTACTTTGGTACCCATGATGGCAGCGGGAACTCTGGTGCCCTGTGCTGGGTCATCACGAAGGGAATCCTGAGAGCAATGTCTAGTTGAGCTGGAACTGGAACAAGACCGACGACGTCTATCCCATTGAGAATGGCTGCGGTAGTCACATCATGAAGGGAAAGGTTCCTGGTGTCTTTCTCGATGCCTGTGCCTGCTGGCAGGTGGCGTAGAGGGTCTCCAAGACTCCTGTGTGGGTGGTGACCAGGATGGCCTGATTGGCGTCGAGGGAGGGCGCGAGCTGCTGGACGATTGATCGCTGTGCGTCGAACAGTGCGGGGAGTGGCCCTCAGAGT
Organism: Gopherus evgoodei; assembly: GCF_007399415.2. Taxonomy (NCBI): domain Eukaryota; kingdom Metazoa; phylum Chordata; order Testudines; family Testudinidae; genus Gopherus; species Gopherus evgoodei. Next base: position 9,420,904 of record NC_044332.1, on the reverse strand, counting down.
GGGAACTGCGACCGGCAGAAGTCTGATGGGCACCCAATAGGGGCTTGCCCCAAGACCAGGGAGCCGTCACTGGCTGCACGTCTGGAACCTGCAGACTCATAATGTCCTTTGCGGCCCACATAGCCTCTGGTGTCGATGGCATCCATACCGGCGGAGAAATGCGGGCACATGGTACTGGGCTGCTCCGCTCAACACGAGTCAGAGGCCTTGAGCCCGGGGGGGGGACTGTGGGCTGCCCGACGTGGGACCAGCCTCCCCTCTTTCCATATCTCGGCGCCGCTGCAAGGTAGGGCTCTTTCCCTGTTTCTTGGAAGGGGAGCGGTGCCGGCTGGCAGAGGGGGCCTCGCTATGCACTGATGATGCGGCGGCGGGTGCCGAGTCTGCCTGATGTGCCAGAGTGGGGTCAACGCCGATTCCAACAGGAACGCATGGAGTCTAATGTCTCTCTCCTTGGTTTGCGGCTTAAATGACCTGCAGATCTTACAACATTCGCTGATGTGAGTCTCAACCACGCAGCAGAGACACTCAGCGTGCGGGTCACTTGTAGGCATAGAATGGCGACAAGAGTCGCACGACTTGAAGCCTGGGGCATGCCCTGAGCCCACTCTAACAACTGAAGTAACAATTCCAGGAACGGTACCACTAATGTGGCTGGAGCACAAAGTTCTGACTACCTTCACTGGCGGCAAGAAGGAACTGAGGGTGCGGGGAGTGCGCAGCTCCCCTTATAGCACAGTATAGAGGCGCCACTCTAGGGGTCGCAGCAGCGCTCCCCCAGTACAGGTACTGCTAAGGGAAAGCTTCCGGCACCGGTGCACATGACGAACATTCACACCTACTATGGAATACATATGAGCAATCACTCGAAGAAGAAGGGGGGAGGTGATGGGAATAGACCAGAACCGAACATAATTCCCCTTGTTTATAATCTCCAAGATCCACCAGTCCAAGGTAATCCCAACCCAAGTTTCTAAAAATAAGAGAGACAGTTGCCAAAAAGGGAGCTGAACGGAAAAGTTTCTCAGGTGGCCCTATCAGGTGCTCAACACTGGTTTCAAATATGCTGCCTGTTGGAACCCCCAGACTGTTGGGCAGTGGAAGAGCAGGCAGTGGGTAATTTATGATGGAATCTACCTCTTCCTTGGTGGCTCTGAGATTCTCTAAGGGTGACAGCAACTGCATGTATATTCCTCCTCCGCTGTCCACCAAGGGCATCCAATTCTAGGCTTCCAATTCCACAGCCATCACTTCTTTTGGGCAGAGACCCATGTCTCTCTCCCTTCTGTGTGGGATTTTTCCAGCTGCACAGTTCCCTACGTACACTGTGTTATTCCCAACAAGCCAGAGTGCCTAAACAGGCCAGCATCTGTGCTTTGCTTTCTCTCTCCGATGTTTTATGAACAGTGATTGGCAGGAGTTATAAGTTACCACACAACCCTTGCTAAGCAAACACACTTATTCTTAAGGTAAGAACATTACAGAGAAAAGATATAAAAAACAATAAAAGAACTTAGACCATGTTTATAAGCTACCAGAGATCTCCCCCAACTCCAACAAGGACACTTGTAGGAGTTCCCCTTCAAACCTCACAAAGGGGGGTTTCTGTGCAAACAGGTTTGTAAGGACCTTGGCTCAGAAAGAGCACAATCATGAATAGTTCCATTGTTCTTTTATATAGCTTGGGCCTTTGACCTTCAGATTCTGGGAACAGGTAATCAGGAGACAATGGTCCCCTCCCTCAGAGTGTAGCTTCAAAAGGTTGGGTTTTTGTGTAACTAGGGATGGGAGATTTGCATTCATCTCGCAGAGATTTCCCAGGAAATCCACTTCATGCGTATTGTCCCAAAAGATCATTCTTGTCTGCCTCATTGTTCAATATAGTCCTTTGATCATCCATGCCCACAATAATACATTAAAATACAATGGTCACCAAAGATATTTAAATTTAATGCTATAAAGTTTTTCAAGGATATTACAGGAAATTGCCATATCTTTCACAGTAATATTGCTAGGGCTCTACCAAATTCACAGTCCATTTTGATCAATTTCATGGTCATAGGATTTTAAAAACCATAAAGTTCATGACTTCAGCTATTTAAATCTGAAATTTCACGATGTTGTAATTGTAGGGGTCCTGACCCAAAAAGGAGTTGGAGAAAGGCGTGAGGGGGTTTGCAAGGTTATTGTAGAGAGGGTTTGCAGGGCTGCTGGTGGTGGTGGTGCTGCCGTCAGAGCTAGGCAGCTGGAGAGCGGTGGCTGCAGGCAGGGAGCCCAGCTCTGAAGGCAGAGCTATCGCCAGCAGCAGCACAGATGTAAGCATGGCATGGTAAGGTATTGCCACCCTTACTTCTGCACTGTTGCCTGCACAGCTGGGCCCTCAGTCAGTAGCTGCCACTCTCTAGCTGCCCAGTTCTGAGGACAGCAGCATGGAAGTAAAGGTGGCGTGGTATGGTATTAGAACATAAGAACAGCCATACTGGGTCAGACCAAAGGTCCATCTAGCCCAGTATCCTGTCTTCCAACACTGGTCAATGCCGGATGCCTAAGAGGGAATGAACAGAGCAGGTAATCATCAAGTGATCCATTCCCTGTCATGTGATGCCATGCTTACTTCTGTTCTGCTGCTAGTAGGGTGCTGCCTTCAGAGCTGGGCTCCCGACCAACAGCCGCCATTCTCCAGCCGTCCTGCTCTGAAGTCAGTGGAGAAGTAAGGGTGGCAATACCACAACCCCCTAAAATAACCTTGTGACCCCTTTTGGGTCAGAACCCCCAAACAGAGAAACATTGGTCTCCCTCCGTGAAATCTGTACAGTATAGAGTAAAAGCACAACCAAAAAACAGATTACACGAGGGGAGACCAGATTTCACAGTCCATGACACGCTTTTCATGGCTGTGAATTTGGTAAGGCCCTAAATACTGGACAGGAGAGTACTGTCTTGGAGGACAGCTGCTAGCACGACAACTTACTCCTTGGGGTTGGGACACACAGACCCAAAGAGCACAGTGTCACACATGAGTCCTTCAAGGAGTGGAGGGTCTCATTCATTCAGTTGTAAAAAAGTTCATTATTCTGAAATGGAAAGTTCTTAATTGTTACTTGGACCTCCCTGGGGATCCCGAGACCTGGAGCCATAACGACCTCCTCATAGCTTTTGTAGTGGCCACAGTGCATGGTGCAATGTCATACATGTCCAGAGTAGCCTATAATGAAGTGCAGACAGTCAGCTGTTTCTCAGCTGTGACAGACTTCATCTCCTCCTGATATTCCTTTCAGAGCTTGTCTATGAACTGTGGCAACGTGCCCCAGTTTAAATAGCCATATTTTGAGAGGGGTATAGTATTAACCACCCTCATCTGACAAATACACTTTGAAGCCAAACAGGCTGAATCTCTTAGCAGAGACTTGGTACCTCCTGTCAGCAATTTTCAGTAGGGCTGGGATGGATGAAAGTGGATGCCAAATATTTTTGCAGACTCCAGTAGACCTTTGTTAATGGGTATGGCAAATCTCCCTGGTGTAGAACGTCCAAGTGTTTGTGTTCCTTCTCTTAGATTCCTTCCTGAGGTATATCCAAGGTCTCTGTGATGCACTTCATCATGTCCTGGAATATCTTGAATTCCCATATTGAGTCAGCATGAGTGGATTTACCGCAGGCTTCCGGGAGAAAGGCTGTAAACTCCAAGCCAGCCAGTAAGGTCATAGTGGTCACAGATATGAGTATTGTGGTGGAGGGCACATGGGGTGGGTACCAGGAAGATTGATCCTTATGAACTACTACCCTCATGGACTGCTCTCTACTATTCCTGTCTGACTTCTAATGAGCTACCCAGGGAGGGAAAGATGGACATGTAGGATATGAGTCTCTACAATGCCCAGCAAAAGAAGGGGAAAAGGAATATGTTTCCTCCATGGGAAGGGACAGTTTTGCCAGGTGTGCCATGTCTTAGCATAGGAGAGGTAAGTACCAGGTATACACCTTTTTAACCTGGCATATCAGTGACTCCAAAGCTAGTGGTTTGGATACCATCAATCTCCATCTCTCAAGGAGAGGTGACTCTGGTGTAGGGCCCACCGACAGTACTCAGCACCACTTATGGTTTCAGGGCTGAGAAATCTGGTGTCAAGGTAACAGGCACTGTCACTGTGCCTCCATGGGTCACCACTGAGAATACCAAATTCAGAACAAGTTGCTGGGGGAAAAAAAGCGCAGGCATACCCCCAAACTGGTGGTTATTCTTCCATGAGATATACCAAACCAGCAACAAAAGTGAACTTCTGTCTCACCGCACTGGCTAACAAGAAGTCACAAATGCAACCTCCTTAGGTATTCCAGTCCTGGATTCAACACCCAGACACTAGACTTAACGATGTGCAGTTAGTTAAAACCAATTTCATTAAAAAAAATAAAAAAAAAGGGTTCTTCTGATCCCAAAGGACCAGCCACATACCCAGGTCAAAATATAACTCAGACCGTACCCAACAGTCATGCTGTTGCCGATCCTTTAGTATCTAATATCTAAAGGTTTATTTATAAAAACAAAGAAAAGTGAGAGTTAAAATTAGTTAAAGGAATCAAATATATACAACAATTTCAAAGTTCTTGGATCAGGCTTGTAGCAGTGATGGAATAAACTGCTGTCTTGTTAAGCCTCTGATTTCTTCCAAATCACTGGTAGGTCCTCAGTCTCTCCTTAGAATGTTCCCATTAATACAAGTTCATCATAGTCCAGAGGTTTAGCAGGAAAGAGGCCAAATGGAGATGTTTCCAGAGCCTTCTATAGCTTCTGCCAAGTGAAGGGAAACCCATGTTCTAGTTTGTGGAAAACAGGAATCACATGGACAAGTCCACAAGTCCATGCATGCTTCACTTAGTCATAGCAGAAGCCATTACCCATACTCTAGTTAGAACGTCCTCAGGAAAGTCCATTAAGTGTAGATAGGCATCTTCCATGGTCCATTGTGAGTTAACTGTTCTTTGATGGGCCATTCAACTTGACTAAATCCTTCACAATGTGCTGGCTAAATACCTTGTAAGTGTTGCCAGAAGCAAACACATTTGAAATAAAGGTATAGAGCCAACACTCATAACTTCAAATACAAAAAATGATACATGCAAATAGGATAATCATATTCAGCGAATCATAACTTTTCATAGACACCTTACTTGACATATTTTGCATAAGATTTGTTGTGATTATATAACAGTAGTAGCAACAATGATCTACATGCTCATATTTTAATCAGATAATGTCACAGGCACCATAGAAACAGTTTGCACTCAGGTGGAAGGAATGAGGGTTACCATCACAGAGGCACTCATTGCTACACTTCTGAGTAATAAGGTACTTGGTGTTGGGGTTGGTGCTGAAGGGTCAGTACCAGGGTCAGTGCTGTGCAGAGATTTACACAGTACTGTATGTGCTGACTTGGAAATTGGTACTGGGTACCAGAAGGGGCCTTTTCAGGCTTTAGGCACTTGTCATGTATCTGATGACCCTTTTATCTCAGTTTATCAGATGCCTGGGATGGCTCATCTTTGGAGCAGTGCTTCCTTCTGTCCCTGGAAGATGTCAATGAGGATGTAGTGGCAGATGAACAGGGCTTCTAAGTTGTTGTGGACTGGTAGTGTGAGATGAAATCACAGCTCCCCAGGGCAATTACAGTGAGAGACTGAACCAATGGCTGAGTCCTGGTTGTAGAACCTCCCATAGATTCCAAGAGTTCTAGTCTGACCTCCTGTATAACACAGGCCATACGACTTTCTGGAATTAGTTCCCGTTTGAACTAGAGCAGATCTGTTGGGAAAATATCCAATCTTGATTTTAAAATTGCCAGGGATGGAGAATCCTTCACAACTCTCAGTAATTTGTTCCAATGGTGAATTACCTTCATTGCTAGAAAATAAGCACAACTTCCAGTCGGAATTTGCCTAGCCTCAACTTCCAGCCACTGGATCTTGTTATACCATTGTCTGATGAAAAAGCCCATTGTCAAATTTTTGTTTCCAATGCAGGAATTTGTAAATTGTGATCATGTCACCCTTTAAACTTCTGTAATGCAGAAGCATCCTCTGGTCGAGTGAGTGTGCCCATACTCTCTCTCTAATTACGGTAGGTCTTCGGCGACTCAGCCTCTGGCTGTGTCACACAGTCTGTGCAAAATACAAATCAAACCCCTTCTGGGGTAAACAGTCCACCAGGGGACTATCTCAGTACCCCTCAGTTGGCATGTTTCTATAGCCCTCCTTGGCCTTGCCTCACAATCATTCCAATAGTCCCTTGGCCCTGCTATGGGGTCGTGTTCCCAGGGCTTCCTCCCTGGACACTCTTCGCCTCTCTGGGCTTTTCTGGCCCAGCTCTCCAGCAGGGCCACTAAACAATTCAGTTCCCCTTTCAGGGCTGTATCACAGTTTTTCTGGGCCACTTCCCTGTGCCCCTTCCCCTTCTTCACCCTTACCTTAGGGCTTACAACTAACAAGTCCCAGAGGCCAGCGAGGGGCTTCTTCTTTGCTCATGTCCCTGCCAGCAATTGCTCTATCTACAGTCTTGCAGCTCCTTCAGCCAGCCACGAGCACCATCCGTGCTCCTCCAGCTCCAGGCAGCAACTGCCCTCTGTTCTGCACTGCAGCTCCCTTGATATGGGCTTGGTGGTCCCTGATTGCTGCTGCTCCCGGCAGCCTCTCTAATTGGCTGATTTTCCAGCAGCCATTCTAGGCAGGCTTGAGGATTTTCTACTGCTCCTTTCTTAGATGGAGTGTGATAGAACCACGAGGCCTCCAGCAGGGGTCTCAGGGCATGGTACAAACCATCACACCTTCTCTTTGTTAAACTGAACAGATTGAGCTCCTTGAGCATACCACTATAAAGCATGTTTTCTAATCCTTTAATCATTCTCATGGCTCTTCTCCGAACACCCTCCAATTTATGAACATCCTTCTTCAACTGTGAACAACAACACTGGACACGGTATTCCAGGAGCCAAATACAGAGGTAAAATGACTTCCTTACCAGTGTTCCCCCTAATTTTTCCACGCATGTGAGGAAAGAATTTTGTTATGTGCACCAATATGGAGGTGATTCGTGACAATAATCTCCATATTGGTGCACATAACAAAATTCATGTAGGGTGGGGCTGAGGGGTGGAGTGTGGGAGGGGGCTCAGGGCAGGGGTAGAGAGTTGGAGTGCGGGGGGTGAGTGCTCTGGCTGCGGGCTCTGGGGTGGGTCTGGAGATGAGGGGTTTGGGGTGCAGGCTTCCCTGGGCTACGGTGGGGAGAGAGGTCTCCTCCCAACTCTCTCTCCCCGCAGCAGCGCTGGGCTGGGGGGAGAGACACCTCTCCCTGCTGCAGCAGGTCCGGGCTGGGGTGGGTTGGAGCTATAGGATTGGTGCTTCTTCCCCGTCCATGGAAGGTCTGGGCTGGGTTGGGGCTGCAGGATAGGCACCTCTTCCCTGTGCGCAGGTCCAGGCTGGGCTGGGTTTTGGGCCACCGGAGGGGTGCCTCTTCCTGGCTGCAGCAGGTCTGGGGTTGGGGGAGAAGCATCTCTGCCTGCAGCAGCCCCTGAGCACCTGCGCAGTGTTTAATAGGATGCTGCATGGCTTTCACAGCTTAGAGGGAACTTAGCTCCTTACTCCTACTTGGGATTCCCACTTCTATGTTCAGGGGATTGTACTAGTCCTTTTGGCCACAGCTTCACACTGAGAGCTCATGTTCAGATGATTAGCCATCATGACACCTAAGTCTTTCTCAGACTCAATGCTTCCTAGAATAGAATCCCCATTTAGTGCCTGAAGAGATTTGCATTAATCTTTTTAGGAGGAACAGCTTCAGTCAGGCTTTCCTTGCTCTCTGAGTGTGGTTGGAAAAAGAGCAACAGACAGCACATTGCTCTGGGATGTGTTCTCACGGCACATCAGACACCAGGAGTGCCCATCATTAATACTAATTGAAGAATCACATAAGGGACAGGTCTCAAATGCTGCTGATTGACTTCTGCCATAACGCTAGTACCACTGTGAGGAGTGGGAAGTCGTAGGCCAAAAACCTTATTTACTAAAGAAGTATGTAGTTGTACATGTACTATGTAAACATTATATACAAAGCTAAGGAAAAATAACACAATGCTCAGAAAAGTGAACACTGCAGTAATTGGTCTTGCAGTCACGCGTGTAAGAAGGAACTCAGGGATGGTTGAGACTACTCCCTCATTTATGATCTCACTTGGGGGATCGGGGGCAGTGGGAGGGCACCTAGGTTACAAATGTGGCCCCCGTGGAGGCTGCTGGTAAAAGACCATGGACTACATGCACATCAAGAATGGAATCGTGTGAACAGTCACTCAAATTCTATTGCCAGTAGTTGTGCTCCCTAGTGAAGAAGTGCCTAACCTTCACGTTTGTCTAGATGCAAACAGGTCCACCTGAGGTAGCTGAGTTCAGGGGCCATTCCAATCTGTCTATTTGCTGATAGCTTAGGCAGTCCACTGTCATGCTCAGTGTCTCTTTTATGTTGATTGCCTTCATGGATGCTAAGCGAGCTTCTGCCCACAAGAGACTCTGCTGATTTACTATTTAGATCTCAACTTCTTGTGCCTGCTTGTTGATTTATATATACAACGGTCATGTTGTCTGAACGGCAGTGTGCTTCTTTCTCCGATGATACTGGAAGAGCAGAAAAGGTAACCTGACTGCTCTCAGTTTTTGGATGCTGACTGTCTGTGACTGCCCATATTCCCCCGTGCTATAGTTCTGCAGGCGTCTCCTCCATCCTGAAAGGCTGGGTGTCATAAACAGATAGCTAAGGGTTAATGTCTCTTTCACCTGAAAAAAAGTAACCTGAAGCACCTGACCAGAGGACCAATCAGGAAACAGGATTTTTTCAACTCTGGGTGGAGGGGAGTTTGTGTCTGAGTTCTTTGTCTTCTACCTGAATCTCTCTCAGCTTTGAGAAGTGATTTCTATTTCCTGCTTTCTAATCTTCTGTTTCCCAGTTGTGAGTACAAAAGATCAGATAGGATTTATATGTTTTTTTTGTATTTACATGTCTATAGTTGCTGGAGTGCTTGGAATTGTATTCTTTTTAATAAGGCTGTTTTATTCATATTTCTTTTAGCAATTGACCCTGTATTTGTCACCTAATACAGAGAGACCATTTGTATGTATTTTTCTCTTCTTTTAAGACCTGTTGGAGTTTTTTCTTTAGTGAGGAACTCCAGAGAATTGGGTCCTGCAGCTCACCAGGGAATTGGTGGGAGGAAGAAGTCAGGGGGGAACCTGGGTGTGTTAGATGTACTAGCCTGACTTTGCATTCCCTCTGGATGAGGGGGGAAGAGAGATTGACTCTCGGTAATTCTGTTCTCCAGGCTGGGAACGGGGAGGGTTGAATCCCTCTGTTTAGATTCACGGAGTTTGCTTCTGTGTATCTCTCCAGGAACACCTGGAGGGCGGGGGGGAGGGAAAAGGTTTATTTCCCTTTGTTGTGAGACTCAAGGGATTTGGGTCTTGGGGTCCCCAGGGAAGGTTTTTGGGGGGACCAGAGTGCCCCAAAACACTCTAATTTTTTGGGTGGTGGCAGCAGTACCAGGCCAAGCTGGTACTAAGCTTGGAGGTTTTCATGCTAACCCCCATATTTTGGACGCTAAGGTCCAAATCTGGGACTAGGTTATTGACACTGGGGTCTGCAGTCAAGATTTTAGGGGTCTTAGTGATGGACAGAGTATCCACTCTATGGGCCTCTTGTTCCTACCAACTGAAGGAAAGGCACTTGAGACAGTACATTCAGGTTTAACCTTTCTGCTCACTAAATTTTCACAGCAGGCGCCTATGGATAAAGAAAGATCTTTATTTTTGACAACAATGCTGATTTCTAATGGCAAGAGCGGACAATGAAACTCATTTGATTCCAGTGTTCTCCAGCTATCCCTGCTGGCATTAAGTGAGACTTAATACAAATTGTGTTTACCAGAAAGGTAGGTCAGAGCGTGAGTGTGAGAGAAAACACTATCACTAAAGAGATCATTTTGCCTCTGAAACAAACCACTATATTCTAGCTATTCAAAATACAACTGAAACCTTCACCCAACTGAGCAAGAGGAGGCAGGCTTGGGAGGGCCTAGGTTTGCACAGCCCTATGTGGCTTCATCTGCACCTCCAGAGAGGAGGTATTAGGAGAGGTGTGGACTGGTCAGTGGATCTGTGACTAAACAGATACACCATCTGAATCCAACTGTGCTGGGCTCTGAACACTATTGCTGCCCCAAACAAAAGAAAATCCATGAATCTATTTAATCTAACTCATTTTCTTTTTGTGGTTTCAACATACCAGTCTGAAAGGTATTTCTCTGAAAATGCTGTTCAAACAGCCCAGAAGATTTCAGCTTTCTATCTATGAATAATAATGATAAAGTTCTGATAGGAGTCGTAAAACAGATAGAACTATTTTATGTCAGATACATGAAAAATGCCCTTAAAATCCCACAGCTGGAATATACAGAGCTGAAAATGCACTAAATATTCTACAGAGCAGTGGACCCCAACGCGGTGCCTGCGGGAGAAATGGCGCCCACTGGAGCATCTCTGTGCGCCCATGTACTGGTCAGCGGACAAGCACCCGCTGAAATGCTGCCGAAAAGCAGCGTCATCAAAAGGCGTTGCCACTGAAATGCCGCCGAAAAGCAGTGTCGAAATGCTGCTGATGTCTGGCAGCATTTCGGCGGCGAGGCCTCTTGACATTGCCGATTCTCGGTGGCATTTCAGCTGATGCTTGTCTGCCGGCCACAGTCCTCGATGGCTTGTCATCTGGCGCCCGCCACCCGGAAAAGGTTGGGGACCACTGCTACAGAGAATATGACAACAAACATTCCATCTCAAAGAATTTACAAACTAAATATGGAATCAGAAAAGCATACACGAAATCTGACAGCAACTATGATTGTCAGTTATTATGGTCAAAACAATTGACTGTGTAGGATTTATTGTGCTGTAACTACTAGTTATTATTACATATTAATGTTTCTGGCAAGTCCATCATTTGACATTTTACTGCAGAGATGGGCAAACTCCGGCCCGTGGGACCGTCCTGCCTGGCCCCCGAGCTCCTGGCCCAGGAGGCTCGCCCCCAGCCCCTCCCCTACAGCATCAGGTCACTCTGCCACCAGAGCAATGCTCTGGGTGGCGGAGCTCTGAGCTCCTGGGCCAGTGCAGCTGCAGAGCCCGGCCTGACCCGGTGCTCTGTGCTGTATGGTGGCGGCATGGCCCAGCTCCAGCCGGGTGGCGTGGCTGTAGTGCTGCCAGCCATCGGTGCTCCAGGCAGTGCGGTAAGGGGGCATGGAGCGGCGGGGGGCTGGACAGAGGGCAGAGGAGTTCAGGGTGGTGGTCAGGGAGCAGGAGTGTGGATGAGGTTGGGGTAGTCGGGGTGAGAACAGGGGGTTGAATGGGGGCAGGTGTCCTGGGGGGGCAGCCAGGAAGGAGGGGCGGTTGGATGGGGCAGCAGGGGGCAGTCAGGGGCAGAGGTTCCAGGGGCAGTCAGGGGACAGGGAGAAGGGATGGTTGGATGGGGCAGGGGTCCCGGGGGGGACTGTAAGGAATGAGAGGAGGGGTTGGATGGGGTGGTGAGGGTCCAGGCGTGGTCAGGATACAGGGAACAGGGGTGTGGATGGGCAGGGGTCATGGGGGGGGCTGTCAGGGAATGGGGGGGTTGGATGGGGCAGGAATCCCCGGGGGCGGGCAGATAGGAGGTGGGGGCCAGGCCACGATCCCCTCCCCTAACCGGCCCGCCATACAATGTACGAAACCTGATGTGGCCCTCAGGCCAAAAAGTTTGCCTGCCCCTGTTCTACTGTATCCTAAGCTGTGTGACCCTTATTAATGAATTTTCATTATAGCTAAATGGATAGTGGTTAATTTGATTGTACCTGTTCCAATCCCCTATGCCTGTATGCAAAATTCATGTAATTTGTTAAATGTGCTTTAAAAATTAGGCTTTTTCTGAAAAATAAACACACACATGCTGGAAACCAAGTGCTTTAAAACAAAGCAGTGTGACTAGCACTGGGGAATCACCCATGTTGTGAGGGAAACATTTCACTTTTAAACTTGTCATGGCATTATTGTAACTAATAGAGACCTTAATTTTTAAAAGGGTTAAAAAAATACCTTAACAGTTTCCTTTTAAATAGAGATGAATGCAAAATTCAAATGCTGCCATTCCGCTTAATCCTACTTAACAACATTCTAAATAAAAAACAATATTCAAGGGCTTAAACAATATCTGGAACAAACAACTGCAACATTAGCTAATGACGGTGGCTGGAGATTATGAAACAGATCTGATGAACAGAAATCTGACAAGCTATTTAAAGGTAACCCTAAGGGATGTGCTGTTGGGCTCCAAATGCAGCATCTGTGCACCAAGCTATGAGATGGAAGTGATATTATTATGGTAGTTGGGCCATGCAGCCAAGTGGAGCGCCAGGCTAACTAAAACATAAGCTGCTTCCAGCACAGCTTGATGAGAGGAAGAAAATGCAACCAATGGCAGCTGGGACGTCCATTCTAGGAATTGAGAAGCAAATGTTTGTGTATCTTGGTACACTGCTAACATGATGGAGATGGCTCAACGAACAATTCCAATGGCAAGAGCAGTAACACTGAAACCTCACACTATTCTGTGGGTGGGAAAGGAAGAGATTTCACCAAACCCAGGCTTTCATCTTTGCTAATATATTGCTGGGGCACCTGCATTCTCAAAACAGCATATAAATACAGCCACATGAAATGGCTCATATAGAAGAGTTCACAAAAACTCCTGTTACGGTCTTGTAACACACAAAGAAGGTCCTGTAATAGTAATTCTAGCTGGTTATAGCTTATTTTCAGGTTGGGTCATAATTTCCTTGCTGTAGTCACAAAACAACTTGCTCACAGTACATAATTTGCAAAGGTTTGAGAATTGCAAAATTATGTTACTGTTGGAACAGATTTAGTTACCGTACATCCTTCTCCATTAGATACTTGCCACTAAGTAAAGGTCTGTTGAGCGTATACAGAGGTGGTAGATCTTCTATCTCTGCTATCCGCTGGTATACTGCTCTGGATAGATGGTCCCCATGATATAAACTCCCCAAGATGATGCTAGAGAAGTAAACTGGCTCCACGAAGAGGCTAAGTAAGGATCCTTGAATACCCAACACGTTCCACCTAAGGGGAAGGAAAAAAAACACTTTCTTTTTAACGGAACAAGTAACCTTTACTAGAAATAAAAGGAGGCAATCTCAATGGACTAGACTTTCAGTCTCCCCTATTGCCCAGAGCTTGACTTTGTTGTAGCTGTGTACCCAGCCAGAGTTCCACAGCATAGCTTTACATCATGCCTGTGGAGCACATATTGGAATCCCAAACATCGGCAGGTGCTGCAAATCTGTCATATGGCAGTCAAGGCCAAATTTCATAGGCAGAGTCCATGACTCTGGTTCCCCACTGCCACAGCTAGTGGGGCCTCTCCAAACATCCTAGTGTAGGGAGAGGGGTGAGATCTGTCTAGCTGAGTGAACGTTGGTCACACAGGCCAGGATGAGAGCTCTCTAGCTTCAAGTGAGCACTGATGTCTTCAGAACAGATCCATCAGTGTGGAAGTCCCCTTTCCCAGGGTCGGCATGCAGGGGAGACAGGACACTTCCCAAAGATTCTCTCCTCCCCATAAGAGACAGTTCTGTCCCCTTCACCCACAAGTCGCCTTTCCCCTATTGCTGCTTTGAATGGATAACTACAACTCCACAGCTGCAGCAGTGTCTATGGGCTCTGCACAGGGATTCTCTAATCTAGGAGCTCATATGCACACATTCTTTGCCCTTTTCAGTAGCTTCACAGATTTTGACTGTGGAATCCTTGTCTGCATTGGTCTGACCATCCTCAGGGTAGGTCAGGTTGGTATGGAACCAATATGTGAAGGAGTAAACATCCATATTCAAAAGCATCAGGATTCAGATGACTGCCAAGCATCTAAAAGACTTTAAAAAATCTCAATCCCCAATCTGGGATATTTGAATCAGTCTCTGTCTTGCCGTTCACCCGCAGAATACTTCTGCAAAATTAATGTATCAAATTAAACCATAATGGCCTCTGAGTGGATGAAGAAGCAGGGAATGTTCAATCAGGTTTCCTCTGGTACCCTTGCATAGGAACTAGCTACAATTGCAGTTCTTGTGCTCATGTGAGCACGGGGCTTGTAGAGCCAGCCATCCTTAGTAACAGGAACAGTTGGGGCAGCGAAGGGAAGCACACACTTGAGGCACAGTACGTCTTTGAGCTCCTGCTGGGATGGCACAGCTCCACCACATTCTCAGCACAGGCCAGAGATTACAGGACCCAACTGAACACATGGCTAAAAAGCGTCAAAGAAATAATAAACGTATAAGACTGTGTAAGAGCCTTGAAAAATTACTAAAAAAGCTCAAGGCAACAATCTATTCACATACCTTTACTATAATGAGGATGAAAATGAAAACACCATATACCAGTTTACTCACCCATCATTAAAAATGTTTGTCCCAGGTTACTGGGAGAGCAAGTAGCATTTTGCAGTAATGCAAAACGTGTAAGGGAAAGATTAAGTCATATTTTATATTATATTGACATTCTATTTGCCAGCCAAATATTGGAAAATAAAAATAAAGAAGCTGTGAGAAAATTATTTCAAATCTATTTCATTAGTTTTAAAGCTAAACAAGGTTTACAACAGAATAACACTTTACATACACATTATATATAAAAGACTCCATTAATGATCATCTTTATATGTGAGAAGTCAGTTACAATTTCAGAATTAGACCCACTGAGAACATTTCCAGACTTTACCAGAATTAGAATTTTGCTGGCACAAGCAGATATTTAGGTGATCAAATACCTCATAATGGTTCTCCTTACCAATTTTCCAGTTGCCAAGGTGTTGCCTCAATATTTGCAGTATTCCTAATACCAAGTACAAGGAAGTATATGGACTACTGCAAATATAGATGTAGTGCTTTTTAATACAAAACTGAAATGAATTAAAGGGCAAAGAATGTAAATTTTAGTCTCACAATTGCACCTGTAATCTATGTGCACTCAAATTAAGAACCGTTTCCCCAAGCGCAGCCTATTACGTTTAGATTTCAAAAACACTACCAGGAAGACCAGAATGCACCATGTGACACTAACCAAAACCTTCCTCTGCCTCCTTTCTCATTGCCTTTATTAAGTATCTCTAGTTTTTCAACTACACAATTCGGTAACCCTACCCAGTGTAGACAATGAAAACTAACATCTGCGCTGGTTTAAAAAGTATATTGATTAAAGCAAAACTAAATGTGTTTGCTCCTTGAAAACTAGATTCAACTTTGATTTAGATCACGACTAAAAATGATCATACTAGTCCCATCAGAATCACTTGTGGATATTTTTCAATACTTTAAATGGATTGAGCAATATACTATGATTCAGGCATGCCTGGCTGTTTCTATGTGAGAAAAACATGGGACGTGAATGGAAATACTGTAGCTCATAACCGAGACACAGTGGCAGGGCTACGTGGGAAAAGTTTTTACAGCTGATTTCCACATTATACTTGCTTTCGAAGTTAATACTATTTGTTTTCACTCTCATTAACACAAACATGACATCACATATTAACATTTTCTCATTTTCTAAATATACTGTAGTATTATTTTTTAAAAGGGTCACAAACATCTTCTCCTCAATGCAATGTCATGTGGATTGTCTCTCTGATTTTAAACTCCGTAGCTGTAGGAATGCAGTTGAAACCATGAAATATGTTATTTCATAGATATATACATTTAGGGCCCAGTATGATGTTGTGCAACCTCCACAAATGTCGAACTTAACAGGCCCAAACTATCCCCTTATTTACATCCATTCATCTTCACTGCAAACAATGAGGTTACAAAGGCGGGAGAGCAAAATTTAGCCACAGAGAAGTTTAGTAACCTCACAGGATGCATCATGTCCCTGTAGTATTATGGGGTCTATGAAAAGTGCTCTCTTCAAATCAATGTATAAAATATTAAGAGAAAGTGGCTGCCTCCAAACCAAATGTATCATAGAATCACAGAATATCAGGGTTGGAAGAGACCTCAGGAGGTCATCTAGTCCAACCCCCAACTAAATCATCCCAGCAAGAGCTTTGTCAAGCCGGGTCTTAAAAATGTAGGCGGCCTTGCACCCGATTTACAAACCAAACACAAATCTACCTCTCTCCCATGTGGCTTAAGAATAGGTTTATAATAATAATTTTATAATAATTGATTAGCTTTTCAATTTTACACATTGCAGTATGGAAGACACAAGATCTGGCCCAAGGGCACAGTGCTATATTTAGGGGGACTGGATGGCTCACGAAATTGGTAATGAAAAATAAATATTTCACCACTAGGTCATCAGTTCAAATTCATTCAGCTTAGATATGAGCAAAAGTCCACAAAGCCTATGTGGAATAAATTGGTGATCTAACTTCAGTTCTTAGTGGCCAGAGAGCCAAGTCACAAACACATGGCTACCTCTGTCCTTCAATCCTTTCTCACCCTTAACAGAGAGAATAAGGACTGAGGCCCTGGTCTAGGAAAATGCTCAAGTGCATACTTACCTTCAAGCACAGGTATCCCACTGACTACTCAAGTGCTTAAAGTTAAACGTGTTCTCATGTTTTGCTGAACAGAGGCCTCCATGGGCATGAAGACCTTCTCCCAACCTAAGATCTGGTTTCTGTGGAACAGCCTAGGGCACATTAGCAGGGCAGTGCACAAAACCTGTGCTGCTGGTGCTTGTACGTTTAAATTCATAGGGCTGGCAATCAAACCCTTTTCATGAGCATTTCTAAAGCTATAACATAGAAATGACATTTTAAACATATATTTCCCTTTTAAACATCTGTGGAGTCATATGAAAAGGTAAAATAATTGGCAATATGCAACATTTCAACTACAACTCTGCACTTTTGTGAATTACACACAACGCAAGGTGAAGCAATTCAAACTGATTTGGGGAAGTGCTGCCCTCAAATATTGGCATGCAAGTATATCTTGAAGGGATTAAGAACTGATTTTAATTTCTGAGCAGCCTTTCATGAAATAGGGCAGTGTTTCTCAACCTTTTTGATACAGAGGGCTGGCTTGCTATCTTCCTAAGCTGTGTCATGGAGATCTCAGGGACTGGCCATTGAGAAATACTGATGTAGAGCACTCAGTGGACAGGAGGCATTTGTCAGGCATTCATTTTAATAATCCCCAAGGTTAGCCAAGGTTATGTTTAAAAAACCTGTTTGATCAGGCATCAGAATTTCTACTGCTTTGAAATCCTGTCCTAGAAACAATTAGAAAAGGTGCTTAAACATGAAAATGGACATTAAAAGCTACAATTCAAAGTAGCAGTCCAGCCCTTTTTATAGACTTTAAGGTCAGAAGGGACCATTATGACCATTTAGTCTGACCTCCTGCACAATGCATGCCATAATCTCACCCATCCACTTCAATAACAACCCCCTAACCTATGTCTGAGTTATTGAAGTCCTCAAATTGTGGCTTGAAGACCTCAAGCTGCAGAGAATCCTCCAGCAAGTGACCCGTGCCCCATGCTGCAGAGGAAGGCGAAAAGCCTCCAGGGCCTCTGCCAATCTGCCCTGGAAGAAAATTCCTTCCCAACCCCAAATATGGCAATCAGTTAAACCCTGAGCATGTGGGCAAGACTCACCAGCCAGACACCCAGGAAAGAATTCTCTGTAGTAACTCAGATCCCATCCCATCTAACATCCCTTCACAGACCACTGGGCATACTTTTTCATAGATAAGAGGTTGCAAGTTGCATTATAGTGACTCTCACTATCACCGCTTTGGTTAAGAGTTTACCATTGTTCTCACTACTGTGTTTATTAGCTGCTGCTGCTTCTCTTAGAAAAATAAACATAAGTGATGTCATTTTATTTAGAAATCTGGTTACTGAATAGATCCAACAATTAGGAGTTTGCAAGCACAAGACAAAGATTAAGGTGATTTGCTTGTATGATTCACGCTTTATAGTTAGCTTTTAGAACTACAGAACAGCTGAACCTGCAATTCCTACTCATGCAAGTAGTTCCACTGATTTCAACTGGGCTACTCAACTGAACAAGGAGATGCAAGATTAGATTTTAGATTGAGAGTAGAAATTAGTTCTGGTCTGTCATATGACCTACCTCTTTATTATTATCTGATTTAATAAAGTTCCATAATCACTGTTTATTTTATGAAGAAGGAATTGCATAGCCTGTAATACACCTTTTATCTTTGTTATCAGCTATACTGTCAACTAGGGCAGGTTGGAAATTTTCCATCATTTTTTCTCTCACTCTCTCTCCATCTCCCCTTTCTTTTTTTTTGTACTGATAGAAAGTTTGTTTTTTGGCTCAAAGAATTTTTTTTTAAATGTCTTCCTGCTATGGAAAGTTATGATGTTCCATCAACCACTCTTCCAAACAGCTGAAAAATTTCATGTAAAATTGAAAAACTGATTTAGAAATGTTGCTGCAGAAGCTCATGAGAGTTGTAGTTCAGATGCCTCACGTCCCCTTCTCCTCTCTGGACTGGGTTTTCCAGCTGGAGCAGTGGCAGTGTGGACACAGGGTTCATATTTGTCTTGCTTCTGAGATCCCTCCATGCTCTCTGGAAATCAGTCTCATGTTCAGGGTGTGGAGAAGGATGCTGGCTCTTTCCTGCTATAGAGTGCCCCTCTCACCTCCTTTGAAAAGACCCTTCTATGTGTCAGCCATTTTCTCAGCCCAAAGGACAAGAGTTTCCAGTTAATAGATAATTAAACTCCTAGCAGCTGATTGTTGCTGTCAGTGCAGATGTTTCAAGGATTTGATCAGACAAGCAGTTAACATATACACACAAACATACATAACTGCTGTTGTATCACTGACATTACAAATTAATTTTTAAAAAATTCTAATATTTATTCAGTTTGAAGCATTTTCTCTCTATGGCACATTAGGTGAACTTTGCAGAATTACCACATACGTTCCTTTTCCCTTTATTCAGAGTGCACTTTTTATCGGTGCTGCTAACACTGCCTCAGCCTTACATATGTGTTCTTTTTTGTACTTCTTGATTTTTTCTATTTTCAGTCTTTTCACATTTAATATGAGAGAAGGGAAGCCACAGGTTCACATCAGAATCTTTCAAATTAGGAGAGTCATGGTTTCCCTGCTATGCTGTCAAATTTCCGCCTCAAACTAATATATGCCCATGGCCAAGTGGTCTGCAAGCGCTTGACATTTCTGAATGTATTTATTTAAACCAATTTCATCTCTGAACACTAGAGAGATAAATATATGCCTAATTCTGCATCAATACACTAGCACAGACTTTGCCAGTGTACTTCTTGCTGTAATAAGAGGATGGGAATTTATGCTGCAATTTTTAAAAATTGATTATATAGAACACTTGTTAGAACTACTCTGGAGCAACAACAGGAATGAAGGTGTGTAATTGCAGCAGATGACAAAGTATAATGTTCATGACTCTCTCCCTAACATCCTGTTCTTTGTACGGCAATAGAAGTACACAAGGAACTGCTTTACACAATTAACATTCGTAACTTCAGAATGTGCAGTATCAGAGTTTATCTCAGGCATTCTTTGTTTATAGACCTCAGTCTAATGCCGAAACAGCACCGGCTGAACAATGAAATTATATTTACCGTAGAATGAAAAACTTGATAAAAAGTGGTATTTCCAATGCCCAAAGTTATTCTTATTAATATGATTTGTGAGATTAACAAATGTGATCAATAAATGTGAAGGAGAAGAAGGTGATCAGGAACAGTCAACATGGATTCACCAAGGGAAAGTCATGCCTGACCAACCTGATTGCCTTCTATGATGAGATAACTGGCTCTGTGGATATGGGGAAAGCAGTGGATGTGATATACCTTGACTTTAACAAAGCTTTTGATACGGTCTCCCACAGTATTCTTGCCAGCAAGTTAAAGAAATACGGACTGGATGAATGGACTATAAGGTGGACAGAAAGCTGGCTAGATCGTTGGGCTCAACGGGTAGTGATCAATGGCTCAATGTCTAGTTGGCAGCCGGTATCGAGCGGAGTGCCCCAGGGGTCAGTCCTGCGGCCGGTTATGTTCAACATCTTCATTAATGATCTGGATGGTAAGATGGATTGCACCCTCAGCAAGTCTGTGGATGACACTAAGCTGGGGAGAGAGGTAGATATGCTGGAGGGTAGGGATGGGGTCCAGAGTGACCAAGACAAATTAGAGGATTGGGCCAAAAGAAATCTGATGAGGTTCAACAAGGACAAGTGTGGAGTCCTGCACTTAGGACAGAAGAATCCCACGCACCGCTACAGGCTGGGGACCGACTGGCTAAGTGGCAGTTCTGCAGAGAAGGACCTAGGGATTACAGTGGATGAGAAACTGGGGTTGGTCCTGCCTTGAGAGGGGGTTGGACTGGATGATCTTCTGAGGTCTCTTCCAACCCTAATCTTCTATGAGTCTATGATAAGGGAAAGAGCCTAAAAATGATTTACTAGTAATTCTGTTTGTGATAGACTCCTCTAAGCCTTATTGTGCCACCAACTGGGAAGCAAGGAGATAAAGTATTGTGCGCCCCCACTCCTGATTATATAGGCCTCAGCCAGTCCCCATCACTCTTGTTAAAGAGACCCGCAGACTAAGAACAGTATGCAAGGTAGTGAGACAAATAATTCACAAATAAGCAATGGCACCAACCTACGACAAATGGAAAGGAGATGACAAACAGAATTAATAGGAAGTAATATCCTCTTGCCATATGTCTCTATTTTCGTCTATCCTATGGCAGTGGATTAAAGTCCAGATCGCAGACACCACATGCAGTAACTTCAAAAGGCAGGCATTCCTTACTGTGAGGCTGCAAGACCCTGTGGCTGCTGGAGGTCTCCTGAGAGCAGAGAGTATGCAAAGATGTTCTTGCAGCCATCCAGATATAGGGGAATCAAGGAGAGAAATTCCCAGAAATATAACCTGTGAAAAGAGGGGTACCCTGATAATTACCCTGGCAGGTGACAGAAGTCATCACAGTCAGACTGTCATAGTGGAACAGGAAATAATAATTCAAGTCCCAAGAGCTCCGAAGGCAGAAGAGCAAGAGGAAAGGTCTAGCTTGAGAAGACCGATACTCAACCTGCATTGCTCCATGGCCCAGTGACCCTGAGCTGGCCATCTGTTCACGTGTCACCCCAGCCCGAGTCTCACATTGGTGGGGAATACAGAAGTGAGGGATGAAGAGAAGGCAGAAAGAAAGGCTGGATGGAGAAGCCCACCAGTCCAGAGAGACAAACCCAGAACAAGGGTTCCTCTAGAGAAGAGAGGGGCTGCCACATGGGCAACAGGGAAGCTACAAGGGAAATAGGTCCTGAACTTATTCCACCTCTCAGGGCTTAAGCCTCACTGTAAATGTGTGGACTCGCCCCCGCGGTGCCTCCTGCTGGTTGCTTCGGGGAATTAGCTCGATTCCAGCTACGGAGCACCCTCTGCAGGCCGATGATCCACCTGTCCTCTGCTGGCCCCGGGCCCCTCCCTGGACCTCGGTGCCCCTTTAACTGGGTCCTCCGCTCTCCCAGGGGAACCCCCACCCCACTATCCCCACTTTGCCTCAGTATTGGCTACTGCCCAAACATTGTCTAGCCCCATGCCCTGGGGCAGACTGCAGTATCAGCCACTCATCATAGGCAAAGGGGTTTTGGCCTGGCTGCCTTTACCCACCCTCCGGCTGCCCCTCTGCAAGCCCAGTACCTTGAAGGCCTAGAATCAGGCCCTGCAGCCTGGGGAGTCAGTAGCCTAGGGCTTCCCAGCTCCTAAGGCTTTTCCCCCAGCCTCGCCTTCCTTTAGGTCCCTTGGGTGAGTCCCTGAGCAGCCAGGCCTGTCTCTCGCTCCAGTCAGAGAGAGACTCCTTTTTGCTTCTGGCTCCCCTGGCCTTCTTATACAGCCCTGTGGCTCAGTTTGGGGCATGGTCATCAGCTGCAGCCACTCCCGCCATCAGCCCAGGCTTCTGGCTCCAGCTAAGGCCCCTTGCCAGGGCTGTTTTAATCCCTTCTCTCCCGGAGCAGGAGTCCACCCTGCTACACTCACCATCATCAGAACAGGACACAAATACTTCCCTGTCTCAGTGAGATCACGAGGCCTGTCTCATTAGTATCTGTAAAGTCCTATTAGAACCTACATGTTGATATTTGCAAGCAAAAAACCTACATGAACATGCAGTTACGGTGCAGTGTATATAGCAGTATTGTAAGGGTAAAAAACACTACTGGAATGTTTTAGTTATCTCAAAAGAAGTCTCACAAACCCAGGAAATTAAATGTTAAGGTTATACTTAAAAGAAATCTAAACATGTTACTGTATGGAAATGCACAGCGAAGGCACCCAAGCAACCTTAACACTGCAGTACAGCACACCATGCAATAACCATATGATTATGATCAATTCATTTTAGTGTCTGTGATCCCAGACTGCATTAACCTGATTTTTAAAGACTCAGTTTTTTCATATCTTTTCCTCTCATGGTGTCACTACAGGGTAGCATTAAGTTTGGGTGCCCTGGCTCGGAGCTCTGCCCTTTCATCCTCCCCTTCCAGCCTGAAGCAGAGCTCTCAAGATTTCTTGCCTCCTTTTCTTCTCTAGTGACCCTGAAACAAGGAAATAGAGTGAAAGAGGCAGCAGGAAGGAAAGAATAGGAGACTCAGGACAAAAGGCAAACAACAT
Organism: Gopherus evgoodei; assembly: GCF_007399415.2. NCBI lineage: Eukaryota > Metazoa > Chordata > Testudines > Testudinidae > Gopherus > Gopherus evgoodei. The sequence continues at coordinate 9,398,122 of NC_044332.1, read as the reverse complement.
CAGTAAGAGGATTTTCTGGCTGAGGCTAAGTGATTGGGGCAGGGCTTCACAACTCTTTGCTTCACAGTAGTGGGCATCATCATGCTGTTTGCCTCTTAATCTATGGATGCTGGATGACAGAGGATTGATATAGAACAATATGATCTTGTGAGTAGCATTCAAATACAAAAGAGTCTTTGGATGTTCAGCTCTCCTTGGGAGGATATCCCTATGGAGCAAAGAGTTATCGAGGCTGGGAATGGAATATCTGTAGCTTGAGAGACTCGGGCATGTGTAAGTGAGGTGAGCTAATTTTGATGAGTGGCGGGCCTAGCTCCCCACCATCACAGAATATGGTCAAAGGTCTGCACTGAGTTTGCAGCACGGATCTCTCCAGACTTCTTCATTGTGAAGGCCAGAGAGAAGACAAGAATGGAGAGGATAAAAGCATGAATGGATAGCAGCACTTCCTAGAGGCCTGCAGCATTCTTAACAGGCTCACAGCTGAGCCAGCTCAGTAGCAAGCTGCTACTGAAGGACCAGAGGCAGAGGACAGGGCTGTAATGTTGTAGCTTAGTTTAGAATATACAGAGGGAGCTGTTCAGGAGCCAGAAAGTTTTATCAATGAGTTGCATGTATGACCTTTTATGGGCAGAGTTAACTCAATAGTCTTTGTCAGACTAGAGGATTTACTATGCAAGTAATCTTTATCTTTACCAAAATACATCAAGTTTGAACATAATGTTACTTTTGTATCATTACTGAACAGTTTTTATGCATTAAATTATTTCAATAATGCAAATAGTGTCATATCTTCTGTTAAATCCCAATAAAAACCCAATGGTATCTGAAATTTGTTAGTAATGGTATAGTACTGAATACTGGAAATTACATAGTAATGAACCCATTAAAGTGAAATTGGCAGAACATGACTATAAATGTAAACACTGGGCCTCCTTACTCCTCATACAGCATCTCCTCTATGTGTCACAGGGTTGCATGTGCTTTCTTTAGTGACACACTCAAATTTTTACTCTGGTTACCCCCCTGAATTACAACTAGCTATGAGAGAGTGACCTGGGTTCTGTTCTGCGTCACCCAGAATCAACAAAATAGTCAAATGAATTCTGGCTGAGTAATCTGTTTTGGTTTTTAACTGGTGATGAATACAAACACAGTTTTCATGCCTCAGATGGAGTTTATGGAGTTGGCGGTTAGGTATGCCACCTTGAATTGTAAGCTAGGAAATCTGCTTGGCCAGTCATTATAAAGAATAAATAAGGAATGTACATGTCATTCTTATGGAATCAATTTCAGGCCCGGACTTATTCATAGAAATTTAACATATAAAATCATACTTTTCTCACGCGCTATAGGAACCCTGACGGTTCTCCCACAAGGAGAATGGAGAATCACGCAAGTAGACCTCTCTCTGTGGTTTTAATTCTCATATAGCGCTTACACAGCACAGTGAATAGGTTCAATTCACTTTGTCTTTTACAAATGTATTTAACTATATTTTAATCATTTAATCCTGGTTTGATAAAATGCATAAACTACTTTTTATTAAAAAAAATAAAAGGACATGAACAATATCCTCGACTAAGAAAGGCTGCCATTTCTTCTATGTGATTTGTGGGACCCTATGGGGTACTGTGAAAATGTAGCGCTGATTTGAAAGCCAGCTTGCATTTTCCTGAAATTTCCCTGAGGTTGCTACACTTTTCAGAGGATACAGCTGTTTAATTTTGAGAGCATGGATTGGTTGAGCTTGTCTGGTTAAATTTTACCAAAATCTTTAACTAACGAAAGAGCACAATAACTAAACAAAAAAAAAAAAGATCAGTGTCACATTTTCACAAATGAAAACACTAGTTTTATTGAAAGGTTTTCCAGTCATTCAATTTTTTTCAAAAAGGTCACTTTTACCTGTATCAACCAAGTAATAGGTTCTTAACTAACGATGTTTTGCCATTTAAAATGATAGTGTACATTTACACTTACATATGCAGTATATAGATATATCTACAACACATTGGAATAGTCTATATTTTGATAAAAGTTGTATACAAGTATGACTTACACAACATACTACTGAATTTTATATTTTGTCAATACCATATTATGTCTGATGAAACTGCATGTTTTAATCATCATCATCATCATCATCAAGATATTAACAATACAAAATGAGGTAGATATAACAAAGTAGCAAATTAGGTAAATTAGAGTATATGGCACTCTACCACCTTGAAGAGAGAAAATATGCTTGTGGGATAAGCTTTGGATGGAATAAATGATTTCTGTTCTTCTTGGGCCTGAGCCTCACCACTGAAGCCAATGGGAATGTTGTCACTGACTTCAATGGGGGCAGAATCAGAGCATCTAATCTCATGCTGGGGGGCTAGACAAGCTTGATCTACAGCCTCTACAGTCACCTCCTGGGTCAACTAATGAGTGATTCAGACAAGACACTGTCAACATGACATCTGAAAACAATGTCGAATTTCCATCCATCCAGATGTTCAGATCCCTCCAGCGACCTATGTTTTAGGATGCAAGCTGTAACCAGGGTCCCATTTTTGGAATAAAACCAGAATAGTAGGGAAGAGAAGCCAAACACTTAATATCTTACCTAGCTATCTTGTCACTGCAAGACATAGTAAGCAGTCTCTCTCCCTGTAACACTCCATCCCACGTCTGGATGGTAGTAGTAGATCGGACTGGAATTGTCCCTTCTCCAGATTCTATTTTTGTCCGTAGCTGTCCCCTTGCTTTACGGTTTGGATGTCTGTCTCCCTGATCTAAGTAACAAAAATTGTTTTAAGTCAATTGAGAAACAACTGTACAGAAGGCAATGTATTTTTATGCTGGTAACCATCTTGGAAAAGGTCACAAAGTTTGGAACCAATTTCAATTACTCATTTAAATTTAGCTACAGCATCAAATATCTTTCTTGTATACAATATTCTCCAAAATACATTTGCTATTAAACCAAGCTTTTCAGGAAAGAACATCTCAGATATGGTATTTCGTTCTATAGTTCAGTTCTGGGCATTTCAGTGCTAGAATGAAATTAACAAATCAGTGTAGTTTAGCTATGTTGGTCCCAGGATATTAGAAAGACAAGGTGGATCTATTATTGGACCAATTCTCTCACTGATAGATGTTGGTCCAATAAAAGATATTACCTCATTGACTTTGTCTCATTAACAAATCAGGAAATTCAGAGAAGAGCAACAAATATTATTAAAAGGCAGCAATAATGAGGAAGTCCAATGAGTTCCATAAAGACACACTATGAGTTATTTGCTTATCCTTAACAGAATCCAGGATCTTCCTGGCTCTAGCCTAAATGACCAGTTTGTCTGTTTACATTTAGTTTAAAGTAAATGGTCCAGATTTCCAAGAAGAGATCTTTCTTCGAAAAAAATAATAATAAAAAAAGATCCATATACAAAAGACCAGAATTAAAATGACTGCTTACTTCTAATGTTGCCATTTGTCTGTAATCAATTAAACTCTAAGCAATTCCTTTATAGCTAGAATCATACCCTCTTGTGCTGCTTCATGTGGTGAGAAAATCCTAGCATCTCCACATGGAGAGGTGCTGATATAGAGATGAAATTGCACATTTTCTTTCAGTTTAAATCCGCCTCGTTCAGACTTGATAAAGATGGATTTTTGTTGATCTTCTTTATTACTGGAATATAAACAAAGAAGAGAACTGAAGAGAAACAAATGCAGGAGATTAAGCCCAGTCTAACTTACTATACATTAAAATGATTAAAATAAGGCATCAAATGTGGTACCTAAGAGTTATTACAAACCACACAGAAAGACAAGAAGTTAGAAACAAGAAATAAAGAGTATCTGACATTGCCCAGTGAACTTATAAAGCATCATTAGTCAATGAAACAAAACTACACATTTGCTAGTCCATTTGATGGCATTTTAATTTTATTTCCACTAATTCAAAGAACAGTTCAATAACTAAAATGTGTTTACACTTTAAAGAACTACATGATTAACTCATAACTCACTATTTCTGAACCATAATAAAAATATAAGAGTTCAATATAGTTATAGATATTCCTCATTAAATGAGTATTTGTTTGTTAAACTCACACTTTATGACAGGGACCAGAGTTTTCAATTTAAAATTTCAGTAGCTTCAGCTATTTTTTATGATTTTTTTTCAATGGGACTCCTTAGCTTTGTGTTATGATTCAAGTAATCATCAGATAGACACATGATGTTCATAGCACAATCTCAGCCTCCTTAAGCTTACCTTACAAACAGCTCAAGTTGTGTGTAAAGAAATTTAAGCAGGCACCTGCGAGATATAATTTCTGCATGGCAATCGTTTAATGCAAGACCACGGTCACTCATGTATTCTCCATTTATGCATTTTGTCCCTGTGGAAACACTTATAACCTGGGCATCCTTCACATCTGTACCTGGGAAACAAATTTCAGAAAGAAAATGTAATTAACTGCGCACAAATTTAATAACTGCCTTTCTTAAAAGAACGTGTTTGAATTCCAAAAAATAAAGTATTTTTCTTCAAACATTTTCTTTATAAAAAAAGCTTCAATCTGAAAGCGGAGGTTACTTACCTTGAACTGGAGGTTCTTCGAGATGTGTGGTCCCTATCTGTATTCCACTGAGGGTAAGGTGCATGCACCATATGCCCAGAGCCAAAGCTTTTCAAAGTAGTAATGTCCGTGGGTCCATGCATGTGCCCTTACATTGCTTCATGGTTTCGACTAAGGTGGTAAAGGACAGCAGGGCTGGCCTTAGAAGCGTGTGACCGCCCAGGTGCGGTGGTCAGGGGGTGCCGTGCGCAGTGCAGAGGCATGTGCTGCTGGTGGGAAGGGCAGCACCTGGAGCAGTGAGTGACAGCAAGGAGAGCTGCGCATGGGTGGAGTTTCAGGGGGCACTGCCCCCCTCCCAAACTCACAGAGGCAATGCATGTGTTGGGGGAGCATGCCCAGATTTCTTCCTGCTTCCTCCCCATGGAGGCATGTTTTCAGGGGGGTGAGTGGTGACACTTGGAGCTCCTGGTGTCGCTGCCCCCCCCCCAAATGTTCTTCTGGACTGGGGGTGGGGGGGAATGAACAACAATACCAGGCTCTCTGTGCGTCCAGGTCACTTTCTCCACCTGGGCTGTGTAGCATCAGGAGCTGCTCTCCTGCCCTCCCTTTTGCCGCCCATGTGGCAGAAGTGATCTGGACACAAGGAGCACCTAGCTTTGGAGGGAATGCAGGGGACTAGGGGAGAAGGGGCACAGGAGGGGAGTGCAGGGGTTAAGAGAGAAGGGGGTGCAGGAGGGGTTAAGGGAGAAGGGGTGCAGAATGGTTTGGGGGAGAAGGGGCACAGGAGGGGAGTGCAGGGGTTAGGAGAGAAGGGGGTGCAGGAGGGGTTAAGGGAGAAGGGGTGCAGAACGGTTTGGGGGAGAAGGGGCACAGGAGGGGAGTGCAGGGGATAGGAGAGAAGGGGGTGCAGGAGGGGTTAAGGGAGAAGGGGTGCAGAAGGGCTTGGGGGAGAAGGGACACAGGAGGGGAGTGTAGGGGTTAGGAAAGAAGAGGGTGCAGGAGGGGTTAAGGGAGAAGGGGTGCAGATGAGTTTGGGGGAGAAGGGGCACAGGAGGGGAGTGCAGGGGTTAGGAGAGAAGGGGGTGCAGGAGGGGTTAAGGGAGAAAGGGTGCAGAAGGGTTTGGGGAAGAAGGGACACAGGAAGGGAGCGCAGGGGTTAGGAGAGAAGGGGGTGCAGGAGGGGTTAAGGGAGAAGGGGTGCAGATGAGTTTGGGGGAGAAGGGGCACAGGAGGGGAGTGCAGGGGTTAGGAGAGAAGGGGGTGCAGGAGGGGTTAAGGGAGAAGGGGTGCAGATGAGTTTGGGGGAGAAGGGGCACAGGAGGGGAATGCAGGGATTAGGAGAGAAGGGGGTGCAGGAGGGGTTAAGGGAGAAGGGGTGCAGAACGGTTTGGGGGAGAAGGGGCACAGGATGGGAGTGCAGGGGTTAGGAGAGAAGGGGGTGCAGGAACAGTTGGAGAAAAGGGGTTATTCATTATGATAGTTATTACTGTGTATTTTACAAATAATTTCAGACATACGTTTTAGATTAGATGCCTGAAATCACACTCAGTTTTATCAGTGACATCATCTCTCAGCTTCTCTGCACTAGCACAAAATGAGTCCATCTCCCTCTCGTTCTGCCTAGGTTCTCTCCTTCCCTTATTCTCTTCTTGGGAGTATGCAGAAACCTACCAGCAGGAGCCAAAGATTTGATCCTGAAACCTTGACGCTGTAAGGTGTCCTTATTCACACACTTAATCCCATTTAACTCAGGAAGGTTCCAGGATCTGTCCCCAGCTACTGCTGCAGCTCAGCAGTTCAGAGTTTTTGAGCAGCACGCTATTTGTGTTGATTTGTCTGCAAATATTTTAGTATTTTGCTGCCGTCATGAGGAACACAGAACGATTCTATGCTCTACCATACAGGCTTTGTATCCTGAAGTAAAATCACATAGGGCAGACTCCTATTGGCTATGCACAGCACACGTTGCAAGAGATAAAGCATATTTTCTTGTTGATTCTGAGACAGACATTGTAGATGTATAATGCTGTTAAAGCTGGAATGTTAGAATTTGCACAGGAATTACCCTACAAATTAATTCCTAATAAAGATAATTTCTTCAGAATAAGCATTGGAATAATCTTTTGTAATACTAATTAGCCTAATCAAATTATTTTTGTTAAGATTGTTTAATAACAGACAATATATGTCCAAGTCCAAAATTTATATCCTTGATGCCATTGTTTTTGCATTTGTTTATATATTTTTACTACCGCTTTTTGTTTTTTAGCTAATATAGAAGTTGCTGGGTGTTTGCTGTGCAATTATAAGAAGAGAACCCAGGCAAACCAAGCACTGTATGTTCTGTATTGTGTTTGACTGATTATCGTGAATATATTTTTTAAGCCTTAATCTCTTGAGACTCCAATTCCACAGCTACGGATACTGGAAATTCCTGGACTAGGTGATGGCGTGCTCATCCTGTTTTACAGGAATTTGTAAAAGAGTGCTCTTCTGGTTTAGATTACTTACCTCCCACTTTTTTTTAAAATTACAAATACAAAACCAAAACAGGTAAAATAAGTCTTTATCCTATTTGTTTTTTTGAAATATTAACTCTGCAATTACAGACCAACAAGAAGGAAAGCTGATCTATAAAGGATCCTTTCTCATGGCACTCTATTAAACCACCTGGACAGAGAAGATATATGAGACAAGCTCTAGGAAGTAACGTCTTTTATGCTGTACTGAAAGATTTGTTGTTCTGTATAGCATTTTGAAGTTGAAACTTCCCCTCCCCAAACAGGGCCGGCTCCAGGCCCCAGCGCGCCAAGCGCGTGCTTGGGGCGGCATGCCATGGAGGGCACTCTGCCGGTTGCTGGGAGGGCAGCAGACGGCTCCGGTGGACCTCCCGCAGGCGTGTCTGTGGAGGGTCCGCTGGTCTTGCAGCTCTGGTGGAGCATCCGCAGGCATGCCTGTGGGAGGTTCACCGGAGCCGCGGGACCAGCGGACCCTCCACAGACACGTCTGTGGGAAGTCCACCGGACCCGCAGGACCGGCGAGCGGCAGAGCGCTCCCCGTGGCTTGCCACCATGCTTGAGGCTGCGAAATGGCTAGAGCGGGCCCTGTCCCCAAATCATGTGACGTGACAGTGTGACAAATTTCTTGTAACTTAGCAGTTCTCCCACAGCCTCATCTATGTCCCAAGTGAACTCTGGAACTCAACCCATTTAAGAGTTCTTTTCAAGAGCGGGATGGGTAGCCCTTTGTTCTGAATCCTCCCTTATCTATGATGTTTTCTGTGGTCTGTGATTTTCAGGAGCATTTTACCTGATGGCTACTCTCTTACCTACAACTTTTTAATCCTTAAAGTGTCCTGTGGAGTTCATCTTTCATCAGTAGGGCAGGAATAACTCCTACTGTTGAGTCCTGAAATAACTACCAAGCAGGGGAGTTTCAACTGTCTCTAACTCCAGGTTCAGTTAGCTATGTAAGCAGCAGAGAACATTTTTGCCCAGCTACTACACAATGAGAATAGGGGTGTCTTGGGAAGTCTTCCAGTCACTCCAGAAGACCCTTCCAGAATTCAGGAGGCAGTAGATCTTGGGGAATAATCTTTTGGTGCCTCTTGAAGATCCTGGAAAGTGCAGGTGGGGAAAAAACAGGTCAGCTGCAGAAAGCTCTTTAAGGTAAGGGGACAAACTAAGGCCTGATAGGAGAAGAGAGATGGAAGTGAGATGAGGGATTGAATCTAGGTTGAAATTCCAAAACTCAGCCCAGTTTCATGAATCTTCTGGCAGAGCAGGGAAAAGTTTTCTTTAAAAAGAAGAGTGTTACCTAGTTTCAGGTTACAATTCGAATAACATACTTAGCCCAAGTGATTTAAAGTAAACAATTTTAGATGCCAGTCCAGCAAACCATTCAAACATGTGCTCAACTTTAAGCATGTGAGTAGTTCCATTTAAGTCAGCAAGACTATTATGTGCTTTGTTGTTTTCCTTTGTACTATTGATAGATCACCAGTTCAATGGAGTTTCATGCAGGTCCATGGCTTCATCTGGACCAATCTTGTTCCAGGATCAGGGCACAAAGGAATATTGAATGTATTTGGTCTGATACTAGCCCCACATGTGTGTTTGCTCAAAACTGACAAACTGTTTGCCAGTCTCTGTAAAGTAAAGGCTCAGAACGGGTGGAATGACTGTGCAGATTAGGCTTGAAAGGCACGGGCTCAGCACTCACACATACTCTGCTTGGCTGTAACCAGTACTTTAAGGCTCTGGATTTCATACAGTGTAATATCAAGTCATTCATACGGAGAAAATCTGATTATAGCCTATTTTAGAAAGTAATGTTCTGTGGTATTTAGAGTGATTTCTTAGTAAAAAAGGGAGATTTCCTCTGGGACAGAGCTAAGTTCCAGTTTGTAGAGCGTGGCCCCGTGGCGGTAGATGGTAGCATTTCTTCTAGGCATATGACAACATGCCTCAGGAAGCACATGACCAGGATTCATCACCAAACTTGGTTCACTGGTTGGATTATTAGCTTCCCTGGCCCGGATGGGCTACTGACAGGGAGGGCGATATGAGTGCTGATCCATGCCTCCCCAGGGAGCATTTAAGAAGGTCATGTTTGGTTTAATAATTAGTCTTAATATAAGGCACTGACCCATTAAAAGAAACTAGAAAGTAGCCAGGGAAGTAAAATATGAGGACCACAGGGAAGATATAATTAGATTTTTAAAACTGCGACTAGCAAACTAGGTTTTTGAACATTTAATAATTTTGAACAGCAAAGCAGAGCTGTATAGCACATCCAAAGACTTGATTTCTGATATAATAACTTTTCACACACAACTTAATATGCAAATTTAGCAAAATATCTTGTGTACTGTCTCTTAGGATGACTGTCTGTGTTTTGGATGAAATAAAGGACAACTGCACGAAAAATACTGAGAAAGGACAAAACACTAAACTCCTTTTCTTAAGGTAAAAAATCATGGGCCACATTTTCATTGTGATGTGGTTCCTTGTGATGTTTGACTTATTGTAAAGGAACCGGAACCTGACCACATCTGGCAAACGACACCCGCTATGTTCCCAGAAGAGGGGAATTCTCAAGTCACATAGAGTCAGCAGAGCCAACTTCTATGCCAGCTGTTTCCATCACTCCTCCATGTAGGGCAGTGGTTCTCAAACTGTGGGTTGGGACCCCAAAGTTTGTCATGACCCCATTTTAATGGGGTCACCAGGGCTGCCTGAGTCCTGCTGGGGCCCAGGGACAGAGCTAAAGGCTGAGGGCTTCAACCATAGGCAGCAGAGCTTAGGTAACAGGCCCCTTGCGCAGGGCTGAAGACCTTGGGCTTGGGCTTTGGCCTTCCTGCCCGAGGTGGTGGGACGTGGGCTTGGGCTTTGACCCCCATCCTGGAGTCATGTCATAATTTTTGTTGTCAGAAGAGTGTCACGGTGCAATGAAGTTTGAGAACCACTGAGTAGGGTATATGTCAAGGACGGGGAGAGGGAGAGATGGAGTTCTGGCAATTCACAAGTATATGGTTCCTTAATCATAGTTAGTTTCTGTATGAGGCTAGGGCTGGGTCAGCTTGAGAATTAGGCAACCATAAACCAGCTCCTTGCTGATCTTCCTCCATCAACTATATATCTTGATGGAGGAGAGAATCTGGCCCCATATTGTGATACAAACATATACGGTCTTCTGCATGGTTATTGCCTGGGAACATAATTACTACCTTACCAAATACTTCTTAGAAACCCCTTATTGGACAGATTTTATGACACATTACAGAATGTCCTTTGACACTCAGGACAAGTGGTTCCCCTATTGTTCATACATTCTGTTAATTCTGCTCCAGTTAGATTTTGTATTTAAAACCAGCCCAAAATAAAATGTATGTGGGAAAGGAAACAAAAAGTAGCCCAAGCCAACCATCTAAAAGCCTTCAAATCAATCAGTGCACAGCAGGCACTCTTTGTTTTACCTGTTGTGTAATACTTAGACAAAATGGGATTTTGTACATTATAACATTCAGTTTTAGTTTTTCTCCTTTATGAGGCTTGACTCTTCACTAATAATTCATAAAACTGGCAATAAAATGAATTTCAAAAGTGATCAGGAAAGCAAAACTTCTCTCATTCAAACTCACTAATAAGATGACCAGGAAACAGAAGTTCAGACTCTTATGGTACTTTGTATACTTGGCAATGTTCTTGTTCTTCCAGATGTGTTGCTCATATCTATTCCAGTTAGGTGTGTCCGTGCGCTGCGTGCACGGAAGTCGGAAACTTTTTCCCTAGCAGCTATCCGTTGGGCCGGCTGCGGTGGCACCAATATGGCATTCTATATAAGACCCTGCTGGCCCGACCCCTCTTCAATTCCTTCTTGCCGGCTACTCCGACAGAGGGGAAGGTGGAGGGGGAAGGAATAGATATGAGCAACACATTTCGAAGAACAACAGTCACAGAAAGGTAAGTAACCATTCTTTTTTTCTTCTTCAAGTGATTGCTCATATCAGTTCCAGTTAGGTGACTTCCAAACCTTACCTCGGAGGTGGGGTCAGAGTCAAGGAACCGCAGATTGAAGAATTGCTCTGCAAAGGCTGCATCATCCCAAGGATGCTGAACAATGGCATAATGGGATGTGAAGGGGTGAACCGAGGCCCACGTAGCAGCCCTGCAGATGTCCTGGAGGGGAATGTGTGCCAGAAAGGCAGCTGACAATGCCTGAGCTCTCGTGGAATGAGCCGTGACAGCAGGCGGAGGGATGTTTGCCAAGCTGTAGCAAGTACAAATACACCCGGTGAGCCACAAAGATATTTGCTGAGAGGAAATGGGAGTGTCTTTTATCCGCTCCACGATGGTGACAAATAACTGGGTTGTTTTATGGAAGGGCTTTGTCTGGTCTATATAGAAGGCGAATACCGTTCTAACATCCAGAGAATGGAGACGCTGTTCCCGAAGGTCAGCATGCGGTTCTGGATAGAAAATTGGCAGGAAGATACCTTGGCTCCCATGGAAGCAGGACACCACTTTCGGCAGAAAGGCCGGGTGGGCTCTTAGTTGAACTTTATCTTTATGAAAAACAGTGCAGGGCGGGTATAGGGCGGCACACACGGGAGAGCCCGTAGTTCAGATACCCGATGTGCGGAAGTGATGCCACTAGGAAGGTGACCTTCCTGGAGAGATAAAGAAGTGAGCAGGAGGCCAGCGGCTGGAAAGGAGGGCCTATAAGGCATGAGAGGACCAAGTTAAGGTCCCCTGCAGGCACGGGTGGCTTCGTTGGAGGATGGACTTTCTCCAGACTTTTGAGGAAACGCTGCACAACCGGGTGTGCGAATACTGAGAGCCCGGCCATGCCTGGGTGAAACACAGAGATGGCTGAGAGGTGAACCTTAATAGATCCAAAGGCTAGGTGCTGATCCTTTAAGAACATCAAGAGTCCAAGATGCATGGGATCGAAGCTTGGAGCGATGCCACCTGCTGCTGAGTGCACCAGCAGGAAAACCTATTCCACTTAGCCTCGTAGGTAAGCCTAGCCGACGGCTTGCGACTTTCTAGGAGCACCCACCTTACTGAGTCTGAACAGGTGTGTTCAGCCTGGTTCAGCCACAGATCCTCCAGGCCGTGAGGTGGAGTGACCGAAGGTCCAGGTGCAGGAGGCGACCGTGGTTCTGAGAGATGAGGTCGGGGCTGAGAGGGAGACGTAGGGGAGCCTGAATTGACAGGTCCAGCAGGATCGGGTACCAACACTGGCGTGGCCAGGCATAGCTACCAGTATGATATCCGCCTTGTCCCGGCGGACCTTGAGGAACACCTTGTGGACAAGCAGGAACAATGGGAAGGCATAAAGCAACTGGCCTGACCATGTGATTTGGAAGGCATTCACTGTCAAGCCTGGGCTGTGATCCCAGAAGGAAGAGGAAGTTGGGCATTTCCTGATGGTCTGCGAAGCAAACAAGTCGACTTGGGGAAACCTCCAGATGCAGAAGACAGAGTGAATGATGTCCAGCTGTATCGACCATTCGTGTATGAGAAAATGCCTGCTCAATCTGTCCACCAGTACGTTCTGGACACCTGGTAGGTATGAGGCTTGAAGGGTGATGGAGTGGGCTAAGCAGAAGTCCCACAGAAGCAGGGCTTCTTGGCAGAGCGGCGATGAGCAGGCTCCACCTTGTTTGTTCAGGTAGAACATGGCTGTGGTGTTGTTCATTAGGACTGCTACGCAGTGGCCCTGCAAGTGGGGAAGGAAGGCTTTGCACGCAAGGTGAATCGCCCTGAGCAATTCTGATATTGATGTGCAATGACAGCTCGCTTTCGTACCATAAGTCCTGTGTCTTCAGGCTCAC